>NC_143192.1:48185000-48540000 GCF_051530095.1 Phoenix dactylifera | reverse complement strand
GTGGTCGATGGCGTGCCGGCGGGTGGCGTCCTCCTGGGAGGCGTAAGTCCTGCAAGAAAATCGGTGGCCGGGCTCCCCGGCGCCGGCCCTCCGATGCTTAAGTCAGAGGGGGGCTTAACTTTGAAAAAGAGAGAGGGATTGTATGTAGAAGTCCGAAAAAATCTCCTTGGGAGGAAGAGGCCTCTTTCCTTTTAGAGGGAGAAGCTCCCCTTTTATAGGGAGAGTGGCAGGGTTACCTGTGATGTGACTGGGCGAATTAATGGGTTACCGTCACTGTCAGGGAGCTGTCACGATTGATCGGACCCGTTGGGGTGGTTGAACCGCCGGCCGTGGTGGGCCTGGGGTCCGTAGATGACAAGTGCATTGATTGCTGAGTGAACCGGTGGTCAGAAAGAGCCATACGCTTTGATGGTTCAGTGATCCGGAGATCATCTTGAGCCGTGTTCATTTAATGACTGAGTGCATCGGAGGCCTGAGGGTGTGCCGAATGCCTGCGGAGATCTTGTGCCTTAATGACTTGGGAATGGTGGCAGATTGAAGTGGAGTCATATATTTAGTTGTCAGATCCTTTGGAGGGTTAGGCGGAGATTGGATATTTGGCTAAGGCATGGGCTCGGCGGGGTTGCCTTTCTGGTCGGCGCTCTCTGGTCTCGGCCTTCTGGCCTCGGCTCTCTGGTCTCGGCTCTCTGGTCTCGGCCTTCTGTGCTCGGCCTTAGTCATATATTTAGTTGTCAGATCCTTTGGAGGGTTAGGCGGAGATTGGATATTTGGCTAAGGCATGGGCTCGGCGGGGTTGCCTTTCTGGTCGGCGCTCTCTGGTCTCGGCCTTCTGGCCTTGGCTCTCTAGTCTCGGCTCTCTGGTCTCGGCCTTCTGTGCTCGGCCTTCTGTGCTCGGCCTTCTGTGCTGGGCAGCCTTCTGTGCTCGGCCTTCTGTGCTCGGCAGCCTTCTGTGCTCGGCCTTCTGTGCTCGGCTCGGCCTATGAACTCGATCACTTAGATGAGCTCGAGAGCGGAAGAGCTCGATCACTTGGATGAGCTCGAGAGCGGAAGAGCCCGATCACTTGATGAGCTCGAGAGCGGAAGAGCCCGATCACTTGGATGAGCTCGAGAGCGGAAGAGCCCGATCACTTGATGAGCTCGAGAGCGGAAGAGCCCGATCACTTGGATGAGCTCGAGAGCGGACGGATTTGGGTGCTATAATTGCATTTGTGGGGTGGTCCATTTTTCCACCAACACCATTGATCTAGTCAAGCGAGGTTTTCCAGAACACATTTTTAGTGTTTCCTTATAAGTTAAACTGCATCCTTAACCTTGATCTTTTTAAGGCCACACTGCATATGTCTATAGTCTAAAGTCTAAACCAAGGTCCGCCGTACCGGTACCGGTCGGCGTACCGGTGGCGGCCCGGACCGGTACGAAACCGGTCCGAACCGGTCCCGTACCGGTTCTTCAACAATAAACTACCGGTACTGGATTTCACGCTGATCCGGTACCGGTCCCAGGCCGGACCGGTACGTACCGGCCCGTACCGGCCGGTACGGACCGGTACGGCAGATCATGGTCTAAACCATTGTTGGCCATACAACTCTGAGCCAACAATTCTAGGCATACTGAACTGACGAGGGACCGGGACGCCTTGTCAACCTGGGAAATAGGCCAAACCCCCCTCCTCCCCCTTGTACTACATCTTTGGTAAGCATCCCCCTCTCCCTTCCCCCCCTCTCTCTCTCGCTCTGCTAGGATTAGGGTTAGGGTTTTTCGTGGCCCTCTGGCTTCCTCCCTCCCCCTCTTTCTCTCACTCTACTAGGGTTAGGATTAGGGTTTAACCCTCGACCCTCCTTTCCTGCCTCTCTCTCTCTCTCTCTCTCTCTCTCTCTCTCTCTCTTTCTCCATTTCTTTCCCTCTTCCCCACCCTCTCCCTGTTTTTGGTATGCTCCAATTCAGCACGGTACGGACCTATACCATACTGAACTAGTCCTGGCTACGACCTCCGGTACTGGTTCGGCTACTCTAAACAATCCTGAATTGTCCATGGCCTACTCTCACATTCTTCTGTGCACTCAATGTGATATTCCTTGTAATGTAGCCGCATTGCTCTAGACATGATTCCTTTTATGCAGGTTATAAGGGCATTTCTTCTTTATGTAAGTGCCCAGCATGATTTGTTGGTACTGAAGGTAACATATCTAATTAATGTTTAAGATCAGAGTGGACAGCTTATCCGTTTCTCTTGTTGAAGTTTGTGGTTCAGTCAACTTTATGGTGTAGTTGGTTATGGTGACATCCAAATGAACCTATGTAGCATTACTCTCAAATGATTGTGTTAACTCTTCTATCGATGGTTTGGTTTTCTTGTTTATACTTTTTACAGCGCAATGCCTTTTCATCGAGCCTCTTTCAATTAGTCATGTATCAGTGGTCATTTTGTTTTTTGATATGTACATAATGTATCTAGATGCTGTGTTAAAGTTCTGTCTTCTTTGTTTCTGTGAACAGGTTTTGTCAATGAGGGCTGTTGCCTGTGTCTCATCATGGTGTAATCAGCTAATTAAAGATCGTTCCCTTGATTCTGCATTTACTTTCTTGTGGGATTTCTCTTGGAAAGTTATTAAGTCTCCTGCATATGATTCCGAGGCATGTTCAAGTGCATATGAAACATTTGTTCAATATCAACATATAATTATCATTTTGATTTCTCCCCCTTCTCTTGGATAATGTGTTAGCTGATAATAGTGATCTTTAATTTTTCACTTTGTCCCAGAGTGGAGCAGAAATTCGTTTAGCAGCATATGAAGCATTAGCATGTGTCTTGAAAGCATTGTCTACCTATTTTAATACTTCGTGTTTAGATTTTGTTATGGCATATAATGAATCACATTTTTCAAGTGAGGAAGTCAAACCTTTGTTAGATCTTCTGGTTCTTTGCTTCTTGCACAATATCAATGATCTGCTTGCTATTGGAGTTTTGGCACGAAGTCGACGAGCAGTTCTAATGAACTGGAAGGTGAAAATGTTCTATAATAGTTTGTTTTTTTGATCTCCATTTAGAAGCATGTTTTGCTTAGATCTTGTCCAATCATTTAGAAAAACATGTGCTGTATGTTACATGGAAGTTAACATGCTATTGATTTTGCTAGTGGCATTGTCTAGATTCTCTGCTGTCCGTTCCTTACATAGTCACTGAAAAGGGAGTTTATCTAAAGGATGCATATCCTTTATTTTCAGTTTCAACTCTCCGAAGTATTTTTTTTGATATTGTTGAAAGGTAATGAATCCACTATGCTGTTTAAAATATTTCTGCAAATTGTTATTCTTATGTGTAAATTATCAGATATAATTGCAAAGATCCTGAGAAGTTAAGATTGGAATATTTTCTTTTGCATGATGTCACATTGCTCTATTTCTCATACAAGACGAAATGCATGTAATCTTCTATGTACCATGCGGTCACCAAAAGTTAACTTAATAATGCAAAATTCAATCAGAACTTATGTCTAGCTTAAGCTGGACGACACGTAGACATCTCTAGAAGAGTCTTCTAGCTGAAAGTCCGATTGTTGTGGATTGAAATAGGAAGTAATAGATGGGATAGGCAGCTAGAAGAAGGACATGAACCTAAAGGGATCATGGGTATTGTTATAAGCATTATACCAGTTTTTTTTTTTTGAGTTTGAACACTGGTTTAAAAATGTATTTTATGTTGTGGGCCTAATTTCTAGATTAAATTCTACTCAGACAAGTTTGACAAGGAAGCCTAGGTAGTAATTTAGTTGAGCATGTGGAATCTGAATTGGCTGGATTGCTAAAATCTTAAATGACTGGATTGGGTCATACAAGGATTGCATGTTTTGGCGTTTTGATCCATATGTGATGCATATGTTCTAGATATATCAAAACCCTTGATCCATATGTGATGCATTTATATTTCGGTCGAAAAGAATAAACATGTGCTTCAGTTAAACAGAATAAACTTGTGCTTCGATTATTTTCTTATGGACCCTACCCAGCCCGATAATCCAATTAGGGCTTCACTTGTCAGTCATGTACCTTAAAAAATAAAAGTGAAATAGGGCCAAGGAGAGGATCTATTTGGTTGGGCATCTAAATATGGTGAGAAAGATAGCAGAGAAAATTAAAGTGGAAGAAAATATGATAAATCCTAAAGATGCTTTCTGCTCCACTTTCCTCTTTAACTATTTTCTTTTTTGCTTTCTCTTAACCATGAACTGCATGACCTTCCTAATCATTCAAACCAAGCCTTTGCTAGCCCATGGCCCATTATACTACCACCCCTATTTCAGGGGCATAATACTTGATTTAATTGTCTTTGTTTTGGGAACCGGATAGACCTGACCTGTTTATAATTGGGTTCATTTGATATAATCCAACATATTTATTTTGTGTCGGCTCGGATGGGTTGGTGGGTCTGGGTTAGAAATTGCCCACTCTAGCTCGTATTGACCAGTTGTTTGGTTGATTTTTTATAAGTTTATCTTCTCCAAATTTTGATTCTATTGCATCTGCTTCCAAATTTGGTTGCACGATATACCTTGGTAGCAACATATCCTGAACATCTCCATTTTTCCTGTTCACAATCATTACTACATCTAAACATGATCTTTACTTAGCTCAATAGTAGCTTCTTGGATAACTTGAGTAGCTTCTTGGATAACATGAAGCATAAAGAAAGGAGTCCCGAGTATTTTTGTAAGTAGCCATCCACGGTTTTCACTATTAATATTTTGATAGCTATGTTACTTGTGCGCTCCTTTTAAGTTGTTTGGAAGTGTCAATACTTTTGGACACCTGGACATGACATGACACTACACGGCTCGACACTCCAATTTGAAGTTTCCTGTTTTTGTCAACAAGAAGTTCTGATGCTTGGCACCTTTTTTGGAGTGTAATGTAGGGGTACTCGTAGTTTTAAGTTTTGGACACTTTTAGTAAATATGTATCCTTAAATTTTTCTAGACACTTTAACAAAGGTGTCCTCGAGTTCTTCTAGACATTGCAAGCGAAGTGTCCTAACATTTTAATTTAAATTTACCAAGATTATATAGACACTTTAAGTGGAATATCATTATATTTTATATATAAATATGTTATAGTTAGCTATGAATTTAAGTATCTCGACACATCTTAAGTAAATGCAGCAAATAAATTAAATAACTTGCAAACTCATGGCTATTCCATTAATATATTTGTTAAATAGCATCTACTAATTTCAAAGTTTGCTATTTTTGTATCAGACCCTGTACCAGTACCATTCTATTATATTGTCGATACACAGTACAATACGGACAAGGTGTACAAGTGTTGGTTTGATACGAGATTGCGTATTGGTTTGGTATCGGTACGATATGATACCAACCAATATGGTAAACCTCAACTAATTCTAAGTTCTTTTTTTTTGAATAAGCATTAAAATCAAGATATGCCGAACCGGTGCCGGTAGGCGTACCGGTTTGGTACTGGTCGAATCGGTATTGAACCGGCAACAGCGCGGGCGCGCTGTGGACAAAATGCCACTCTGTGGCATTTAAAAAATTGCCACAGAGTGGCATTAAAAAAATTGCCACAGAGTGGCATTAAAAAAAAGTGCCATAGAGTGGCATTAAAAGAAAATGCCACAGAGCCATTTATCCGAAGCGTCCGGTTCGCACCGGTACAAAGCGGTACCGGACTTGTATCGGTCCGGTTCGCACCGGTACGCCCTCCATATCGCTCAGTTCCGGCCCCATAGAGACCGAAACCGTTTTCCATTGTCGTACCATATCGGTCAGGGACCGGACCCTACACGCCGGTTTGCACACCATGATTAAAACTAATGATTTCTGAATCGAGCCGAATCGGCCGGTTCAGCCCGAACCGAGCCGGCCCGGTCTCTGACCGGGTTCGCTCTCCATTGGAAAACGGTTCTGGCCTTGTTGGGGCCGGAACCTGATTGGATGTGGCCAAAACCGGTTGGAACTGACCGAAAATTAACAAAATCAGATGGTTCTGTCCGGTTTGAATCGGTATCGAACTGTACCGATCGCCGATCGGTACGGATCTCGATACCGGATTGATCGGTACGGGTCTCGTTACTGGTTCGACGATTGACTAAAACACACAAACACACTACATAGATGTCCATATGTATGTACACAAGGACACGCGTATGTATGGATGCCATGTCCCTATGCCTAGATCTTTGGAGGATGTCATGTCTGATGCTTGAGGACACTTAGACACATGGCATCCAAGTGTCAGATAATACTGTTTGATAGACCTTTCTCTAGGTGGCAGGTAGTTAGCTTACTGGTAGCATTTGTTTCGTCATTACAGGAGGCAGGTGAGTGACAGTATCCTTACTGAAAATTCAATTTGCTTAACATAAATTCAATTTATCCACCATAAATTCAGACTTAAACATTCAGACTTAAACAGGCAAATTCAATTTGCTTAACCATAAATTCCATTGGTATTATGCTGCTTATTATGGATCTATCCTACTAAATCACTCGTTCACTTGTTAACATTTATCCACCATCTCGTAGTTTTGTCTGCTTCATGTTAGAGCCTCTACTATCAAATATGAGAAGAAAAAGTTATCCTTCCAATACAATCCTCTTACCTTAGAGGTGGAATGTGTGGAAATGACATAGCTAGGTCTTCTAGGAATGGTTAATCAGATGATGCATACACTCTTTAACATGCTTGCCTAAAAAACATATCTGTTCTTGCGGACTATATGCTCTAAAATTTACAGAATTAAAAAACTAAGCAAATACCCCACCTTATTAGTAGTGCCCGTGGTATGCTGAACCGGCCTGTACCAGCCGGTTTAGCACGTACCGTATCGGTCCGGTTCAGTCGTGGAAACCGGTGCAAGGCCCGTAGATGCCGAACCCAGCCAGAGCTGGAGAAGAAGAAGAGAAGGAGAGAGCGAGCGGGAGAGGGAGGGAGGGAGGAGAGGCTTCCGCTGCCTGCGGAGGGCCGACGGGGGGCGGCGGAGCCCGCGGGGGCAAGCGATTTGCCGATTTCACTTAAAAATTTCTAATTTCTTTTTGCGGCTGCGGCCTCGGCCTCCGCTGCGCCTCCTCAGCCTTTACCGACCCCCTGTGGCCCTCCGTGGGCTCCCACCCTCCCTCCCCTGCTCACTCTCTCTTTCTCTTCTTCCCCGGCTTCGGCTGGGCGCACCCGTTTCCGCGAGGAAGAGCTGGCTGGCTCCCGGTATCGAGCTGGAACCATACCGGTCTGGTAGGCAACTGGTACATCTATCGGTACCGGTACGACGTACCTTGGTAGTGCCTGTAACCAACGAGGGAAACAAGTTAATGTTGGTTCTTCAATATAATGTTTAACCTTACTATGGATGTTCTTATATTTTTTTTTTCCATATTGAATTTAAATTTGCATGAAAAATTATGACCTTTTAGGTGGCAACTGAAGGTATAGTTTGAATGCATTTTCATGTTCCATGTTTAAATTAATGCTACTCGTAAAAAAATATCTGCTGCTTTTCAGTTTTGCAATTCTTATATTTAGTGAAGAACTAATTCGCTGAATCATTGTTATTTTATTTGCATTTTCAGCCTTGAGAATGCTGGTGAAAGTTCTGTATTGTCCATGTTGAGATCTGTAAGGTTGGTTTTGGGGCTTTTATGCTGTGGTAGAATATCTTCAGTATTTTCTTCGTGTTCTGGAGTTACTTGTCAGGTTTATTTCGTATCTCTTCCTTCTAAATTATGCACCAGATTATTCACATACGTCATGGGGTTTTGCAAGTTGTGTAGTGTGTACTAGTGAACGCTACAAAGAAGATAATCTTCTACGGAGCATAATATTTTTTTGCACACATTTAGAATAAACTATACTTCTCATATACATACACTGTTTTAAATATAATAGTATAAGGTATATGCATGTATACTCCACAACTATACACTGAATTCCTTTTAAAACTTTTGATGAATCATTACTTGAGTTTTGTCCCAACAAAACTGTAGTCTTAATGAAGTTATGGAGGGATGAGGGTAGAAAAAGCATGATGCCTAAATAGCAACTGTATTGGTGTGTGAAACAATATCTTTATTTGCAGTCATTTAGGAGCATGAATTTAAGGGTCGGTTGACATGGCACAGCATGAAACAATACTTAGTGGACCATTGCCACACCAGCAAATGATATTGTCACAGTACCGGCCACGTGCAGTACTTGGCATGCGACATGTTGACTGGTCCAGTTTATGCCTAACACTGACACTGCTTGGCATGTCATGGTATTTACTGCATTAGTAGTAGAGTGGCATGTCACTGGCACGCAATACTTCAATTCTTGTAATTATGTGGTTTCTTCAAGGAAAATGCAGAAAACACTTGTAGGAGATTGTTCAGTAGGATGACTAATATAATCCTTCCTATTTGAGGCATATATGCCCAACTAGGAGGGAGGCAACAATAGAAGTGAATGAATAGTGGTGCCATATGTATGGGATGATGTGAGGCATCAGTTACATGATGGTTGGAGCAATGTTTTGTAAATTGTGAGGCAGAGTTGTGCAGCTAGAGGTGTGTTCATGGCTGGCCTCTAGGATGGTGCTAAGAGAAAAAGGACATCAAGAATTACCTGTATATGTTGGAATAGGGATGCATAAAGCAGCCTTTGAAAAACAAACATAGTGAACAAAAGAATCTTCTATAATTAACATCAAAATATTAAAGTCTTGTCCCTTATTTTTTGGATTTTCTGAAGCTGCATCTAGAAGCAACCGACGATTCTGTAGTTGCAGGACATAAATTTTAAAAAATAGCCCACTTTACTGTTGTAACTATAATGCTTAGAGCAAGGTCAGCGGAAACGATACTAAGCACCATACTGGTTTCTCGGCGGCATGAGTCGGTACGGATCGTGTTGGGCCTTTACCGATGGAGGAGACAACACGTAGACCGTGGGAGAGAGGAAAAGAGAGAGAGAAGGGGGAGAGAGGGATGGAGAAGGAGGGAGCCCGATGGAGGGCTGGCGGAGGCCGGCCTCAGTCGCGGAAAGCGAGGCCGCGACCACTTTTTTGTTTTAAACGAAATAGGGGTCCGATTGCAGCCTTAAAAAAATTCGCGATTTATAAGTGAAGTCGGTAAATTAAACTTGCTGACTTCACTTAAAAGTCGTGAAATTAAACTTGCCGACTTCACTTATAAATCACGAAATTTTTTAAGGCAACGGCTGGACCCCTGTTTCGTTCGAAATAGGGGAAGTAGCTGTGGCCTTGCTTCTCGCAGCCTCCGCTGGCCGTCCGCCGATGTCCCGCCCTCTCCCTCTCCCTCTCCCTCCCTCCCCCGCTTGCTCTGTCTTCCCTTCTCCTTCTCCGCTCCGGCAACATGTTTCGTTTCCGTTGCCGGAACCATATTGGTGAGCTATTGGTATAGCTCAGGACGGTCGGAACCGTCCGGTTCGGGATGGTTCTGCCTACCCTGGCTTAGAGCATGTTTGTTAATCCAGGTACCAGTCATCAATGCCTCCCATGCACTTCTATATCTTTTTCAAGCTTTCTATCATCATCTCCACACATTCTTTCATTTAGTTTTTAAATGAAGGGCTCCCTAGACTGTATGGGGAAACCTGGATCGTATTAGCATTCACCATGGTACTGAGTCTACTGACACTTATGAAAATTGTATTTAATATATGTCAAACTGGCACTTACAATGGACAACATGTTGGCACACTCTCATCCATCCCCTTTTCTTCTCTGAAGTTTATCTGATGGTGGTTTGCTTCATTTCTCTTGCTTTTATCAGCCACCATAAAGTCTAGAGAAACAAATGTGCCCATTGGCACTTTGCATGAGACCTCAAGCCTCAATAATGGTATGCCATACCGTACTAAACTTGGCAGTATGGAGCATACCATACAGTACTAGTTCAGTACTGGTATACGGTATGGGGGGCATATCGACTTTCGGTATGCCAAATCGGCCTTGTACCATACCGTACTGATATAGTGATAGAGTGGCACCAGTACGGGGCCCGGTACTAAAACAGCATACCTTGCTCGATACTACTAGTAATGAAGCAATGTGGTCTTAATAACTTGTGATGGCAAGATATTCTTTCACATAATCATACTGTCTGATAGTCATTTCATTAATTATATAGTCTTATTAACTTGTCTAAATATAGGAAGAAGCGAATGGGGGTATTTGTTGATAACTAATTTTGATGGTTGGTTATCAAGAGGTGTGGTGATTTTTTTTTTAATTAGATAAGAGAATGAAACTGTTAGATCGGGAGAAAGAAGGTGCCTGGTCAAATCTGTGGTGCAGGGACAAATTCCCAATCTCTTTAACGTACTCCACTAACATACATGGATATCCACCAGTTTTAAGAGAAATGAGAAAATTAAAAAAACTATATCATTTATCACTATCTTCTCTCTTGCGTATGGTCTCCCTCCTACAAATTTTGTCCATAATGTCTGTGAACCTTAGGAACCTACACTAATGCTAAGTATTAGTTTTTAATTGATTTAATCGTAGCTCTTGAACCATATAGACAGAAGTGTTGTGAAGTGAATTATCTCAAATCTCGCCATAGTACAATTATGATATCATAATTTGATGTATATGTTCCTTTGATGCAAGTTGTGCATCCCAAAGTTGTATCTCATTGAGGCACCCAGATTTATACATTTATTATAACAAAGATGGGGCTCCCATATCTCTGTCACAGCAATTGAAATTTACATATTAATGAAGTACAAAAATGAGCAAACCTATTAATAATTAAATTCTAAATCTAAGAACTAATTTCTATTTAATCATGTCAAGAGAAGGAAAAAAAGGCACTTAGAAGAAGGTGAAAAGTGGAAGAAGAAAAACAATGGTAAAAGGAAATAACTTAAGTAAACATAATGGTTCGAAGTGTCCAAATCCTTAGCTGGTCTTGGAACAATGTTATAGGGAGGCATGGATACCTTTTTGTACCATTCCTGAAGTGTCCTCGCAGTCTAAAGCATATGCTTTACTGCCACCACATCCATCTCTCCTAACATTTGCTTTCTTTGTGCTTCACTTATATGATGTGCATCTACTTGGCCTATAGGAGTCAATACTCCATAAACTGAGTTTATGTTATTACTTGATATATATTTAATCCTTCGGATGCTCTATAAATCATGTATCTGTATTCTATCCATGTTATCACCTGCATTTTAACAGCTGCAAGTTTAAGGCAAAGAATCATATGCTACCATAGGTAGGATATTAACCTGTGAATGAAGAACCCTTTTTCTGCAATATTTTATGCTTTCGTTCAATGCTCTTTGTGCTTGTTGTTTTCATATATTCGTTAGCCGTATGCAACTTCTAAAACTTCACAACCTTCAAATTATTTTTGTACTTTTTGGTGCAGATGATGCTGCAATTGGTACAGTCTTCTTGGGTATTACACCTTAGCTGCAATAAGCGCAGGGTTGCACCTATTGCCGCACTTTTATCTGCAGTCTTGCACCGGTCGGTGTTTGGTGACTTGAGCATGCATGAGATGAATGGCAGCAAACCAGGTCCCTTAAAGTGGGTCAGTATTTATTTGTTTTAAAAACTGTTTGACAAGTTCAAGATAGACATAGTGCTTTCTATCTGTTTATATGTTCCACCAATCTTAGAAGGTAAGAGTTTAATGATCTGGTTTTGTGTCAGAAGCCACAGTGTTATCAACCTGTTTTGAAAACTATTCATATATTTCATCAATCTCCGAAGGTAAGAGTTCACTGAGCCAATTTGTGTCAGAACCAGGAATTCTAAAGAAAGTGTAGAGTTGCTGGTTTGGAATAGCTCCATGCATCTGCAATGATTTAGGCTATTAAGATGTGCCATGCAAGAAGCTGTTGTTCTATATTACTTCAAATTATATTTGGTATTTCACCATATTTGTAGTGTTCAACAAATATTTTGCACTGAGAAACAGTTGGTGTAGGTGCAGCTGCTGGTAAGCTAAATGGTATTTTGAAACTTTGGCTATGAAGATTCAGTGTCTGCAATTCAGTATGAGGTTTAGCAAGTTGTAAGAAAGGGTCTACAGGGCAAGTAAAATATGCAAAGTGCAAAGTAGTCTGACGATGTGTGCACCTGTAGCTGCTCTTCAGACAAAGTTTCCATTGAAAAATGCTCTTCAGACAAAGTTGTAATCATTTGAAAAAACTTCCAGCACCATAAATAACAAGCTTTATTCAGCTTCTATTGGCACAGAAAACAGAGATTCTCTTTTTAAAAACAATTTATTTCTGAACAAACCTTGCATATGCTCTATAAATTTCAGAAACATAAAGTCATGGGCTTTATTCTTGCACAATATTGTGAAGTGCAGTACCTATTCATAGAAATGTTTCATATAGGAAGCATGCTATGACAAGGCGGTTTGATGGGAAAGGAGATTTTGTAAGATGCTATGAATGTAAAGAGTAGAAAACTAGAAATATTATGAACAAAAAGATATAATATAACAAAAGATAAGGAAAGAATCGTTCTATAAGGCCAAGCAATTGTAGAATAATGATTCCTAGAACCATGGCCTGATGTTTTGCTCACCCTGCTTTTCTCTGCATCAAGTTGGATCCTTGTACCTTGAAAGCCATGCATGCTTGTGTTTTATCCTTGTATTCAGGAAATTGACCTAGAACCAATTTAATTTAGCTCACAGATATGGACTATTTCTTGATCACTTGAATCTATCCATTTGAGTTCATTATTCAATGTTCTCTTAAGTTTAAGTGCCTTAAGTATCCATTTCATATATTATGGTAATATCTGATGATTCTGATCCATATAATGGTCTGAACACTAATTGTCAGTTTTGCAATTACCTTTCCTCTTCCCATCCAAAAGTTAATTCTATCATCTCCATGCTTCTTAAAAAATTGGAGCAATTTGTTTTAAATCAATTGAATACCATGGTGGGCAAACCTCAAAGGCTCTGAAGATGTTTAATGTTGCTCATGAATATTCATTTAGATCCTGTAGGTCCCCTATAATTGATTCAGTATTTCATGCAATAATGCCTGTTGTCCCATGCTCAGGCAGGCCCCTATGATTACACATGAACCCGCCTCCCCTTCCTCCCTGCCTATCCATTTTTCTAATGTTTGACATCCTATAAGATATTCTGTACTAGATATGGTTAAGGATTAGTTTGGTTGAAACTTGAAACCAACAGCCCTGAGAGATGTTGTTTGCTGCCCCTCTCAGTGGAACATGCCTCAAAAAGTTGAGAGAAACTCACCATCTAGACTATGATGGCTGATAGTGGGTCTCGACTCTTGTCCACTGTTGAGATTCTAGAGTTGAAAGGAACCAGGAATGAGGAATACTGATTCCCAGCAACTTAGTATAACATTATCCACTTAAGACTTTGATTGAACATTGAAGTGTATTTTTATCTTTCTTTTCCCCCTTAATCTGACATTCCGGGCTTTCATTTTTTTCCTTCATATTTTTAGTTGTTACCAACTTGAGAGTATTGTCTGATTTGTCCCTAAACTTAGAGCTATGCTGTCCAGAAACAGATTTTAAGATGCCACTCTTTTTAAGATGCTGTCCAGCAAAAGGCTCTATCTATGTACAGGCCTATTGTGTCTAGTTTTTTAATTCAGTTATGATAAATTTTTCATGGGTGGGCTTTGAATTTTTTTTTTTCTTGTATGCAGTCTGTCTTTCTTCACAAGTTGGTAAGTCTAAACAATAAATTTTTCAAGTGGGTTGCCTCTAAAGGCTTAATCTTTGAGGAGGGAGAGAAGAATGCACCGAACATTACTACTTCTTGGTGTGCCATGTTTCCTGGATATCCTTGACTTTTGTCTCTCTTTACTGTTCTCTTAGAGCTCATGAGGTGAGAGAGAAAGGTCCTGTCAGTCTTCTGTTGCAACCTAAATCATGTCGCAATGCCTTAATTTGCTTGTACCCAATCCATGGCCACTGCCTAGCCATTTGTGTCATAGAAATCTGAGGTTTCATATCTTTGGCGAGCTACTTGGGCACCTGCTAGCATCTAGCATACATGAGTAGGATATCCATACCTTGATAACCTGTCTTTTGGAATTTTGCCAAACTCGCGTTCCCATACTTGCTTTCTTAGGCACTTTTTAACCTTAAATTGTTCTTAAAGCTTCACTTTGCATTCCTGCATTAAAATCTGCTTCCACATCTGTGCTTTTAAAACTGGTAAGAGAAGGTTACAAACTGTAGTTCAATTTATATTGTTGATTTCATAAAGGAGAAAATCAGAAGAAAATACTATATGTCATCATTGCAATAAACTTTAGATTATTGGAAGTAAAACAAGATAATGATAGATCACCACTTGATGAAACAATTGTGATATTAAGAACTAGAAAACTAACTTGGATTCTGGCTTGATGAACAACTGATTATTGTTGGTGCATCATTCTGGCTTGTGAGAGCCTGACCAATTCCATAAAAAAAATTATGTTTAAGCAAGTTTTTAAGAACTGACACCAATACCTATATTGGCACATTGCCTGTATGTGCGTGCCAAGTGTTGGTATAATATGCTGGTCTTATACCTAATGTGAGTATGGGGAGCATACTCAGTTCCTATAGACTTCCCATGGTATGCTTAGTACAGATGGTACTTAAAATCTTGATCAGTTTAAGTGTCTTGGAGGAAGTTAGGATGCATTATGGTTCCTTGGAATCATCTACTTGTTTTTTGAAGAGCAAATTTGTCTTGTGAAATTATTATACTAGCAAAGTTTTGAGATATTGGTGTTTCATATATTTAAGTTGCTTCTTCATTTCTGGACCTTGTCTCATCTTACATTTTCCTGCTATCTATCTTAGCTAGGCCTTCTATTATTGCAGAAGGATTTTAAGGAAGTTTGTAATCATTTTTTCTTGTAGTTCATAGAAAAGCTTCTTGATGAAGGCACGAAAAGTCCTCGCACTATTCGACTTGCGGCTTTGCACTTGACTGGGTTATGGCTCTTGTATCCTAGAATAATCAAATATTACATAAAAGAGTTGAAGTTGCTAACCCTATATGGCTCTGGTAGATTCATCCTCTTCCATTATTTTGTTGTCTTTATGAATTAATTTCATTGGATGTCATTATAACAATTGCTTTATTCCTTTGTTACTAATTTGTTTTTTTGTTTTGGGGGGCGGGGATAGTGGCTTTCGATGAGGATTTTGAAGCTGAATTTTCTGAAAATCATGAAGCAAGAATTGAAGTTTCATTGTTAGCTCAAAGCCCAGATTGTGAGTTCACAGAGGTAATCCAAAATGCACCACCATTATTAATTGTGGTTGCATCATAATTGTATTAATAAATTACATCATAATTATATTAATTGATTAAAAGTTATGCCTTTGTTTATTAATGATTACTGAACTGATGTCCTCCCACTTGTCTTCTAAATTAAGTGCATGTCTGGATATTCCTACAGAATTGGGCTGAAAATCATGTAGGAATCAGGTCGATTGGTCCATATGTCTTGCATTGTCTAAGAGCTTGCCCAAATCCAACCCAGATTCTAGCCTTTAGGCTGCAAGAAGAAAAAAAAGGCCCATAGTGGTTTTTTTTCTTCCCACAGGATTTCGCTTGAGTGGTATTTGGTTAATACAGGGCCATGCTTAAATGAACGGCCCAATCCATGAATCCTAGAGAATTTTCAGCCCAATTCTGTAGGAATATCCAAACAGGCCCTCAATGTTTTTATATCCAGATGCTTGTAATATCTCATATACCTTTATATAAATGGTTGAAGTTACTGAAACAAATACATGCATTGGTGTGGTATGGTATCCAAGTTGGAAATAGGCTTGGGTTGGCTCCAAGCTTGTCAGGTTGGGTGAGTTTTGGGTTGGGCATTGGGTTCAGCTTAAAATAGTTGGGGTTGGGCTTGGGCTTGATATCCAAGGATAGAAAAATTTTAGGCCAAGTTTGGGTCTTGCCTTGGCCTGGCCTTAGCCCAACCTCAGCTTGAAACCTGAGGCCAAGCCTCCCTGTTCCTTATCTTAATCCCACCCTACCCACCCTTCCCCAACTGCCCCATTCCTCATCTCAATTGTACACCCCCTTCCCTCCTTTTCTCTATTCCCACCATCCCTCTCTCTGCTCGTCTTGACAGCTCCCCCTCCCCTCCTTGTCTAAAATCCCTCCCTTCCCGTTCCACATTCCTGATACCCCTCCATCTCGACCCCCCTACTCCCGCTTCCCCTCTACCTCACCCTCCGTTACCTCCATTGTTGGCAGCACCTTTGCCATGCCCAATCCTAGCTGCTTCACTGTTGTTCCTAAGCACAACCTCCACACCACTCCTTCCTCTTCCTCTCCATCTCCCTCTAGCCTTTTCTCATGCCCCCTCTCCCTCCCTTTCTCTCCTCTTCCTCTCCAATCTTAGCATACATCAATAGGCCATTTGACCGAATCTTAGCCCCAAGCTGGAGGGGTGGAAGGGGGTTTATGGTGGTAGGGGGCTGGATTCCCTTTTTCTTTCTTTCCTTCTCCAGGTCTAGCAAGATGGAGCTCCATATGGGTCAGGTTGGCACGGGCTTCATTAGGGTCGGGGTCGCTTATGTTTGGGTTTGCGTTGAGCAAGAGGATGGCCCAGCTTGGCTCGGCTTGTTTCTAGTCTTAATGGCATCACATTGACACACAGTAAGCCTGTTAGTGCCACCACGAACAAAACCAATAAGAGATGATTTATAATTTGGTGGGAAGGGTTGGGACTAAGGGGCATATTTATATTGGTTCCTTATTAGGTATGGTATGGCTAGTACAGAACCATATGCACTAGTATTTAGGTTTGTAGAAAATATAACTAATAGACTGATGGCTGTTGAACTTATTTTAGATGACGGCATTATTGATGAAATTAATACTTTTGCACCCCAAGTAGGATTGAAGAGGACAAAGAGACAATTTTGATAGGAGTTGGAAGGAATAGTATAAGGAATTCCAAAGAGAGAAGATTTTATAGGTGGTACTTTAGATGGTCATATTGGGTGTTTTGAGTGATGTGTGACGGTCAACAATGGACATGGGCTTGGTGACAGGGATGCAGTGGTCATATAATATTTTAGTCTGCAATGGCCTCTATCAATTACGCTTGTTCGTTATTTGCAGTACGACTCTCTAATATAGTAGTTCTATTTGTTCTATTTGTCTTATTACCCTATAACATAACTACGTACTATGGCCATCAATTTTGTACCATGACATTTAGTGCAACTTTCCATGTCACCTTTGTTTTTAGAGATGGATGTTACAACTTTTTTTTTCATTCATATGTCTATGATTTCAAGCTTATTGAATAAGCTAGTTAAATATTTGGCTTGTTGCTAGTTGAATTTCTAGTTGGAGGGTGATGCACGTGCCACCAACTTTTAAAGTGGTTCCTCTAATTTATTCTTGCAGCAATATCCTCATTCAGATACTCTCAAAAATAAAATTTTCTTTTCCTGGTACCATGTCTGAAGTTTCGCCCGTAACAAACATGACATGGATGATTTGGTTTTGGCCAAATTTAATTGAAAAATAGGGCCAGTTATGAAGTTTTGACCAGAACTAACTATATAACCAAATTCAACATATTATAAGCTATCTATACCAATTTATTTGCCATTCCTTCATTGAGGAAGCATTTTGTCCTGATTAAATGGAATATGCATTTTCAGAAGATTTGAATGCCATGCAACATGGAATTTGCTAGTTCTCAGAAGATCTGAAAGCCATGTAACATTATGTTCCAGAGAGACTTAAAAAGTAAATTCATTTACATATGGCCTACTATCGCAGAATTCAAATCTCATAGCATTTTGTTTATCATATGTTCGGTTGCCATCAGATAGTCAAATGATTACACTCTAAACAAGATTTTTTAGCATTATATTTTTTAAAACTACTTTATTTGACTCAGTTTGAAACCATTGAAACGAAGCACTCATATATTGCAATGGAAATAATATACTTTAAAATGATCTCTAATACATTTCCTTGTCATATTTTATTTTTCTTTGTTTTTATTATTGTTTCTATTTCTATTTTTTTTTCTTGGTTTTTATTGTTTTCAGGGGAAAAGTTGAAACTGGAGCTGAAATTATCAGCACCAAGTCTTTTGAACCTTACTTGTTACTATGATCTTTTGCTGTCGTTATAACTGTCGCAAAAGGGTCGATGTCTCGTGAATACTGGTCCTGTACTGGCCGATATGTGCCATAGATGCCATGAGCCTATTCAATCGGGGACAGTACATATTGCTATTGGGTGAACTGCTTTATATCGAAGCATAGCACCCCTATATCATCACATATCATCCATACTGCTTAGTTTCTGTTTTTCCTTATTCATGCCATGGTGTACCATATCACGGATTGTACCATACAGGCCGAACGTTAATATTGTATCAGTCCTTGAGATTTGAATCCCTGCTCTCACACTTAATCATTTATTATGATCTATATCAAATAAGCTTTTCAGCCGACCTAGTTATATGGCTTCCTTTGGTTCCTTGTATTTTTCACATTTTTGATATTTTCATCCCATGTCATATCTCAATGAATTAGGACCTGAAGGAGTTCATTAGATATGATATTCCATGCTTTTGCAGCTTCCTGCTGGTTTGCTTGCTATAGCATTTTATATCTTGACTTCCAAATTACATTTGCTACTGTTCTGTAAAATCTTTTTTTTTATGCCTTTCTGATATGTTAAGATATATTGGCTATTTATTATCTGGTGTTGCACTCTTTCAGTTGTTTGTCAATACAGAGATGTACGCTCGTGTATCTGTTGCTGTTTTGTTCTACAAACTAGCAAATTTAGCTGACAGGAGAGGTGAACTGGAGAATCAAGATACTTTGGCTGCACTTCGATGTGGAAAAGCATTTCTACTAGAGCTTCTTGATTCTGTGGTATGCGCTTATAATACTGAAGTATAGGGAACAGGTTGTACTATAGAAGCCTCTTTAAGTTAATAAGCTTTATGGTCCCTTGATATTTATGGGCATGGACTGAACATCTTATGTTCTGTTTGACATCCTGGGAAATAGAATTGCTTTATTGTTGGCAGGCTTGGTGATAACTGCATGCGGAATCGTATTTTTTTTTTTATAAATTTTGCATTTTCTTTTTTGTACACTTCATATACAGTAAAAAGCACCTTTGATCATCCATAGATTTCCAGGAATGGTCCTATTTTTTTTGATAAATTAGTATATGTATGGCAGATCATTTTAAAACACCGATATTTCTTTTGCTACGGATTGAAGTATCTATGCCACATTATGATCTTGATCTAATTTTCATCTATGAAACTGAAAAAAAAGCGATAATCGCGCACTGCATGTCCATTAGACTTACATCTGTTGGTCTTAAAATGACTCAAGCAGGACCAAGTCTTCGCTTGTTATCCCTGCTTTTTATGTGCAAATGCGTAAAAATTCTCTTGTTAGCCACAATACAATATTAAACTTACAAATTTCCACAAAGATTAAAGAAATACATCAACAGATTGCTGCATTCAAACGCGTATACATGTATCCTATGGTCTACATAGATTGACTAAAAGATGCATGGCCATCCTTTTTGTGGTGATACATTTTTCTTCACTAAAATTGGTTATAAGGTTATGTAACCTTTCCTTGTGGGATAACACTAAAGCAACAAGAGTCCAAGCACCTTATTTATAGCAAATTCCATCACTTTCAAGTTCCTAAAGTCGGCTACCTTTTTGCTTGGCAAACTAGAGATTAGGCTTGAATTAGTCCTTGTAATTATATGTGTCACGCCCCCGGCCCGAGATCGCGAGCCGGGGGTCCGCGCCAACCGCCGCACACCCGTAGGGAACTCTCCCCACGAGCATGCAAGGCATCTAAACCAAAACACCTCAATTATGTAATTCTAAATTAATTCAACTGAAATAAATGCAATCTTATTCCATTGACTGACATAAATTATAAAGTCTCACAATTCTAAATACGCAGCGGAACAATAAAGATGGAACATTAAATTAAATAAAAACCTAATCTAAGATAACTTGAGCCATAATTCTTTTATTCGCACTCCCATATTGTAAAACCCCGGATCGAGCTAATTCTTCGGATCTGTAAAAACAGTAAGAAATCGTATAATGAGCTAGACAGCCCAGTAAGTAATAAACACCTTAACTAGTCAATTCATATACTAACATAAAATATGAATACAAATTACGATGAATCAACATAATAACATATTCAATTCCTTTTCAAGCACAAATTCATTAAAATTCGTATTTTTCAAATATTCATATACATAATCATAAATCTGATTCGAAACAAATCACATTCATCTCATCAGCCTTTAGCTACGACCACACTTATACCCTGTGGCTAGGCCAGAAACAGAACCGCACTTATACCCTGCGGAGTGGGCCAGAATACCGCACTTATACCCTGCGGAGTGGGCCAGAATACCACACTTATACCCTGTGGTGGGGCCAGAATTGCCAATGCATAACCCCCTATTGGCAGGGTCCAGAACATAGCCAGGCTGAGAGTTCTAAATCTGATGCACATCAAAATTCTTGTGGTAACATAATACATGTATCATAATCCGATCTAAATATGCTTATACGATGCAAGAACAGTAAATATAGCAATAATCTGAAAAATATTATTCCAGTTCACATATTCATTTTTCATTCAAATCATCATCTCGTAAAATTCATAAATCAAATATAAATTCATTAACAATTTATTCGATGCAAAAATAATATTATATAAATGAAGAGTCTAGAGAAGGCAGTTCATTACTTACATCGAACGCGATCCACAACAAATCCAATTAATCTCACAAATCCCTCGCAGAACCTAATATCCAAAAATCATATTTTTCTTTTAAAATTCATCACAATATATATAAAACTTAAATTTTAACATTCTCCCAGGGCCGACCCTGCAGAAGTGTCTAGCCCCCTCCGGGTTCGGGTTCGGGTTCATACCCATAAACCATCCTCTCCCTTTATTTATTTAATTATTTTTTTTTCTTTTCTTTTTCTTGCTTTTTCTTTTCTTTTCTTTTCTTTTCTTTTTCTTTTCTTTTCTTTCCTTCCCTTCCCTTTTCTTTTTTTTTTTTTTCTTTTCTTCTCTTCTCCAGAACCTTCTCCCGACTTCTTTCTTCCTTCCCCTCTTTCTTTCTTCTTTCTATTTTTTTTTTCTTCCTCCTCCTCCTCTTCTCCCGACTTCTTCTCCTCCCCCCTTTCTTTCTTCTTCTTCTTCTCCCACAAAGGGAGGTCGGCGAGCTCGAGAGACGTCAAGACGAGGCCGGCGGCGCCCGCGGCGGCCGGCTCTCTCCTTCCCACGGAGGAGGTATGCGCACGGGAGAAGAGGAAAAGCCCACAGCAGTCGGCCTTCTCCTTCTTCCCTCTCTTCTCCTTTCTTTCTTTCTTTCTTTCTCTCTTTCTCCTTCCACTATTCCTTCTCTGTTTTCACTGAACAGAGAAGAGGAACAAGGGAAGGTGGTGCTCGCCGGTCCTCAAGGTGGCCGCCACTGAGGGCCGGCGACGCCTGTGGCCGAAGGCATGCCGACTGCCACAGGTGCCTTCCCCTCCTTTTCCTTCTCTCTTCTTCTTCTTCTTCTTTTTCTTCTTTTATCAAATGGTATAACAAAGCGGTGAAGCTAGAATCCTTACCTCAGCCCCGGCGAAGATCCGGCGGCTCCCTTCCGGCGGCAAACAGAGGAAGAATATCACCCGAAAAAGAAATCCGGCACCGACGGCTCCCTCCCTCTCTCTCTCCCTCTCTCTCCCTCTTGGGCGGCTGCACAAGGAAGAAGAGAGGACTCGGGTGGCCTCAAAGAGAAGGAGAAGAAGCCCTAAAAACAGGGCTTCCTCCTTCTTCGGGATGGATCCTTCCATCCCGGTGCCTCACGTGCAACGCACGTGAGGCCGAAACCTGGGACTGGGCCGGTCAAATGGACCGGGCCCAGTTCCGGGGTCTCACATCCTTCCTCCCTTAAAAGAAATTTCGTCCACGAAATTTTCGTACATGCAATTCAAGAGTAGAAAATACTTCTTTCAAATCAAGTCATAACAGTCTTCAAATCAAAGTCGTCTTGTCTGACCAATGTCAAATAATTCCATTCACCACACTTCCTCTGCACACACTGGTTTAAACCTCAACATACCCATGTCAAGTCTAGATTTTTTTTTTTCCTAGAATTACTTGCTTATTGGTACATTCATTATTATGTCTTAATCCGTGTGAACACTTTCGAAATTTAAAAGTTCATATTCTTCTTTTGACAACTAATCAAAAATGTTATGTAACTATTTAATCTTTTCTAGTAGTATAATGAGTTATCTAACAAAGAGTAGTGGGTATGGTTAGACAATAAATAGAAATAAATATTGGGACTAGATTAATACCTGTCGTCAACACATCAGAAACCAGAATGGTTGTTACAATCATCATAAACTAACGTCCCAATGTCCCTAGTGTCTACCCACCTACACTCATGTCATGTCAGAGTTTTTTTTTTTTTTTCTTAAAATTTATCCATTCATGCTCTGATACCATAAAAGTTGTCACGCCCCCGGCCCGAGATCGCGAGCCGGGGGTCCGCGCCAACCGCCGCACACCCGTAGGGAACTCTCCCCACGAGCATGCAAGGCATCTAAACCAAAACACCTCAATTATGTAATTCTAAATTAATTCAACTGAAATAAATGCAATCTTATTCCATTGACTGACATAAATTATAAAGTCTCACAATTCTAAATACGCAGCGGAACAATAAAGATGGAACATTAAATTAAATAAAAACCTAATCTAAGATAACTTGAGCCATAATTCTTTTATTCGCACTCCCATATTGTAAAACCCCGGATCGAGCTAATTCTTCGGATCTGTAAAAACAGTAAGAAATCGTATAATGAGCTAGACAGCCCAGTAAGTAATAAACACCTTAACTAGTCAATTCATATACTAACATAAAATATGAATACAAATTACGATGAATCAACATAATAACATATTCAATTCCTTTTCAAGCACAAATTCATTAAAATTCGTATTTTTCAAATATTCATATACATAATCATAAATCTGATTCGAAACAAATCACATTCATCTCATCAGCCTTTAGCTACGACCACACTTATACCCTGTGGCTAGGCCAGAAACAGAACCGCACTTATACCCTGCGGAGTGGGCCAGAATACCGCACTTATATCCTGCGGAGTGGGCCAGAATACCACACTTATACCCTGTGGTGGGGCCAGAATTGCCAATGCATAACCCCCTATTGGCAGGGTTCAGAACATAGCCAGGCTGAGAGTTCTAAATCTGATGCACATCAAAATTCTTGTGGTAACATAATACATGTATCATAATCCGATCTAAATATGCTTATACGATGCAAGAACAGTAAATATAGCAATAATCTGAAAAATATTATTCCAGTTCACATATTCATTTTTCATTCAAATCATCATCTCGTAAAATTCATAAATCAAATATAAATTCATTAACAATTTATTCGATGCAAAAATAATATTATATAAATGAAGAGTCTAGAGAAGGCAGTTCATTACTTACATCGAACGCGATCCACAACAAATCCAATTAATCTCACAAATCCCTCGCATAACCTAATATTCAAAAATCATATTTTTCTTTTAAAATTCATCACAATATATATAAAACTTAAATTTTAACATTCTCCCAGGGCCGACCCTGCAGAAGTGTCTAGCCCCCTCCGGGTTCGGGTTCGGGTTCATACCCATAAACCATCCTCTCCATTTATTTATTTAATTATTTTTTTTTCTTTTCTTTTTCTTGCTTTTTCTTTTCTTTTCTTTTCTTTTCTTTTTCTTTTCTTTTCTTTCCTTCCCTTCCCTTTTCTTTTTTTTTTTTTCTTTTCTTCTCTTCTCCAGAACCTTCTCCCGACTTCTTTCTTCCTTCCCCTCTTTCTTTCTTCTTTCTATTTTTTTTTTCTTCCTCCTCCTCCTCTTCTCCCGACTTCTTCTCCTCCCCCCTTTCTTTCTTCTTCTTCTTCTCCCGCAAAGGGAGGTCGGCGAGCTCGAGAGACGTCAAGACGAGGCCGGCGGCGCCCGCGGCGGCCGGCTCTCTCCTTCCCACGGAGGAGGTATGCGCACGGGAGAAGAGGAAAAGCCCACAGCAGTCGGCCTTCTCCTTCTTCCCTCTCTTCTCCTTTCTTTCTTTCTTTCTTTCTCTCTTTCTCCTTCCACTATTCCTTCTCTGTTTTCACTGAACAGAGAAGAGGAACAAGGGAAGGTGGTGCTCACCGGTCCTCAAGGTGGCCGCCACTGAGGGCCGGCGACGCCTGTGGCCGAAGGCATGCCGACTGCCACAGGTGCCTTCCCCTCCTTTTCCTTCTCTCTTCTTCTTCTTTTTCTTCTTTTATCAAATGGTATAACAAAGCGGTGAAGCTAGAATCCTTACCTCAGCCCCGGCGAAGATCCGGCGGCTCCCTTCCGGCGGCAAACAGAGGAAGAATATCACCCGAAAAAGAAATCCGGCACCGACGGCTCCCTCCCTCTCTCTCTCCCTCTCTCTCCCTCTTGGGCGGCTGCACAAGGAAGAAGAGAGGACTCGGGTGGCCTCAAAGAGAAGGAGAAGAAGCCCTAAAAACAGGGCTTCCTCCTTCTTCGGGATGGATCCTTCCATCCCGGTGCCTCACGTGCAACCACGTGAGGCCGAAACCTGGGACTGGGCCGGTCAAATGGACCGGGCCCAGTTCCGGGGTCTCACAATATGCTTCCGTCTTATCTCTCATATAACATAGTGAGTTAGTCAAATGAGAGCTTGGCATAATTTATAACTGATGATATATGGAGAAAGTAACAATAGTTTATTTGCTTCATAAACAAAAGACACATTGTTTACATTTAAGATACATTTATTCAGCAATGATAAAATTTGGTTAAATTCATACATATGTAAGTATAAATACATTCATAAATGGGGAATCCATGCAGCATGATCTATGTCATTAGAGGTACCTAAAAACCAAAATCATATGTTATGGAGGCCTCCTAACCATGGATCAAGTGGACAACAAATAGATTATAACAAGTGTTATTGTGCTAAGCCTAAGCTATGTGGTAAGGTAAACCCTTAAACTAACCCCTGTGCTTCTAGGGTAGTGGATTAGTGATAACAGTGTGATGGGTCAGTTAAGGCTTGGTTTCAGTGATTAGGAAAGCCATGTACTTCATAGCTAAGAAAAAGAACAAAAAATATTGACGAAAAAAGTGGAACGAGCAATTTGTTTAGGATTTATCATGTTCTTCTCCATTTTTATTTTCTCTTCCTCTCTTTCACTTTATCTGAATGTTGACCTTACTCCATTTTTATGATCGACAAGTGAACCCTTAGTTGGGTTTTCAGGTCAAGTATGGATCCATATAAAAACAGATTGGTCGGTTATGACTTTATTCATTTCAACTCAATTATAGATGGGGCAGGTAGTGGATGTGGGTTTTTTTTTAAAAAATTTGACCAGAATTTGCCCTGAACAAAACTGGACTTGGCCTGACTTATCAGCATGCCTGTTTGGATTCCTCTGAAATGTAAACTGGGGGAAAACCTGGGGATTAAGTGTTAACTGATATCTCTTATAAGTATTCTTCAACAATCAAATGCAACTTGTATTTTTCATGGATTCAAATGCCAATAGGAATGGCACGGGTTGGCAAAACAGATAGTGTGCCAATGCCAGGTCAGC
This sequence comes from Phoenix dactylifera, assembly GCF_051530095.1. NCBI lineage: Eukaryota > Viridiplantae > Streptophyta > Magnoliopsida > Arecales > Arecaceae > Phoenix > Phoenix dactylifera. Next base: position 48,514,276 of record NC_143192.1, on the reverse strand, counting down.
GCACCATTGCCCTGTGATAGTTCAACCGTTGGTATTTTTTAAATCCATTATTTGTTACAAAGTACCGGTGTATTCAAAAACCTTGGACTTGTTTTGAGAAATTTAATTCAAAGCTTTTGTTGACTTGTTAAATCATGTAATGATGGACCTGGGATTCAATGTCTAACATTTGTCTTTCTATGTTTACAACAAGGTTAATGATAAAGATCTTGCAAAGGAACTTTATAAAAAATATAGTGGTGTGAGTATTCTTTCTTATCTGCTTTTGGGTTTTAAATAACCCTATCATTTTAATGGTCAAAGCATGAGGTATCACAATATGACATAGTTCTTTTTTATCAGATCCATAGGCGCAAAGTTCGTGCTTGGCAAATGATATGCATACTGTCACACTTTGTTGAGGAGGATATAGTAGAAGAAGTCACATCTAACTTACATATTTGCCTATGTGTAAGTACATCTTCATTCTTTTTATGTAGCAGACATCAAGTTAATTTTTTTTAATGGTCCATTGCACTGTGTTGTAGGGCTTGATGTGTAATGTTTCACTTAGTTTCTGAATGTTTATTGATGAATTATTAATGTGGTGAATGGAATTCTTCTGAACTTGTGAAATTTTGACTCCATACAAAGTTTAATGTTGGTGCGGGAAAAATTAATTTTCCTTGTTTTTGTTGTATATGTGGATTTATTTTTAGGGTTAGTTTTAGAGAATCCCAAAAGTCTTAGAATTCATTGTTTATTGTGACAGTTAAAAGTCTGAAGTCATATGTATTTGGGGAATGGCATGGTCTTTAGTATTATGGTTATGAGAACCCATAAATAGATGACCCCGAACAGTTGGGTCAAGAATTGATAGTTATGGTTATGGCTATGGTACATTCAATATTGTGGAGGTTACGCTGATCAGGAGTTCTGTGTCAAGTCAAATTATGTTGAAAGGGACAAAGGGCCATAATAGGCAAGATGAAACCTAAAGACTAGGAACTAGGAAGCATTATTTTCATGTTGCTTTGGTGTCTCTGGAAATGAATCTGTGTAGATCATTGTATTTTGTAAAATATATGGATTATTTAGAGTGAATTTATCTCTTAAGATTCCATATATATATATATATATATATGATATATCTCTTCTATTCTTCTTCTTGCTCTTGCTTCTCTTCTTATATATCAACTTCTTATCAACCACCACACGTAAAACCCCCCAGTGGTTCACATATGAGCTGGTATATACATATTGCCCCAGATACAAATATCAACTTCATGCAGAGACTGATCTGAATGAAAATGTGCAAGTCAAAAACAAGAATTGCGAAAGGCCATTTGTACATTGATCTAGCTCTCTGTCTCAAGAAATTGACAATATACCAAATCTGAATGAACATTCAGAAGACACAATTTGGATATAAATGCTTTTTATAGACATACTTTTTTGCATAAGTTTGGAAGTGCATACATCATATTTGATATATTATACCACTGAAAGATGATCTGCAACATGTTGGCTTGATGGAATCTCCCATAGATGGATGAATCTGTATAGTTCATATTAGAAACTTTAAGTAATGGTCCCTGGAAGCTGGCTTCCGTCTCTGAAAGTTTTGAGCTGTTATGGAAATGAATGCAGCAATACACTGCTCTGGATTACTCTAAAATATATAAATATGCCAAGAACTCGTGCTCTACGAACAAGGCATCATATAGGGGTTTGTCTGTTAAGTAATTTTGTACTTTATATATACTCACTCCATATACAGGGACATATGAACAATCAAGCATTTCAGCTCGTCAGGACTTTAAGAGTATGCCATAGATACATTAGAAAAACATGCTATACACCCTTGTCTAGTGATGGGAGTAAGGAATCACAAATCTACAACCAAAACAAGTTCATCTTATGTATCAAGTATGTAGAGTAGAGGGAGTAATATGGACAACTTGTTGCGTTCATGTATATTTCTTCATGTAGCTATCTGTCATTTGTGGTTGCTATTATGAATGTGCAAATGTAGTTATAAACTGACAAAGTTTTTCTTGCATTGTAGAGAAACAATTTACCAGCTGTCCGACAATATCTGGAAACTTTTGCAATACAGATATTCTTAAAATTTCCACTACTGGTAAGAAGCTGGATCATTCTCTGACTATTTTATTGCCTTTTGAGGAAATCCCACAATTTCTGGTTTTGATAAATCACATGTACTGATTGACCTGGTGTTATCTGTTCCTATGATGTTTTAAAAAATTTTTGTTTAAAGCGTAGTTTCGTTATGGAAGTTGTAATATGCTGTTTAATAATTATTGTCATTTTGTGTGTATTATGCATGGGAACATGTTGAACTGATTGCTGTGTTTCTATTGGTTTGTAAAAATCATTTTCATGCTCCACTATTTTCTTTTGCAAATTTTGTTCATTGATATCCAAAAAGCTTGCCATGGCCCGCTTGACAATGTTCGCATTCTTCCTAATTGCTTAGGAGGCAAAGATTCTGCCACAAAACACGTTAACATAATAGGAGGATGAATTTTTCTCACCTTCTAATTTCTCTGTGCTACTTGAATTGAAGATTTGTGTTATAATCATATTTCTAGCAAGAGCATTAGAAGGTAAATGGAGCGTAAGGAGAAACAGATCGTAATCGAGTCAGTATCACTACCAAGCTATTGGGTCAAGTGTCTAATATTAACATCATATTATTTAACCACGTTTCACATATACAATGCTTTACACCCAAATTACAACCTTCTATAAACTGGGTGGAGTTGAAGTTAAACCAAATTTGAGATGGAAGTAACCAAAAGAAGATGAGTAGGGAGAAGCCGGGGAAAATTTTGTGGAAGGTTTGGTATTGAATGTCATCTTAATCCAACAGACAATAATAAGGCCATGATAAATTCGTGCATTCATTGGGCTGGCTTTGTTTATAGTGCATGGAATAGGTCTATTCACGCTAAAAAAGCTAAGCTCAAACCTAGCTTGAAGTATATTTGATCCTAATGAAGTAGCCAAACCTGTGGTCCATGTCTTGGAATTGTGATATCTAACCTTAATTTCATTTGTTGATGAAATCCAACCATGTCAAACTAGCTGCTCAACAACCTAATCTCGTCCATTGTTGTTGAGCTAGTTAGCCATCGCATATCTAGATCACAAGATTGCAACCTAGGATATGCTAACGCCTTGTAAGTTAAGTTGAAAGTCATGCAAGTCATGAAAGCTGGCAAATTTTGGTTAACCACTAATCATGTAACCTATGTATCCCACTTGCATAGCTACAAATAACCTCCATGAAATTTAACTACTAAGTACATCATAAGAAGTCACTTCCTCTGGAATGAAAGCCATTCTATTTACCCCACTTTCCAATCCCACTATACCAAATTCTCTACTCCAATTAAAAGAAAATGTAAACCAAATGATTGAGATGTAGTTGTACAGCTAAAGGTATGCATAGTTATTGGTGAAGAACGGCCTTTGTTCTTATAATATCTCAAGAAAAATAAAGTTGATTTACAAAACTATAGGGAACCTTCTACGACTTAAATTTTTGAGCCACACTTAAATTATGGATATGTTTGGTTGACCAAAGATTAAGATAGGCAATAAAACATATTTAAGAGATTTAGGCCATGTAGGTCAACTGCCCAAGTGAGTTTTTTGGCTATAAAAAATGGTGTAGATATTTAAGGAGAGAAGGAAATTGTACATGGTTTATATTGAGCTAGAGTAAGTGACAAATTATCTACCATTTAAGGTCTTCTCATGGGCTTGGAAGAAGATTATGTGCAAAACTACATGGATGCCATTAAAGAGGTGCATAAGAGTGCACAAACGAGTATCTGAATCAAGGATTGATATACTGAGGATCAAACCATACTGACCGAGGGTGGATTTGATATTCATGGAACCAACGATCGTACCAATAAGGGATATTGATAGGATGCATAGACACACCTCAAACACCTCTGTTAAGACCTGTTTTGTCCTCCAAACTCTAATTTTGTGTTTCTTATTATGTTTTCTAGCCCAAATGCTATATTTTTTCCTTGATTACCAGAAGTGGTTCAGGTGCAGATATGGGAAGCGAGTCTTGCAAAATAGTTAGTAAGCTTAAAAAGTGGGTCCAAGAATAAGTTTACAAGGAGTTTGGTAGTAGGTTCGCTATCCTAATTGGAAGATTTCCGCTACTATGGTAATGTGACTATCAAGTTAAGTAGCCTAGTTATGGTTTCCTCTACTGTAGGATTAAGAAGCATGCATATTTATCACATAAATAATGCATCATACATTATTTGAATTACATATATGACATATAAATGTATAAATAGCATTTGAAAACAATTAGATTACTAGAAATTATAATTCGGTATAGAAGTGGTGTACCAAAAGTTACAACTAATAGATTGATGTGCACTAAAGAAGTCTAGATTTTTATATACGAGGTAGAAGTGCAAGTGTAATTATCTAACACTTTCAAGCATGATCTGCCGTATCGCCCCGTATCGGGCTGTATGGGACGTACCATACCATCCCGGGCAGTATGAGACGTACCATACCGTACCGGTACGAAACTCAATTTCAAGTCGCTACAAGCCACGCACCACTCCGTATCGAGGCGTATTGAGGTGCATACTGGTCTGTACCAACGCGTACCGATCTGTATCGACGCGTACTGAAATAAAAATTGAGAAAAATGATTAGAGAGCTATTTCGGTATACGGGTATATTGTACCATACCGAACCGATAAGGTGCCGATACAGTATTCAGTACTGAGATTGCGAATATTGCTTTCAGGCAAAGTCGACGGAACCGTTCCGAACCGTCCGGTTTGGGGCATCTCGAGTCGTACCAGCGGCGGATCAGGACGGTTCCGATAAAGAAACCGAGATGCCATTGCCCTCCCTCTCCCTCTCTCTCCCCAACTTGCTATCTTTTTTCCTCTTTGCCACGGTCTCCTGTGTCGGTGCAGGCCCAGCACGATGCGAGCCCATACTGACTCGTGCCGTTGGGCAACCGGTACGATGCTCGATAACTGCTTTCATGTGTATAAAAAAGAGGGCATCTTAGTGCACGAGGCTCCAACCATTGTGGGTTCTGGGACGGTCTAATGTACGTAGTATCCTATAGAGAGGTTGTTTCTATGTTTTGAATCCATGACACCTAGGTCACACTGGAATAATTTTACTGTTGCACCAAGGCCCGCCTCTAACATTTTTAGGTACATATTTTTCAAAATTATAGTCTATAAAATTATTCAAAATTAATTAAAAAAATACTAGTGGGTGAAAAATAATTAATCCAATGGGGTTGCAAAATAATCCATTACTGCACCACATCCAAAAATCAACTAGAATAAACATTGTTTGATCGTATTTATTTTGGATTAAATAGAATTTTGGGTGTAGGTTTTGAGGTCAGACCCAAAACCCTCCAAATCCACTTGTTGGAGCTTAGATTCATGATCTAAGGCATGAATCCAATAATTGCATCATTTTTATTGCATCATGTTTTCACAAAATTTTGATCATGTTCCATAGATTTAGCAATTTTTAGAGATTTGCCCTAGTTTTTTCAAAACATTAAAATGAGGAAGGAAGCCGCATACTTTGAGTCTTTTAATTTTTGAGCCCAAAATTCTTAATTTTTGATGTGTACCTAGATCCTAAGCACCTCACCTTTCTCTATTGTCCACGCTCCTTTTTTGGCCCAACTAGAGGAGAAAAAAAAAGAAATGTCAGAGGGGTTCTTGAGCAGTACCGCTCTGTCCCACTCTTGAACTAGCTTTGGGGGTGAGGTGAAGCTGAAATTCGGAATTGCTTGATGCCCGGGCGGTTCGGTTGGTTCTATCTGCGGGTTGGTTCAGTGTGCGGTTAACCAAGCCTATGTGAACCGAGATGCCCTTGATTCATGCCAAACCTAGCGGTTCAAACCAAACTGTGCAGTTCTCGCATCCTTGATGTGAATGACATGGTAAGGTTATGGGCTTTCGATAACAGGAAGTTTTTTCTAATGGACAGCTTCTAGCTTATAAGAGCAGACTGTATCTTGTGTATAGATTTAGCGCCATTAATTTGTATTTTATGTCTAGATGTAATGTCATTTATTTCTCATTATCTAGTTACCGGAAATTCGTATATTAATTCCTGTTTCACCCTAGTGTTCTTTCACATGTTGATTGGAGGTTGATTTGATGTTATGCTTCTAGGATTTCTGGAAAACATTGCAATTTGGGAAACATAGTTTGAATATCTAATGCAACATGACTTTATATTATGCATCAGTCAATCAGTTGACTGGAAAAATCTATCAACCCAACAACCTTCTTACATATGTTACCTTGTAAGTTAATCTGATTTAGTTTGGCATGTGGTATTGTATGTTTTCATAATTGTTGAATTAACTAGGTTGTAGCTTCTATATGCCACATTCTCTGTGTGCGCGCTTGCCCCTTTATAAGTGGATTCAGGCTAGAAGTTTATACAATGGTACTGTATTGCATTGGTTGGCATTTAGCTGCTTGCAGACAGTGGAACTCTGTTAATAACTTTAATTTTTATATATTTCCATGACTGGATGTTTAGACTTTAGATCTAAGCATAGTTTTTATTTTGTCATCTCTCTCTTTTCCCTTCCTTATGGTTCATGAAAGGATATCAGCATTGAATTTTTCTTGGCAAATAAAATTCATTTATATGACTAGTTTGTTTACCAGAATCTGTTGTTCATTTCTGAAGATAAACTTTGTTGATTTCTATCCTGTTATTAACTCTTACAGGCTGAAGAGCAGTTAATTCCTATTTTTCACAACTATAAGATGCGGCCACAGGTATAAGTGTTTACTTTCTGCTGTTGTTGTATTTCATTAATTAATAAGAATGCATTTTCATGCAGGCTCTTGCTTCATATGTCTTCATAACAGCCAATGTAATCCTCCATGCAAATGAGTTGTCTCTTCAGATAAAACATCTAAACAAATTACTTCCTCCAATAATTCCATTCTTGACCTCACATCATCACAGTTTGCGTGGTTTCACTCAGGTATAAGCACTTTTTTTTTTCTTCTAGTGGTCAACTTTTATTTGTTTTTGCAGAGGTCAACATCTATCAGTTTTTGCAGCTGTGTTAATCAATGCAACTGTCTTTTCCTGCTGTTGCAGTTACTAGTTCATCAAGTCCTCTGTAAATTATGGCCTCTTTTGAAATCCAATAGTTCGGAAGCTGTATCTCTGGAGAAGAAGTGCTTTGAGGATTTAAAGTCATATTTGACAGAAAATACTGACTGTGTTAGGTATGCTTTTAGTTTTTCTGGTTATAATTTGGCCATCTTCTTTTGTTCATGAGTTTGTATTCATATTTCAGCTTTTTGATAATATTGGTGACCTTGGGGTCTTGGGATATTATTCTAACTGCCTTTATTAATTAGGTTAGACAATGCTATTGTATGAATTGTTTCCCTTTATTTTGTCTTTTTATATAGTCATTCGGAGACCGAGTTCGTAGCATGAAAAAATTGTAATACATTGGTGTCCATATTTTCATGCTCAATAAACACCAATTTTTAGTTTTCAGCACAATATATGATATGCAGTTAATTTGCAAAGCAACGTATATGACTATGTTTATCATTGAAGTGTCAGAAAGAATCATCAAGATTACTGGCCTTCTGTATTTTTTCAAAAAAACTTTGCAGTACAAGTTTGCATTTAATTTTCAGATTACTACATTTTGTATGTTATAATTTTATAAAACAAGGATTTTTCCCCTCCATTTTATCCTGTTGCTGCAGAAGTTCTTAGCATGGAATGCCGTACCGGCCCGTACCGGCCGGTATGGGCCGGTACGTACCGATCCGGTCCTAGACCGGTACCGGAACGACAAAAAAATCGGTATTTTCTGGTTTTTTATCCGAACCGCTACCGGCTGGTACCGGCCTCATACCGGTGCGAACCAGCCGGTTCGCACCGGTACGATTCTTTTTTTTTTTAGAACCACAGCGCCGCGCGCTGTAGTTTTTAAAACCACCGCATACTGGCCGGTACGGTACTGGTCCGGTCCGGTACATCTGGTACGCCGACCGGTACCGGTACGGTGGACCTTGGTTCTTAGTATATACTGAAGCAATGCAATTTCGAATCCAACAATTACTTGCCAAATTTTAGGAAAAAAAGTCATTAAACTGAGGCATTGGAGGAATTATTTTATCAACCAGAAGCAGCAGTATGCAAATGCATTTACATCAATCTTTTGGTTGATGAGACTTATCGGGAGACTGAGGAGTCCAAGTGGCAATAAGCCAATAAGATTACAATAATGTCTGTTTAGAGGTCTGAAACTTTATATGCTTGTTATGTTTTTTTTTTCACTTTTAATGATAATCAGGACCCTTGGGCTGTGTTTTCTTTGGGGTGAAAGGAGGCTAAATGGAATAAGTCCCTTTTGACCGGTTTACTCCAGTTTAACCCACCAAATGCTAGAAAAGCAACCAATTTATCCTGTATATATTTTAAGAAGTTGATCGAGCTATTTTTTTCACCGAACTTGGAATAAACTATTTCAACCTATAGGGTGGTATAGTTCAATTCAGGGCAAAGTATGTTGGGAGTAAGTTCACCCAGGTACTCCAGATTTACTTGTTATACGGCCAAAGCAGACTTGGTGCTTTCTTAAGCATGTAATAATGTGTTCAATAACAAAGCCACAAAAAGGGACATGTTCATTTTTTGGAGGGGAAAAAATCTAGCGCTTATGGTTTTGTGTATTGGTTGTACTCAAAAAAAATATGGGGTTAGAATTGTGGAATGAGATTTTTTTTCCAAAAAAACAGACTTGTTTTGCTAGCTTGGTTTTGTTATACTAGTTGGAGGGATACATACTGTGTTGAAATAGGAAAAGATATAGCTAAATGAAATTGGATATTACTTTTGTGGTGTTTTATGATTGTTTAAGTACCACTAACCCGATGAATTAAATTATGATTGTCGTATGAGTAATCTTGATATTTGACTCAAACTTTGGATGGTGAAATGGTCACAGTAGTATATGATGAATGTTTCAAAGTTGAAACTGTTGAGGTGGACAGAAAGATGGTAGCTTAGAGCTGGACATGAATGCATTAGAGGATGCTTAGGAGCAGCACTGAGAGTTGATAAAGTTATGGGGGATAAAATGAAATGGTTTGTTCAAGTTGCAGCTTAGACAGAAGACTATTGTAATGTAGAGGCAGTCTTGAAAGCAACCCTACGGGCCAGAAAGAGTAGGGGAGACTGAAGAAGGCATGGATACAACAAGTGAGACAATTGAAATCACCTTTCATATCCAAGGATATGACCTGGAGAGTAACCCAATTTAAATGGTATAGGTTTATTGTTTATGATATGTTTTCTCTAGCAGCTTCATTTGGCAAAACTGATATTGCTTATGTTCACCATGTAACATTATTTGGCATCAAAATAACTCAGACTGATTCTAATGTGCTGAGTAAGACCTTCGAGGATCATACTTATATTAACCATGTAACAAAGTTTTCGATTACAAAACTTCTAATAATGGATGCCTTTTCTTTGCTTATGTTGAAGATGAGACTTAGTTGTTTCTTTTGTCATTATTTCTTCTCTCTTCTTTTGTTTTCAGGCTAAGGACATCAATGGAATGTTTTCTTGATGCTTATGATCCCAATACATCAACAACTCCTTTTGGGGTTTTTAATGCCCACCGTGAGGTTTAAGATATTAAACTTCTCCAAAACTGCTTTTTTCAGTATACTTTTGCATTTACTGCTGCTGGTTTCCACAATAAATTGCATATACTGTATATGTTGAACCTTTATTTTATGCTACTAATCTTTCTTGAAACTGACTTTGTCCTTGTAGGCATCTGATTTTATATGTTATCATTGATGTAGGGATCTGAATTTGAATGTGCTCCAACTTCTCTCATGGAACAAGTGATCGGCTTTCTAAACGTAAGCACTACAAATGTATATCTCTTGTTATCAATATAGTTGAAATCTCATCCTCATGAATTTCAGGATGTGAGGGATGATTTAAGATATTCCATTGCAAAGGATGCTGCTATCATCAAGAATGAGAGCCTAGCTGTTGCAGATGCTTGCAAGGATATCAAAGAATCGCTTGATGACAACACAGAACAAGTATCATCACAAACTTTCAGAGATATCTCTCTGGATTTCCAGAAGAAAATCACACTTCAAAAACTTGAGAGGCAGTCCATGAGTACTGATACTGACTGTGTTATGGGCGATGCCGAGTTTTTGAAACAGCTTTTAGGTATGTAAGGTCACGAAGGATATCTTCACTGACAATGAAGTGTTGAAGTAACTTCTCTGGTTATCAAGGGTTTTGGAGAGATTCTTTAACGAAATGTTTGACACGAGACAGAAAATTTGCAAATGCTACCAATTTTATCTATCTTTTAGCTAAGTTACAATATTTTTTTAAAAAATTGTGAAAACTTGAAAAAGTGGCTAAGAAGGTAGCATATCAGTCTCCCATCTTTGTTCTATTCTAATATTAAACCATAATATTTTTTTATGAAGCTTGTTTTAGCCGAGGTGAGGCCATGTTAGCAAATAGTAGAGGAAGAAAGTACCTCAAATAGATGGGATTAGGCTTCTTGATCATAGTTGTAATTATGCAAATGTTCAGATAGAGGGATGCAAGTATGTTGAAGCTTTAAGTGCCATAAATTTTCATTTAAAGAGAAATGTTTCTGTTACATAAAATTGGTTTAAGAACTTATGAATATCATATTTTTGGGTTATTGCAAATCACCTTTTTAATATGATTATCATTCACTGTTTTGGATGAGGTTGAAGAGTTCATCTTGAAGAATATGACCAACTTGGTTCCCGATGCTCTTGAGTAATCTGTCTAAGATGAGATACTCTGGCAACCCTATTTTAGTAAAACTTACTGGGCTGCCAAATGTCGCCTTGATAGTTTTGATTTGATTGATTTTTTTTTCCTTTTTCTAAATCCACGTAGTATTGCATGGAATATGGGTATTTTGCAGTCAAATATACCTGTTCAAGTTGAATGTATCATTTTATATCAACTTTTGACTTCTGATCTTATGTGAATTTCAGAAATGGAAAAGGAAGATCAGCTTCTGAGCTCAGTGCTGCAGTCAAGAAATCAAGCTGTGGAGCAAATAAGACAAAGTCAACAACAATTTATTCTCGTAGCATCATTGCTAGATCGTATACCTAATCTTGCTGGATTAGCGCGAACCTGCGAGGTCTGCTACAAAAACAAATATTTCAGATTATATGTGGTTGGGAATTGTTTGTGTTAGGTCTGATGTTCAACGCTTCCTTAATTATTATGATATACTGTTTTGCCTGTAGGTTTTCAAAGCAGCAGGTCTGGCCATTGCTGATGCTAGTATTCTCCAGGACAAACAGTTCCAACTCATCAGGTTAGTCATGTTTTTGTTGACACCCTTTTCCCCCTTTTTATTTGTCTTCTTCATCCGTGAGTCCATTCGGTTGTTAGCTAGTTACACCATCAACTGGTGCAAGATGAGTCATTGTCAATGTTTTTCCTTTCTGCATATTTGAAGAGATCTGTGCGAAAGTCAATTTAAATGCTCCAACATCTTAAGCAAACATTTTTAATATGAAAGACCTCTTTGTGAGGACATTTCGCTCTTAGGTTGGACAGACCCAAAAACTGATAATCCTACGTGGACTTTATCTACCTGTAAAAAGGGGAATAGGGATCTTGATGACCAGCTTCATCCGAACAGGCATGTTAATCAGTTAGCCATGAACATGGCGCATGCCTGACAAAACAATGTTCTTTTAATATTTTCTATTTTTTTCACATGCATCAATCTCTTTTTTCTTGGAGAAAATCACAATTAAAAAATTTGTCAACAAGGATAAAACAAAGTAGGTTGCCCTGCAGCTTTTGGACACTCCACAAAGTTCAGTGCAGTTCCGTTCTTCAAACCTTATCATCTATCTTTATCTAGGCTCTTTCGATGTCCAAATAAATTTCTTGCTTGAGCTTCAATTGCCCCTATTAAGTTAGGTCTCCCTGCCTGCACGTCCCTAAAGTTGCTTCCAACTAGTATTCATTTCAAATCCTTAAAGTTATCATTGTGTTCATAATTAGCATAGAAAATCTAATGATTCCTTTCATGGAGTGTTCGGTACTTAAAGCTGTGCTACGTTGCTAGCCCCATTTTAATGGGGAAAAGGTGTGGATAATGAGGATAATAATTACCAAGCAAATAATTCCATCTGGAAGGATCTTCATTATGATTTTCCCTGATGTCTGAGATATATCTGTATCAAAAACTCACCTTAAGTTGCCAACCTCTTAGTTCTACATACATCTTTGTTATTCTGTAGATGTAATAATTTCCACTGGTCCTAGATTTTTGCATAATCTGTTTTCTAAAATGTGTATAATTTTTAGAACTTCTAGACCAAAATAAGATTCACCTCATTTTTAGTGCTTCTTGAAAATGTTAATACTTGTTCTGTAGAAATGCTACTGCATAGTCTTCGTGATTAACACAATTGTAGCCATTACTAAATTTATAATGTTTCATTGCTTTTGCAACATATCGATCACTTTTTTGATTTCATAACATTTAATTAAAACATTAGGATAGAAATGCACTGTTTTGGATCTGAAGCACAGCGATATAGTTATTAAGATCTTCATTGATTCCAGACTGGTCAATCATCACAGATGAGATTGCAGAAATCGATTAAATTATCTTGGATAATTGTATGTTACAGTGCAGCCGATTGTTGGTGATTTGCTGCACATCACATGAAATGGGTGTGCAAAGGTCAATGGGACATAGAGCATATACATAATAAAATGAGGCTCATTGCCAGCTGGCATTTCTGCTAGGTGTTCCAGAGAATTATTTATTTCCATTTTTTATGCTTTTTACTTAAGAAATATTTAACAATAACTAAATCATCAGATGCCATTCCCTTGCCTAAATGCATGATTATTCACATATGTAAATTTGAAACCTTGAAACTGTTTTGATCATAGTTTTGAGTGCTCTGGTGTCAGAGCAGTCTGCCCCTGTATGAAGCAACTCTACAGAGTTAGGCAGCTGTGATCTTTCAGTGGAAATGGATCACTCCAGGTGTCATATAGCATGAGTTGGTTGGAGCATAGTTGGCAATCCTATAATATTGCAATTCTAAAATGAACCCTAATTGAGCAAAATGCTACTTCCTCCAACACACCAACAGATATCATCTCGCAATTTTTTCCCCCTCAAAGGAATACAGTAAAAATGCGACCACGATCTGGGATTGGACCCAGAAACTCCTTCAAGGGTGGAGGATGCCAAACAAGCTAAGTGCTTTGGCAACATCTCCTCGCTAATTGGTCTAGTATATAATGGTCATCTGTGAAAAGAAATGGGTAATTGTCACTGAGAGGAGACCTGCATGGATAAAGTTGCAAAAACAAGTTAATTTTCATTGATTTGAGTTTTTTGAGAATTCTGTGTCAGGCAGTAGTTTGCATCTTATTAACCTACTTGATTGACCACTTTGTCCTAGTGTTATTGACTTTCCTAATATTTTTATTTTCATGATTAACATCATAGTGCATTGTGACTTGATTCCGAAAATCAACAAAAAGATTGATTTGACTTAGTGAAGAACCAAGGCTTGTTCAAATCTGTTAAACCAGCGTTGGAGACCTGTCAACCATATGTTTTGACCTACTTCTCCATGGCATTGCATGATAGTTTTCTGAATTTCATAGTTATGATACTTCTGTACATGCAGTTTACCGTGCTTATTAGCTCTGGCTGACATAGATTTTGGAATTTCTACCACTATAAATGAATTTAGTTGGTTCAGCTTGTAATAAGCCTCATACAATCCTTATTTCTACCACTATAAATGAATTTAGTTGGTTCAGCTTGTAATAAGCCTCATACAATCCTTATCTTTCATAGCGTGACAGCTGAGAAGTGGGTACCCATCATAGAGGTTCCAATTTGTAGCATCAAGGCTTTCTTAGAGAAGAAAAGGCGGGAGGGTTTCTCCATCTTAGGTCTCGAGCAGACTGCAAATAGCACTCCTCTTGACCATTTCTCATTCCCAACTAAAACGGTTTGTAACTCGCTAATTGATTACTGTTTGTGATTTTTCTCCAAGAAAGTAAATTCCGATGCCTCATTAATTTCAGGTACTGGTCCTGGGACGAGAGAAGGAAGGCATTCCTGTAGATATTATCCATGTTTTAGATGCTTGTGTTGAAATTCCTCAACTGGGGATTATCAGGTCGCTCAACGTTCATGTCAGTGGTGCCATTGCTCTGTGGGAGTACACTCGGCAACAAAGATCCGGGCATTCATGATCTCTTTATGTGATTCTGTTTCCCGCTGTCCGACTTCTTTTTTCAGTTTTTGACCTTTATGGATATGAGGTCTATCATATGCCTTTGCTCTCACTTGAGAAGGAAAATAAAAAAAATCTAGGGTGAGAAATACGACAGGATGTTATGTCATTGCTGAATTAGAAGGAATAAGATCGAAAAATTAATTCCAGAATTAAAATTGGTTCCCGTGTTTGAATTATCATAATTTACTACAGTGAGTGGTGCTTTATTAGATCAAACACGGTGTGTGTGGAAAAGATTACCATCATGGTGAAGAAAGGACAGCAGCCGAATGCTAACATAAGCGTGATTTTGTTATTTGTTTGTTCGGAAAAACATCCGAAGAAGATTGGGCTGGGAACAGGTATATCATATCGTTGATACATTGATGTCAATACGGATTAGTTTCCAGTAACCCATTCCTAGTCCGGTAGACCGGACGGGAGGTATTTTCGGACAGCAAAAACCTCAGTGCCCCATAAGGCACGCAGGCGGTGAAACCACACTAGAACATTTTGTGATTTCACCGCCGGTCTCGAACCTCAGTGCCCCATCAGGCAAACTGATGATGAAACCATACTAGGACATCAAGTTTGTTCTTTGACTGGTCTCAATTGTTTCCATGTCTTCATCTGACAATAAAAAAAAAAAGAAAGGGAAAGCTCTGTTGCTATGACGCTTGACTGGCATTTTCGTACCGGGTAGGAGTGAATCGTTGAAAGACAAGATAAACACATTCATTTCAGTGTTGGGTGGGAACAGTTTTGGAAGAACTAATAATGTCTGCGAGCATGAGTGAAAGTTTGAACGTGGTGGGGTTGAGTTCGTTTGTGTGAGGCCATGATCAGGTTCAGGCTAAAGCTGTTTAGAAATGAGCCTGGGAGATGCATGAGATACCTCCCTCCCTGCCCACCAAAAGTTGATAGGGTACAAACTGCATGAATCTTTGCTTTTGCCCCAACCCCAAACCTACCAATGTCATTCCAAATGGAGCGCCCAACCGCTCTCGCATTCCAACGGGATGCAATTTTATTACCTATCATGCAGTATATGACTTGTGGAATCCCACAACTTCCGATAATCTGCTGCTGCTCATCTCGGTATGCCATGGCTCTCGTTTGGAAGTCTATCCTCATTGCTATTGTCAGTTTGTTGGTTCCGTACAGAGGCCCGTCATTTGTTGGTGCCAAGGTTTATATGGTAGTGATGGAGGATGACCCTGTCATCTCATACAAAGCGAGTCGAAATCGTGTGATGTACGTGATTCTTTTATTATATTCATTTTACCTAATCATAGTCCCTTTTCATGTGCCTTCTCTCTCTTGTATTGAGCTATATCTTATTGCAGGAGTGGCGATGAAGCACAGAAGTACAAGGAGAAGGTGATCAGTAGGCATGACATATTCCTGGAGTCCCTCCTCCCAACAGGCTCCTATACAAAACTCTACAGCTACACCCACCTGCTCAATGGCTTTGCACTCCATACAGCATCTCAGGAGGTTTATCCTTCATGAAAATATTCTACAAACCAATGCGTGCATCGAAGAAATATGGCATTATTTCATAACTTCTACAACTTTTAGGAAACATGATAGATTTAGTTGGATTTACAGAGAGGTCCTTAACAAAGCCTTTGAGTAGCAGTTGCATAGTATTTGCAGCACTGCCCCCATAGAAAGATAAATGCAGATTGCTGATGTAGCTGGCTGTACTCATGCTAGGGCAGTGTGAGCAGCCGATTCACCAAAAAAAAAAAAAAAAGGATAAATGCAAATGCTTGACCTGCCAGAAAATTGCCCCTAAAACACGTCTTTAACTGCCATGAGTAGCGTCACACCGAGAGAAACACATAGGGTGTTTTTGCAAGGGCAATGCAGATCAAGTGTCTGCATAAAATTTTTCATGCTCGCCACTGGAAGAGGGCTTTGTCACTGCCCAATAGTTCTCCACTTCTTCAAGGATAGAGCGTGGAGAATGATTCTTTTTGTCCCCTCTGTGAATAAAAGCATGGTGACCATATTCCCCACACTGTCAAAAATATCTCCAAATAATCAAGATATCCAGTGCTCGTCAATAATTTAATATATTAATTAAATATTCAAGACATACTTTTTCTTTGAGTAAGAGTTCAGTAGACAAACATAAAATTCTTGCAGCATTTGTCAGGTGATTGGATGTTGCTGTAGTTGTTGTTGGCTCGTCGCCTCTCCAGTATTGCTGTTTTATTTGATGAATTGATGCTTTTTCATTACAAATTATTATGGTATTCTCTTGAGAAATCACAACAGTTATTCCTAAGCTTTTGAAAACCACAGGCTGTTGCAATTCTTAGTAATGCTCGGGGAGTTCGACTCATGCACGAGGACATGAAGATGGTGAAGATGACCACCCATACTCCAGATTATATTGGGGTCTCGGCAGGAGTTTGGCCACATTTAGGTGGTCCGGAGAGATCCGGTGATGGCATAGTGATCGGCATGATAGACACCGGTATTAATCCCAGTCACCCCAGCTTTGCCAACCTTAGGCCTGAGCCAGCTTCCAACCTTACAAGGTTCAAAGGGAGATGTGAATCAGGAGATGAATTTCCTCTGACAGCCTGCAATGGGAAGATTGTTGGTGCACAATACTTTGCGCGTGCAGCAATCGCAGCAGGCGATTTCAACGCAACGCGTGATTATGCTTCTCCATTTGATGCTGATGGCCACGGCAGGCAAGTCCACTGAAACATGTAACCTCTCAGCTGTTATTTTCTGGATACAATCTATATCCATACATACATACATACATACATATATATTTACATGCATACATACATACATACACACACACACACACACACACATATATATATATATATATATATATATATATATATATATATATATATATATATATATATATATATATATATATATATATATATATATATCCATTAAGAAAGCTTGTACATCAATCAAGCCATATGTCAATTGAGTCAAGTTTACTGTTTTATTCCCCAAATTTTCTTTGGTGCTAAAATCACTAAATGTTTATATAATGATTGAGGTTTTCATTGAAAAAAAATGATCGAGGTTGTAAAAGTAATTAAAAGCTCGCTTCATCGGATCAATTGTAACATAGTTTTGGCATTCATATCAGATGCACTTTGTTGTTTATGCAGCCACACTGCCTCTATCGCTGCTGGAAATTACCGAATTGCGGTGCTCTCCAAAGGCTATAACTATGGATATGCAAGCGGCATGGCCCCCGGTGCCCGGTAGATGGATAAACTCCATTTCATCTTCAGAAACTCCAATCATATAGTCCTCAAGTTCTAATACCTCGTCCATTATCAGTTGAAACTAATATATTTGTTCTCTCTTTTTTTTGCTGTCCTTGATAGGATTGCTGTATACAAAGCAGTCTATTCTTTTGGTGGCTATATGTCAGATGTGGTAGCTGCAATTGACAAGGTTTTCAAAACCAACATTACTTGAAACATCAAACCATTATATGGACCCATCTTCTGTTTCAATTTAACCAAAGTAGCTGCACATTAATCACAGGCAGTGGAAGATGGCGTTGATATTCTTAGTCTTTCAATCGGACCATCAGCTGTTCCACCAGGGCCTGCTGCTTTCCTCAACATACTAGAGGTGGAACTGCTGTTTGCCACAAAAGCCGGAGTCTCGGTCATTCAGGCCGTAGGCAATGGGGGTCCTGCTTCGAGCTCGATCCTCTCATTCAGCCCATGGGTCACCAGCATCGCCTCCTCGACGACCGACCGCAAGTATAACAACTCAATCATACTCGGCACTGGGCAGTCCTTACCTGGCTCCGGCCTTTCACGTAATCCATCCCCCAATTTCAACAATACATTCAGAATTTCCATGCTGCATGCTCTTTCATCCTTTCTTCTTCTTTACTCTCTCTTAATCCAGCTCCAACAATGGAGGAAGAACTCCTCCCCATAGCAGCAGCAGAGGATGTGTGCAGCAGGAACACAAGCTTTCTAGTAGTCCAAAACTGCCAGCACCCGGAGCCCTTCATTCCAGAATTGGTTCGGGGGAAGCTGATCATTTGCACATACATAACTGAATTCATTTATGCACCCACAAGCATGGAAGCCATTGTTGGCACCATCCAGAAGATAGGGGCCGCTGGATTCATAATCACGATGGACCGCAGCTATGATTCCGAGCCTCCAGTGGATAGCACACTGACCCTGTCAATCCCTGGCATTGTGCTTACCAGCAGACGGGCATCGCAGGTACGAGTAACAATGCCTATGCTTATAACGAGAGAATTTTCCTGACAATCAGCAGATATCACCATTAGCATGAATATTAAGCTTAAACTACAAGTCTATTCTATCCATATGAGAACAGCAGCTTCTTTTTTTCCCTTTTGTTTGATATAAAAGATAGGCAGGAGCCTGTCACATTTCATTGAGAACATGAAAATACACAAGCAAAATACAAAAAGTAAACGCAAGCTAAGTCTACAAGCATATGTTCATGCGATATTAGTGTTTCTAAAATTTTCCATCATTGAGGAACATTTGCTAGGAGGTACCGCTGCCCGTTGAAGTCAAAATATCTCTACTTCCATCTATGATGAGTACGTAGAACCATTTTGCCTCAAATCTGACCATTCTAGCATTTCTTTCTTTCCACACTCTCCATCAAATGACTGCAACAAGCATGTCCGAACATGGTCTCCAGCTTTTCTAAATCAATCTCCAAACACTCCAACAAGAAACAAGAGACCCTCGGCCATCCTCTGAATTTAATCTTCTGGACTCATGGCCGAGACAACTCCACCACTAGCTCAGATTATTAATGGAATGAAAGAAAAATGTCATACTCAAGTATTTGTTTAGAATCATGCAATGAAGAAGCAAGCCTTTCGATAAAGAGCTTCCATATCCTTCAAAAAAAAAAAAAAATGAAAAAAAAAAAGATAAAGAGCTTCCAGGACAAGTTCAGATAAAAAGCACAAAACCCATGTAAGTCCAATATCAGAGCTGCAAACAAGTTCAAACTAGTGAACTCGCTCTCGTTTTCATTGCAAGCAGGCTCTTTGGGAATACTATGACTCCAACACGGTTCGAGGAACCAATGGAGGTGTGGTTAATTTTGGAGCAACAGGCAGGATTTTAGACGGGCGGCGTGCCATCTACACCGGCCAGGGGCCGGCCGTCGCATCCTACTCATCCAGAGGACCTGATGTAAACAATGCTCTCATGGAAACAGCCGACGTCCTAAAACCCAACATCATGGCCCCAGGCTCTGCCATTTGGGCTGCCTGGAGCCCCAAGAGCCATGACGATCAAAATGTCAAAGGTAAACTAAACTAACCGCTTCATTAATCTGCTCTCATTCATCTATGCATATATATATATATATATATATATATATATATATATATATATATATATATATATATATATATATATATATATATATAGATAGATAGATAGATAGATTCATCTGCAAAGGAGATTGATGGTTTTCTCCACGTTCGATTATTCATTCATTCATTTATTTTTTACAGGCCAAGAATTTGCACTCCTATCGGGTACAAGCATGGCTACTCCACATGTGGCCGGAGTCGCCGCCTTGATCAAGCAGAGTCACCCCAACTGGAGCCCTGCCGCCATCACATCGGCCATGATGACGACCGCCGACGTGACCGAGCGCTCCGGCGGCCCCATACGATCCCAAGGGAACGAGGCGGCCGCTGCAACTCCATTTGATTATGGAGCTGGGGCCATCAACGCAGCTCGAGCCGTCGACCCAGGCCTGATCTTAGACACTGGCTTCAAGAACTACATCCAGTTCCTTTGTGCAGTTCCTGGGGTTGACGATGAGTCCGTGAGGCGAGCGGTGGGCCTCGGATGCCCCGCAGATAGAAGCGACTGGTGCTCCGACCTGAACACCCCAAGTGTGGCCGTGGCCAACTTGGTTGGATCGAGGACGGTGGTCCGCAGGGTGACGAGCGTGGCCGGTGCTGCGGAGACGTATCGGGTGGCTGTGAAGGAACCGGCCGGGGTGGCAGTGGCTGTAAGACCTCAGGAGTTCACCATCGGCCCGAACGAGTCCAGGACTATAAAGATCATGCTGAAGGCTGGGGAGGCGACGAATGCTTACACTTTTGGGGAGTTGGTCTTGAATGGGGATAGGAAGCATGTTGTTAGAATTCCCCTGGCCATCTTTGTGAGCAGTACTTTGAGATCATGAACTGCTGCATTCAGTACTCCCCTGGTTATAAACTATAGTTTGTGTGGGTGAAGCAAGAATAATTCGATTTCATAATACTTCTTTCGGAGGTCGTAAGTAGTCTTGGCTTTTTGTAAGGTTCTCTCATTTCTTGATTTCTTTTTCTGTTTTGCCGGGTTCAATGCAGACCGCAAGTTTTCGCGTACCCTCTCCGACCCATAGGCTTTCCTCACTGGAATCAACACCTACGTGTGAGTACGTCAACCCAGCGCCATCTCGATACCAGCGAACCAGTAATGCTCCCATCGAAAGTGTTCAGGCATGAGGCATCCGGTGCCCGAATTTAATCGACGCCCATGCGTTTCGAATCTGAACCACCTCGGTGAAAACAAAACCCCATTCTATCTGTGCTACCACCTTGGTGGCTTCCTCTATGACTCGTTCTTTAATTTATGTACACGTTTATCTAAAAGGAATTGGCGTATGGAACAAATTAGTAGAGACTAAGAAGATCTTTAAAAGTATTTAGAAATCACTGTAAGAAAGCTTTGTTATAGATCGATTATGTTGCAAAAAGGCTTCGAGCACCCATTCCATGAGTCTCATCTAAGGGCGGTTTAACCGGTTGGGTTCCTGTCGAGTACTCCAGACAATTTATAAATCCAAATGCAATAGTATGATTGTGAAGGTTAGGGTTCTGGCTTTCCTTTATCCATAATTTGCGTTTAATAAGCTCTATAATAAATTTCTACAAGTTTTATCTAATTTTAGTTCTTTGGAAATCAATTCTTTTCCATATAGAGCAACCTTAATTATCTTTGGTGAATCTATTGATTTAGTTCGTTCCCTAATATCTCGATGAAATATGGTTTCTAAAATACTTACTCTAGAAGGGGTAACACATCATCTCATAATATCATGTCATGTTGCAATGAAGATAGATTAGTTGCAACTTCGATAAATGAATTAATCAAGAAATTATTTTCATCGTTAACTAATATTCATTAATTATAGGAACATGCAATTCATGAACTAATGACGTTCTCTATTCTTGTTTTTGTTACTATTTATTGTTCTTGTTTCTTTTGTATATGTTTTCATGTGAATGTATATGTACAATATTGGATTATTTATTTTAGATTTATTTTAGATTTATTTTACATATTTCTCTCAGGAACAAAAATTATATTTTTACCATTTCATATTTTTATTTGAATCCTTTGTGATTTTTTCAATTTCCCCTCCAATTATAAAGTTTGCATGTTTAAGAATTGTTCTCGAACGACTGTGATTGTAACTATGCTTGTATCTAGCACCTATAATAGCCACATGGTGAATTTTTGGCAATGCAATCACATGTATTATAGTTGCGATCTGATTCAGGGTGAGTTTGTCTCTATGCATAACCAATTCCATTACATCTAAACCAAAACTAAAACCCTCTGTACAATATAACAAGGTCCTTAGTCAAATATTAGATATCAAAGTGCTTAAAGATTTGTTTCATATGTTTTCAAGACTTAGTTTTGTGGTATTTGATGTATCCAAAATATCATCATATAAAGAATGATTTTTTTTTAATATACCATTGAAGAAGCTTGGGGTTAGCGGTGCAGAAAAATTAGTTTATGATTTTATCAACTTTATTTTTCGAGTGAAAGAAATCTTTATATGCACATTGATATATATACACACACATATACATATTAATATATCAGTAAATTGTAAGAATATTTTTCCTAAAGTATCAAATAGGAGATTTCCAAAGTCCAATTCATGCTGCTTTTTTTTTACTTCATCAAAAAAAAAAACATTTTCATTTTTTAGCATGGCACCTTAGGAGGCCCTAGAGTCCATTACTATACGCATGCTGGACTTGAGTCTCTCGTCATATATATATATATATATATATATATATACACACGCGCGCGCGATAGATATAGAGATGTGAGAGAGGGAGGGATGAACATTGGGATATAGAATTATAGATTGTCTAAATCCAACCTGATCCAATAGATTATCCGGTCTTTTCTTTTTGGAGTCAACTCGAATGCTTTCGATCGGGTTCGGATCGGGTTGGTTTGTTGGAGGACCGCATGACACCCCTGCCGACCTCTGACGCCTTGTTCGACTCCTGCAACTCCCAGAAAGTTCGGTTTTTTCTCTTTTTGTTCTTTTCCTCGCTCCGTTATTTTGCTGCTCGACTAGGGCTGGGACTAGGGCTCGGGCTTCAATTTATGCCCAGAATCCCTAGTCTGCGATGGCTTCCGGCAAAGACGACGCCGATCGCTCGTCCGACTCCCCATCAGCGCAAGTCCCTCGCCTCACAGTTTTTTCCAATTCTTTTCTCTGAATCTTTTCAGCTACTAGGTTTTTGATTCCTTTCTTGATCTTCGAAATAATTCACCTCAAATGTTTTACTTTTATTTTTTTAAATGCAGACTTAAGAACCCGTATAAAGATCCTGATGACGGCCGACAACGATTTCTACTCGAGCTGGAGTTCGTTCAGTGCCTGGCCAACCCTACCTACATCCACTGTGAGTTCTCCCGACCGAGAAAAAAGGAATCTTTGACATTATCTGTTTTTCTTGCGGAGGATTTCTATTGGGAAAGCATGGTTTGCAATGGATCAAGAAGTGGGTTCTGTCCGTTTCTGAGAATTTATAGAGAGAGAGAGAGAGAGAGAGGAGAAAACGATTGCTTTGGTGGAAATTTGTAACTGGATTATGGAAAGTTGTGATTTTTTCTGAGCATGTTTAATCTTTCCCTATTGCTAAAGGTAGAAAGGTACATAGAAACACATTCTAATTCTACTTCTCAGTTAGCTGAGAAACCTGTGCATTAAGGTTCTTTCTCTTCACTGACTTCTAATTCTCCCCGTGTTCTCTCTTTCACAACCTCTTAGTTTGATACCCTCTCTTCTCACCTCATTTTTCATTTTCTTTGTTCTTTTTCCTTCAAACTTTCTCCCCTTTCCAATGGCAGCCAATAAAGCAACTGAACTCAATCATTCATACAATTGGGTCTCGACTTTTGTATCTGTGATAGGTGTTTCTAATATGTTATATTTACTCAGTACTTCCTAACCTCACCATGCTTTCACTATACCCTTCTTGAAAGTGTAATGTCTCATTTGCACAACAACTTGGCTTAACATCGTGATAAGTATGAAATTTTAAAATCAATGTACTTTTAGTTGCCTTTCACAGATGCACTATAATTACATTTGGAGTGTCTTCACCTATCACTCCACAGGCCCATAAAGCAAGAAAAGAGAGAAAAGGATGGCAATCGATGGGAGGTTGACTCAAAAATAAATGTTTTCAAAAACATCAAAGCACATTGTATGCCCCCAAATAAAAGCAAAACCATGCAGACAGCAAAATGGGCTTGGCCCACTTGTATACCCTAGACCTACGAAAAGTTATTGGAATAACATTTTCCATTTATTAAAGGAAAAAAGGTTTAATTTAGTTGCACTTAGTGTGGTAAGTGCTAAAATTTCTTCAAGGTTAATTCTTGGAAATTCCAGATCCAGATGTTTGGTAAAGTAGAGGTAAAAATGTAACTTTAATCAAAACATGGTGAAACATGACCGACTATGGCTTTGGTTGAAAATATTGTCAATGGACTAAACATGGTTGCTCTCTATGTTTAAGTAGTGATTGGAACCTTTCTTGTTGAAGTCCCTTTGTAAGAGTGAGTGTCATAAATTTAGTGAATTTAGGATACATGACTCCTTGGATACATGACTTTAGGATACCTTTCTGGATCCTAGAAGTCGAACAGATACATGACTCCTGACTTTAGGTTCCACTAGATGCAACTAAAAACCCATAAAGATTACCCGTATTAAGAGATACGACATTGTAGTAGAAAACCACACTTCTTTATAGATTGCCCTGAGCAGCTATTAGGGTTCTCGCCAAAGGATATTTGTCTTTACTTCCTTTGGTGTTGTCCTGTCACATGATTTTAGATTATAATGTCACTGTTCTGTACTAGCATAATTTGTAAATTAATAAAAAATGCCAACATTTTTTTCCCTAGTCTATCAATCAATTTTATGCATATAAATGAAGCATTTTTTAATGGTTCCTTCTCTACTACCTCTGATGTTATCATATTACATGATTTCAGATTATGTCGATAATTTCATTGGTCTCTACTAGAATGTTTTGTTAATGAAAAGGATATCAACATTTGTTATTTATAGATATCAATCAAGTTGTGCACATCACTGAACCATAGTTTTATGATATAATGCTGACTTTGGCATTCCTATCCAGAGTTCCAGATAATATATAGCTGGAGACTTTCGTTTAATTTGACTACCTTTATTATGTGGCGACTTGTACTTGTTTTTTGTGGGTTAAAATGTTGTTATGCACACACACTTGCATACATGGCAGTTGCATCTGAAACAATGGTTTCCTGTGACTGGTTATCTTAGAAGCTTGGTAAAAATCTTATGTTGAGACACATTTGCTAATGAAGTAGAACCTAATTTGATATTTATGTGGTTCTACTTTGATATTTGTGCATCTGATTGATATAATCCTTCTTGCTCTCTCTTTACCTCCTGCATCTTTTCCTTTTTTCCCCCTGTCAGCTGTTTCTTTCATACTTTTCTTTCATTCTTATCACCAATTTTTTTCATTCTTTATTCACTCTCATCCTTTTGTTCCATCCAAATTTTTGCATTAAGTAACATAGAATTCTGCAAGAAAGACATACGTGTAATGTTTTCTGTGAAATTAACATGATTACAAATCCGATTTCTCTCTGCAGCTAATTCCAAGAATCTAGTCGAACCTGAGGCAGGGTCCATGTCAGTTCTGAACCAATATTCTTATCCAACCTTTTGTTTTCACCAGAAGGTTTATAGCCTGAAACCAGTAAAAACTTCAGCATGTCTTGAAGTTGAACACTTATTCTGGTATAGGCATTGTAGGTTCCTCTTTTATTATTCAAAACTGTGATATATTTTAAGTTTTTAGTTAGGGAAAGGAAAATTATTGTCTTACTAAAATGCATACATCATATATGACATCTTTCATAATGTCTTATGAGACCATCTCTCTCTCTCTCTTTTTTTTGTTCTTGATCCATTAACTGTTTTATAACACACTGTACTATCTTTCTTAGTAGTTATTAGGTATTTCAGGTTCTAATACGAAAATGTTGACTTATCAACTCTAAAATTTATTTTATTTTTCACTGTCATTCACAATGGAGAGATCCCAGACAGAATTTTGCTGAAGTTTTTATACAGCTATTTATGTGCAATTTGGGGTTTCTCTGTAAATCACGATTAAGAATTTTTATAGGAGAATCTTTTTGTATTATCTTGCTTGATGTATGCATTGCCTTCCTTTGGGTTCTCAGATCTTGCTCAAAATCGGTATTTTGAGGATGAGGCGTTTATTGGATACTTGAAATACCTTCAGTACTGGCAACGACCAGAGTACATAAAATTTATAATGTGAGTTAAATGTAAAGTGATATGATTTTTTTACAAAATCTCCTCACAATTATGCTCATGATTTTTTAATTATTATTTTATTGTGGGAAGAATTTTCCCTTATGCATTTTATCAACTTAATTTGTGTAGGTGTTTTTTTGTCCCACAGGTACCCGCACTGCCTTTTTTTCCTTGAGCTTCTCCAAAATGCAAACTTTCGCAATGCAATGGCACATCCTGGAAGCAAGGTGACATTCTTCATACTAGATGACCTTTCTTATTCCAATCTTTTTTAACTTTTTCTAATTTTTCTTAATTTTATTATTTGTCATCTATATTCTACTTGGATTTTCCATGAGTTGTTTGAAGGTTATAGACCAAAGCATGGTTACTAGCGTACTCCTTTGAGATGGTGATACATGTTTGCTGGATTATTCAATAATGATTTTGTTATTGTTTATAAATGCTAATTTGGGATCATAACCTTCAAATTTGTTGATATTAAAAATGCCTGATAGCTGTGCAAATGCCTTTTTCCAAAAGGGAAAAGTCATATCTGGAAAACTGAATGTTTAAAAAGGACGGATGTTGTGAGAAAGGATTTGAATTTTGAACTAATAAAAAGGAATGGAGTTCTCAACAAAAATGAATGGCAAGGCAGCACAACTAAGGTTGAATTCATATAGTTGGATGGGGCTTCTTGGTTGTTTTGATCAGCTACTTGCTCGATTTGCAGGACACTCAAATCTATTAAAACCCTAATGAGCATTGCTGATGTCAAGTTCTGTAAGCTACTGTCAATGGTTTGTTTGCTTTCTGACAATTCATTCCGAAATTTGATTAGTACAGTTTGATGGCACATACTGAGTACTCTGGATAATGCTCCTTTTCCCTGTAAATAGCTTGCTAGCTGATCTCTGTATTATATGCTCCATTTTCCTCAAGTTGTGAGGGATGTTATATTGGATTCTTATACGTACTACATACATAATTTTTGTGAATAGTACTTTTCATGGTTCTCATTTTTCTATATTGTTAGAAAAGTTCAGTTTGTCATATCATTAACCATTTGTAGTGTTTTTGCATAGGAATTGGCTCATAGACAGCAGTATTTCTTCTGGAAAAACTATAGGAACAACAGACTGAAGCACATTCTACCACGCCCTATTCCTGAGCCTGCTGCACCTCCTGCTCCAGCTCCTGTTCCAGCTCCACTTCCAGCTCCATCACCTGCACCAGTGCCATCTATGACCACTGCTGCTGCACCAGCACTTTCTCCCATGCAGTTTGTCGGAGCACCTGGGTCTGCTCTCCAAAAGACTGACATGAGAAATGCCATGGGAGACCGTAGGAAGAGAAAGTATAATCTTTGTTTGTCTATCTGCATACACATTCAACATCTTATTGCTCAGTTATATATGAATGTGCGCCATCATCTCAGATTCTTTCGATGTGATCAATTATCATTCTTGTCATGTGTGACTTATTATGCTATTTCATCTCCTTTCCATCATCATTCGACTTGCAGATTACTATCAACATATGCTTTCAATCATCATTGCGAGTCTTTATTCATGATACAACTTCAACATGATATAGACAAATGGTGTATGGACATACACCCAGACAAACATACATAGTAATCATCCCTATGATGAATCATCCTCACATTTGTTTGTATAATTGTATGAAATAGTTCTAAATAGAAGCAGATCCAAAGACTAGTTTTAAGCACAATGTCAACTTTGAATTTACTTATGCCCTGATGTTGGCGCTTTTAATATGTGAGAACCTATAGTTTTGTGTTAATTCAGTTCTTTATTTTTTTCGGGTTATGTTGGCTCAATGATGTGATCTGATAAGATGAGCTAGTGAAGAAGTCTTGAATTCAGGACCAAAGGGTTTTAGGAAGTTGTTAATGCCCTAAAAGGAATTGACTGTCATGGATACAAGTAAGATCGCTAAAATGGAAAATGTAGTTAAAAAATAGAAACTACTGACAAAATATAATTCATAGACTCAAGCCTTAGCTACATAGGAAGGATTGTTGGTTTGTGATCAGAATTCTCATTGATTATGCTGATATATATTTCTTTTTTGCATGATGTTGGTTTGATGATATTTTGTAAAGGTGCCTTGACTAAGTGAAAGCACAAAAAAGAAATATATATCCTGTCTAACTCTGATATTTAATGCATTGCAAAGATCTTAAATTAATTAATTATTGCAGGAAGGAAGGTTGAAAGGCCAAATGTTATTTCTTGGCAAAGGAGGTCAATGTTGGCTGCTTGCAGGTAACCTTCTTCTCTATTTCTTGGAACTATTGGGCCCATTTGGTTGCAAACAAGGTTCGCCATCTCGGTACCAGACCCTATACTGGTATCATTCTACTATATGTCGGTCGGTATGGGGCCGGTTTGGCATACTGACACTTGTACGCTCCTCGTACCAGGTACCAATTCCGTACTAGTATGGTACGGTCGATATGCACCAGTACTGATTGGTACGGCACACCATGGTTGCAATAGTTGAAGTTGTTGAATTGACCCTTGAGTTATTAACGTTTTGGTTTTGCATGTTTCCGAATGAGAACAAGTGGAATTTGTTGGGCATATGCAAGACATTCAATTTGGTGTGCTGCGAATTTATATATTTGACTACTGGAAATATTGCTAAATGTTTCAGAAGAGTGTAAGATTACAACACCAATGTACATCCTTCTCTTTCTAATTTGAGAACCTTTCTGTAGATGATATTTTCCCTTCTTCACATGGTTTTGTATGTTTTATATCCCATGAGACCTTTTTCCTCTTTTTTTTTTGATGTCATGTGTTTTCTGTTTTGTGCACCAGCTTTTGTTTGCCATCTTTAGGTAGCTACCCATCCATTTTAAATTGGACCAGATTTCCTTTTGTCTCCTGTTGTTTTACCTAAGCATTAGCATGCATTGAATTTACAGTTTTATCATTTACTTGCTTAGGTTAAAATTAATGTTTTTTTTTTTGGTACGACTTATTGGATTTATTCATATTTAAGTAAGTTGTATTTTGCAAAAGAGATTGCAAAAGAATTTTGGTGGCTGTGTTTTTTGTGACGGATTCAGAATCTGTTGATCCAATAAGTTAAATGCTGCTCTGTACCCTTTGCTACAAGCCTTTTAGGTTTTAACTTGTTGAAGTGTCTGCTTCTGGGCCTTAACTTCACCTGTTTTATATTTTTCTGGGATTACTTCTATTTATTACCCCTCTTTGCTACTTCTGGGCTTTTAAGGCTTTAACTTGTTGAAGTGTCTGCTCTTTTAAGCACCTTGTTTCTTTCAAAACAGGGTGGGAGAAGGCTTTTTCCACCACTTGGCCTGATTCTGGTTCATGACTTATGGCAAAATTTTTGTGGATAATATTCACCAAGGAAACGTACTTGTTGAAGGTTTTAAATAAGGTGATTTTGATTGCTCTGTGCTCCAGTTGGTCAAGCTCATCGTACTCAAGTTTTCTTTCTTAGCATCTCTACACTTGGTGTTGTTTATGCAAGCTTTGTCAGTTAGGAGTCTCGAATAGGTAAGGTTCTTGATAGTTGACCATGTTTAGTGCTTCACCTCTGCCATCGAGTGCTACATGTCTAGTTCTGATATAGGTGTGATTTGTTCTTCAAGATTTGATGTTTCACCACCTTCTTTTTTTGGATTTAGGATTTCAGTGCATCTTGTCACATATCATTTGATATTGTGATATAATAAATTATGTTTGACATTCTGTTCCTTAAAATCTGATCCATGACTGTTTGCTAATTTTCGGTATCTGATATATTTCATGTATCTCTGTCGGTTGGATTACAAAGTAAAAATGTACCTTCTCCTTTGGCTGTTTTCCATGGGATCAATACTGAAGTTGATTGGGAATTTGGAGTGGGGCGTTATATATTGGATCATTTGGGTGTTCCTTCTTTACTTTGTAGAATTCATTTCTTTCCATCATCCGTGATTGATTTTCATGAGTCAATAAGTTATTCCGTTTGGTGCTTCTTACCATCTTATGTCAGTTATGAGAGAATATTACTAATGT
The DNA here is from genome assembly GCF_051530095.1 of Phoenix dactylifera. Lineage (NCBI taxonomy): Eukaryota > Viridiplantae > Streptophyta > Magnoliopsida > Arecales > Arecaceae > Phoenix > Phoenix dactylifera. The sequence goes on along the minus strand of NC_143192.1, from coordinate 48,484,152 downwards.
ATTTGCACTTGAAACCAAAACAAAATATGCTTGTGTAGCTATAGTTTAACTGCAATTTGATTGCATCGACTGCTGATTGATTGTTTACCCTGACACATTTGTTTCTTTGTGCCATGAGTCAGAAATGCACTACGGTCAAAACTGATGTGCAAATGGATATCATATTTCTCAATTTTTCTCATAGATTGCTATCTTCTTGTCTGCTGATTAGGTTAATGCAGCCAAATTCCATCTACCAAGTTCTTTTGTTTTGCTTTATGCAGATAGAGTTTATGCAGGACAGTGCAGCATTATTTGTTAAGCAATGTTTCTTCTTAAGAGCAAACACAAGGGAAGTCGGTTTTGAAACAACATGCACCATCTTTTTTAAATTTATCACTATTTCAGCCTTTCTTTTGGTTCCTCTTTCCATCTCTTTGGCATGACATGTTGTGATTATTTGTTTTTCAAATAGAATATGCATTTCTAAGAATTGCTTATGTTTTCACTTCTATGGGTAGTTAAATGCTGGTAAAAGCAGCAGCTGTGCTTTTGCCTGGACATAAACCGAGAAAACTAAGGGGAGCTTAAAGGAAAGGCCTTTAATTTCATCAGCACAACTAGGAATTTAGGAAGTAAGCTGATGAAGCATGAAATTGATACGCAATAATAAATAAGAAGAAGAAGAATCTACTGTGCGCTATAAATAAAAGAAATCTAATCCGTGTTGGAATATTTCTATCATCCCTTCCTAGATTCTTGCATGAACATGTAATATTTGATGATTGGAAGGTGTTTGGCGAGTATCTCTTAACGAGGTGGTACAGGATTAGGTCGTGTTCACCTGTAATGAGGGGTGTATCTGCTTTTTCTCTCCCGTCTATTTTAGTTTTTATTTTTTATTCTCTTTCCCCTGAGAAAGATGTGGTTCTTCAGGCAGGCTGTTACTGAGGAACTTGTATTGCTTGATGAGCATCCTCCGCAAATGACCCAAGCTCATATTCAGCGTGATTAAACTTACTGTATATAAATATGAATAGATAATATTTTTATAAAGTATAATAATTTATTTTATTTGTCAATTTTTTTTGTAGTAGGTGATGAACTGTAAGTGTTATTGTCTCTTGCTTGTCAGAGGTGAGCTATAATTTCAGTAGTCAAATGGTGATCTAGTTGTGGAGATGTAACCCGCCACTTGATGAGAGGTGCCTCAATGCATCAATCCTGTGGCTGAATTGGGTCAAAAAAAAAAAATTGAATCCAAAGTCAATTCATTTTCAGTCAAGTTTGAATTGATCGAGTATGATATGATATTAACTTCATCAGCTCATTGGCCTTTTTTGGGTCAAAAGTGGGTCGAATCCAAGCCTGATCCAAATAACTTCGGTTCGGGTTGGACTTGATTAATTTCAAAATTCAGACTGCCCCACTTCTTCTGGTAACTCTCTCCCCAGTGCCTCCACGGTAGCCAACGGTGATCTTGATTAAGCTGCGTTTAAATCAGCTTGTTCATCTCTGTTGGGGTAGTCCATGACTACAAAATGAGCAGCAATCGGTTTTAATGTCAAGGAACAATATTGAAGTGCTGTTATTTTCTCTTTCTTCTTCTCCTCGGCAGTCCAGACAAATGCAGGCTTTCAATGAATGGATAAAATTCCTCTAATTTAAATAGAGGGAAAGAAAGGAACAGGAAAAAAAATTCGAGCCTATATCCATGGTTTTAGCTGCACTCCTCTTGCATTGCGTGTGGCTTGCTCGAAGGATGTTGTGAACTTGTGCTTCCAAGTAGGTGAGAATTCCTGCATCCATGCATATGAAATCATAAAGAAGGCCTCTGAAATGAAAATATATGAAATGTAAATAGAATAATTCAACATCTCAACTCTAAAAAATAATCTTAGGCTGTGTTTGGATGGGGCGAGGAGAGGAGGGTGGAGAGGGGGATTGTTATGACAATGGAATTGGGGTTCTCACTATCCCTCGTCATCACCATTCTGCCCCCTCTTCTTCTTCTTCGAATCCTCTCTCTTTCTTAAAGCCCTCTCTCTTGCCCTTAGACTGTTGCTACTCCCTTGCTAGAGGCGAGGCTTTGCAAGGCCTCTTCCGATCATCGGCGAGCACAGCTGGCTCGATGACAAATCAACCCACTCGTTTGATAAATTATCGTGATGCCTTCTCTGAGATCAAGCGTGGATCTGGCTCTCCTCGTTGCCCCGTGTTCTCTCTTGCCGATTGCTTGAAGTCATCATTGGCGTGCCTGTTTCGACGACGAGGAGCATTTTGCCTGCTCCTAACTTGGCTGTCTTGTTTTGATTTCTTTTCCTCCACCACGATATGACCCTTTTGCTTTCAAGTTGATAGATTCGTGTTTGTGTTGAATACTTATGGACGATTGAATTATTGGGGGATAATATTTTAGCTATTTTTTCGCAACTGTCCAAAGACAACTTTGTTGAGACAAAAAAATCCACTTATGATAGTTTGCCAAAATCCTACCCTACGGAGATCTAGAGAGTACTAATCAATTCGCGTAGAGATACTGATCTGCACATAACAAGAAGAGAAAGGCACGTTGGATTGACTCTTCCAATGCCTAAATTACGAAGGACGTTGAAATAACAACATTGTCGTTCTTCTAGTTGGTCTTCTCACTTAGGCCTTTTTACCTTGGCTTTCTCAAGTCGGCCTTGTCATATCGGCCTTCTTATCTTGGCCTTTTCATTTCAGCCTTCTCAGACCTGCCTGGTCAGCTTTAGGGGTTCGGCCTCCGTCTTCACCTTAGCTTTAGCCTTCAATTGAACTCTAGCCTTCACCTTAGTCTCAGCCTCAACTTTCACCTTGGCCTTCTCACCTTAGCCTTAGCTTTAGCTTTCATCTCGAACTCAACTTTCTCATCTCGGCCTTTGACTTCACCTCGGCCTTAGCTTTCATCTCGGCCTCGGTCTTCTCACCTCGGCCTCGGTCTTCAACTCGATCTTGGCCTTAGCATTCCTTTCGGTCTTCTCGCCTCAGCCATGGTTTCTCACCTCAGCATCGACCTTCACCTCGACATCGCTCTCCATCTCAGCCTTGACTTTCACCTCAACCATGACAGCTCATATACCGACTAACTTGCCAAAAAAGAAAAGCAGAATAATGGATAAGGGCTTGAGAGCTTCTTACCATGAGAACTTTGAGATATGAGTGCCCTCTCTGTTTGGAGTCCCTTGGTTGTTGTTGCCACAGAATCCGAACCGAGGTCGGAGCACAGCTCAGACGACTTTGGGATCGGCTGGAGTCTAGCTGAGCAGACTAGTGGTGGCGTTGGGCATTGGTCTCCTTCGGGGATGGCCTGTAAAAAGTTCACTTGCTAGAGAATTTCTAGCTGAGGACCTTCCGATGTCTAAGTCAGAATGAAGAGGCAAACAGTGTGTAAAGAAAAAAGAGTTCAGCATAATGTAACTCTTTGTGAGGAATGAACATCATCCCTAAGGTGGGGCCCCCAGGCCGCCTCTTTATATAGGAGAGCTTGATTTTATCGTTATCTGGGCTAATGTGGCGTGCACTGATGGCTAGATAACGGTCAATAGAATGGCCGCAGCGTGGAGTTAGTCCGCATGGGTGGCATACAGTGCCAATCGGGCGCAAACTAGGGTGTCGCCATGACTGCAGGCTGTCGGGGCCGTCGGTTGTTAGGATTGTCAGTCCCTGTCGGCATGTGTCGAATAGGCTCCTTGGTTGGAGGTAAAATTGCTTACTTCCTCACTTCGGTCAGTTGGCTCCTCGATCAGAATCGAAGTTGCTCTCCTCGATCAGGGTAGAGGTTGTCGAGGTCAGTCAGTCCGAGGTTGAGGTATCTAATATTTTTTTCTATTAGCCATATTTATATAGGTGTTGGAGCAAGGATCCGTTTAGGCGGAAGTCAAGGGATGAGCCATAATTTCTTATGAGTCATAACCATCCTTTTGTTTCTAGACCTTCTTAATTGCAAAAATGTAACCGCCCAAAATTCAAATCTGCTTGAAACTGCTTGCCACATGTCGATCCACGATAGGTGGATTGATTTTATGCCATATCAGTTCTAACATTTTCTCCAACCATATAATATCCTTACAGAATAATCTTTCAAACTATAGTTATAATAACCCAGGACCTTATCCAAAATGGCTAACCAGAATGTATTATTTGGGTTTCTTGATTATGTATAAGTACCCAAGATCTTCTCGGCGAATAACCAATGTGGGACTAAACACACGCCTACATGGGTCCTTACATACTCCCCCCGTTCAAGCCCTGACGTCCTCATCAGACTAAGGGTTCAAATCAATTCAAATCCAATCACAAGCACCACGATAAGTTTGTGGTCAGCCTCCATGAACCCGGCTGCAGTGTTCCCTAGTCCACATAGGCTATGGACCGAGTTCGCTCTGATATCATTTATAACAACGCAGGACCTCACCCAAAATGGCTTGCATATCTATTTTTCTAAAAAAAGGTAAAATAAATGGTGGATCGCATATCTCTTTTTCTAAAAAAGAAGGTAAAATAAATACCGTCGAAAAATGGTATTTATTTTTCCATTTTGTATTACCAAGTCGAGATAATCTAAAAATATCATTTTTGACTGAAATACACTCACTAATATTATATAAATATATTAATATATTTATTAATAATATTGATAAAAAAATCATATATTTAATATATATTAATATATCTGTTAATGCATATTAATATTAATAAATAATTAACAAATATTTACTAATTATCAATAACTCTAACATATGATTTATTAATAATTTTATTTACATAAGAAAGCATATTTATTAAGAAAAATATTTTTTAATATATGTATAATTAATTTAAAAATTAACTTATCTAAATATATTTTAATATTTGAAATAGCCAATATGGACAACATTTATATAAGTGGGCCACAAGTAGCCAACAAATAAGCTGAGAAAAAATGTTATAACTTGAATTGTTTATTTAAGGGTATGATTTGAAATTCGACAATATTTTTGTACGAGGCTATCTCGAACCAAACATAGTAACTTTTTTTCCGATACTATTTTTCGGAATAACTATTTTACAACCTAATGTCGTAAAATTTATTTCTTCCTATAATTATTTTTTCAGATAAATGATTCCCAAAATCATCAAATTACCTCGCAGTGTGACATGCCCCAACCACCTAAAACATCAGATTTTGACTACTAAAATATTTTTTAAGCATTTATCTTTGAGATCCATTAATAAAAAAAATAGTTATCTAAAGAAGATTAAAAAAGTGATTGAAAAATATTGGACAATATGCTGATATCATACCAATTAATATTTCAAGATCACATCATACCACTATGTCTTATATCAATTCAAACTAAGACCTTAGCTGAAATGAAAATTATAATTAAAATGCAAAAAAGCCCATGCCATGTACCATACTACATGTATCCAAGCGTTTGTAACACTTCCTACTGCCTTCCCCTAATTGAACACCTTATTGTAAGTCTGCTTTTTGAGAGATTATACAAAATCAAGCGCAGGCTGCCAGTAATGCGGGTCATCTTGACCTTTATTAGCTATAAGTTCATAAACGACATGTGTCGATAAAGCAGATCCAAAACTTACATAAGATTATATAATATTAAACTCTCTTGTGTTAGCCAACTTCCTGTCTTAAAACTATCTTAAATTAGAGGCAGCGATCAGGTTAAGATCGGACCGGATATGAGTCAAAATCGGGCTTTTATCAGTCCAAGTCCAATTTATTTATTAAATAGGTAAAAAATTCAGAACCAAATTAAACCATTTGATTAATCATATGAATTGAAATGGTCCATCGAAGTCTACCCAGTGAACGGAACCAAATCCTTGAGCATATGTAGGTTGGATACTGGTCCATCTAATAACTAGACGACCATACCGGTCGATACAGCCGACACGTACCCGGCCACGAGGTTGAACAAGTGCAGGTTTTCGCCAACCGTCGCGTGTCATGAAGTCTCTATTCCCAGTAGGAAAGCCCCACGATTCATTCCAGGAAAAAGCTCAAACGGCTCTGTGTTTCCATTCCGCCTCCCCCAGCCCCAGCTGCATTCACCTCATTCTCTGTTTCTATCTATGTCTCCAAGCTCCAACCCCGTTCTTCCCCCCTTCCCTTCCTCCTTCCCCTTTGCCCTGCCTCAAATCCCGCATCATCGTCGATTCTATAAATCTCCCCGCTTCCGTTCTCCCATCGCGTTCTCTTTTACGTTGTTCTCCGATTCTTCTCTTTGGTGAAAAATCGCTCCTCTTTTTTTGTTCTCTTTTTTTTTGTATTCTTTAGTAGGAGCCATGAACGCCCTGGCCGCTACCTGCCGCAACTTTCGCCAGGCGTCCCGCCTCCTGGGGATCGATTCCAAGCTCGAGAAGAGCCTCGTGATCCCATTCCGCGAAGTCAAGGTGCTGATTTATTGTTCTTTCTGTTGTTTGTTTCTTCTCTTCTTTGGTTCTCGATGAACTCTGAGATGGGTTCTTGTTTTCTTGTGGGTGTGCAGGTGGAATGTACCATCCCTAGAGATGATGGTTCTCTGGCTTCCTTTGTTGGGTTTAGAGTTCAGCATGACAATGCACGGGGGCCGATGAAAGGAGGGATTCGATATCACCCCGAAGTGAGTTCTTTTTCTCTTTATCCACAATGGATATATGTTGGTTTATTGGATGTTCTTGATTCAGTAGATTCAAGATATTACTGTTGGGGTTTGACATTAGATTCTGTGAGATTATGTCGGCCTTGTCGTATTTATGCTTTAAATTGTATTGCGATTGTCGTATACTGATGGAGAAAATGGAAGGGCAATTTTAATTAATATATGTAATTTGAAGATGACTGCATGATATGATTTAGTTTGTCGTATCGTGATTGTCGTATACTGATGCAAAATTTTTTTGCATAGATTTAAAGATCTTGTTGCTTGCTCAAAGTGGTATTTTTTTTAATTATTTGATTTCTCTGTTATATCTTTGCTCCTTAGTTGTTCTTCCTATTCTTGGCAAATCTCAGTTCAATCCTGGAATAAGTCTGTGTCTTGTCAGCTTATAAAGACTCGATCCATGCCTATGCAGTCCCGTCCTGTTATTGTTTTAACAAGGAAAACATTCTTTTACGGATTTTGGAAAGTTAGCAATGAGAAAATATGTGTTTCAGCAATTTGAGAAACAAGTGGCCAGTTGGTACTCAATCATGTATCGGGATTATTTGACACCTAACCACTTCGAGCATTTCTGGAATTAAGAGGTTTTTCCAGTGAAGTTATGTGAATAAAAATGCCTTGCCTTTCATTTAGAGAAATGTTTCAGGCATTCATGAAGGAGAGCAGAAGGAAACACCATGTCATAAAATAATAACGAATTCAGCCAGGGAATGATGTCATTCGCCCTAGCTGTGAGTGGGTGTCACATGGAATGTAGGTGTCTGAGGCATTTCTCTTTCATTTATCAGCATTTTAATATTCAGATATCATGGAATGTCTTGGGTATAATTAGAGTACTTGAGTGACATCTCCAAGTAAGGACACCAGGAGTTATGAGTTCCACCTGTTCCCTCCTTCCATTATAAAGAACAGATTTTTCACTTAGTCTAGGCCTCGATATACTTGTGCTTGTCAGTTATAACTCCTGTTTTTGGTGATTGCATCAGACAACATATATTCTGAATGAAAAGCTATACCATTCCAAACTTGACAATATATTAAGTCGGCCCAACCATGAAAGTAGATATTTTATTTTTGGCTTTGTGAACAACAACTGTTTCAATTTTAGAGGTAATCAATAAAGAAATAAAATTAAGATGCCTTGAAATTAGAACAACAACAACTGTGGCATGCAATAGCTGACCCCAAATAACTGGGAAAAGGCTAGATGATTATGATTTTATATAGCATGCAATGAATTCCTTCAAACTTATAATTTGAGCAATATGATAAAAAAAATAAGGGCAGTTACTAGTTACTTTATTAGAGCAGTTTTATATGGATACCAAGCCTTGGTAACATTCATACTCATTGTTACCTGGATACTCCACAGATATGATTTCTTGATGTGTTGGATGCTTGGACACTTGAAGACGTTTCATACTTCACACACACTGATCAAGTCAAGGTTTTATTATCATTACATATCTATGTTTGATTTCTTTACAAAAAAGATGTCAAGTGTAAGATAGCATTTACCAGAGGTCCTATAATTTTTTTGGAAACTTGGAAGTTGGAACTATTGGTCCATCTAATTATCCATCATGCATGCGCATTTAGAAGAAACAGATGTGTCCCTCTGTCAGATTTCTTAAAGTTTAGTCAGATTCTTCTTGACACTTGGACACTTCACACTTCTGCCACATCTCCAAGTAACATTGTAATGACAGTTTCTGTGTGGTTTTCAATTCTGCAGTCCATTTGCAAATGTCACTCTTGGGCTACCTTACTACCTTGAATCCTCAAAAATGCTTGAGACTATCATGACTGCATAAGGGAATGGATTAGTATTTTGGAGATCTAATATGTTCTAAGGTGGATCAAAGCAAAAATTTCTAACTTGATCGCCTTGTTTTGGCATCAATGGAAGCTTTTTTTTTGGTGACACCTGGCAGCTGGACCATGACCTTGCTGTTCCATGGAATTGCTAGGATGTGTTGATTGTAAATCCATTATGATCCACGCTTTTGGATTCCCCTTCATTTATATCTACAATTGAAATGCACTAATTAGTTTAATTTTATTGTTGACGCTACCTGTGTGGACTTTAAATCATCATCTTTGTATTTACTTTTGAAAGGTTGACCCCAGTGAGGTGAATGCTCTGGCTCAGTTGATGACATGGAAAACTGCTGTGGCAGATCTACCATATGGTGGAGCAAAGGGAGGCATTGGTTGCTCTCCTGGCGACTTAAGTGACAGTGAGCTGGAACGCCTAACCCGTGTCTTCACTCAGAAAATTCATGATCTCATTGGAACTCACACTGATGTTCCGGCCCCTGACATGGGAACAAATTCACAGGTATTCCACCTTGTTCTTAATTTGATCATGGAACTAAATAATAAGTTTTCCTTGTACATCCATTATGAAAGTTTGCTTGTGCGTCCATTATGTCTGAATGTTTTTGACTATCCACCAGTCTTGTTAAACAGACTATGGCATGGATTTTAGATGAGTATTCTAAGTTCCATGGCCACTCACCAGCCATCGTTACTGGAAAGCCAATAGTAAGCATTTAAATCTAATTGATAGCAGATTCTGTCATATGACTAATTTTTAGTTTCTCAGGTTAAGCTGATCTTTCTTTCTTTTGGATAATTGAAGGATCTTGGTGGGTCGTTAGGCAGGGAGGCTGCTACAGGGCAAGGTGTTGTATTTTCTACCGAGGCTTTATTAGCTGAACATGGGAAGTCTATTTCAGGACTGAGTTTTGTTATCCAGGTAAATCTGGATTTATTTTTGTGTATCTTGCATTTATCTAATAATGGATCAATTTAAGGTTCTTTAATAACTTTAACTCATAAAATGATGGACAAGAACACCAGCCATGATATGATGATTTTATGCTTCATTCATCTTGACTTTACGGTTCCTGGCACTACTTATACAAGATACCTTCAACCTCATCTGCAACCCTTGCAATTACTCATGATCATGTGTTATCAGAAACACATGCCGGACACTTTAAACTACTGACTCCTTTATTAAATCTTCCAGGGTTTTGGAAATGTGGGCTCTTGGGCTGCACAAATTTTTCATGAAAAAGGTGGCAAGGTTATTGCAATTGGAGATGCAACTGGTGCAATAAAAAATCCAAATGGTATTGACATTCCTGCTCTCATGGCACACAAAAATGAAGGTGGTCTTCTGAAAGATTTCAAAGGTGCTGATGCTCTAGATTCAAAGGAGTTGCTTGTGCAAGAATGTGATGTTCTCGTCCCTTCTGCCTTAGGCGGAGTGCTCCACAGGTTCCAAACATTTATCCTCTACTTATAGCTGTTCGTCATCATACTGTCGCCTGTCCAAACTGTCCCCAATTCTTATCTAGCACTACACATGGAATTTAAAATATAATACTAAATGGTTGAATTTAAGAGTATCAAGTTATCTTCAATTCCCAGCTATGCTGGAATCCTTATTGTCCAGATCCTGTTGTTTATATTTGGTGACTTTGTAACTGGGTTTGCAATTTTTTTCTCGAATTTTCCTTCTGAAATGCACGTGATTCTGCTAAGGACATCATAGTTACTAGTTTTATCTCTGAGCAGCAATGATTCTGTGTTTGCTTCTTGATTTCAGTACGTATAACTTTGCTTGAACCAAAATTTATAGATATTTCTCTTGTTTTTGTTTACGTGGTGAAAGGCTGTTAATGGTAGTTCCTTATAGAGTTTAATGATGATCAGGGCAACTGACTGTCAAATTCAACTTTGCTGATGGTTCCATATTTTTTGAAGGGAAAATGCTGCGGATGTGAAGGCCAAGTACATAATAGAAGGTGCTAATCATCCCACTGATCCAGAAGCAGATGAGGTAGCATTCCATAAAGATTATTAGGAAAAATTATAGCTGCCGCAAATGTTCGGACTTCTTAGTTTTCAATATTTTTGGAGTGCAGATACTATCTAAAAAAGGAGTCGTCATACTGCCTGACATTTATGCAAATGCCGGCGGTGTGATTGTGAGTTATTTTGAGTGGGTTCAGGTACTTGGGAAAAGACGCTACTTTCTCTACTCAGTTTTGGTTATCCAATTTCTTGTAACATCATGATGTTCTCTCTTCCATTTTTTACCTATTTTTTCAGAACATCCAAGGATTCATGTGGGACGAGGATAAGGTGAAAATGGAACTTCAAAGGTACATGAGAGGTGCTTTCACGAATATCAAGGCAATGTGTAAGACTCATGACTGCAACCTCAGGATGGGGGCATTCACCTTGGGGGTGAACCGAGTTGCTCGTGCCACTCTCCTGAGGGGTTGGGAAGCATAGGGAATGCATTCAAGGACAGGGAAACAAAGGCTCTTTCTAGTCCGAGAAAAAAATTCATGTGGAGGAGAGTTATTTGACGGGCATTGTTCAACCAATAAAGTAGTCTCAAACTCTCCAAGCAAAACAGTAACTCTTGTGCTTTTGTTGTAAGTGAAGTATAAGTTTATGGGAACCAAAAGTTATTTGTTGCGGTCAATTTCATTTTTACTTTTGGTTGAAGGTATGTTAAACAGTCTTAGAGGCCATAAATGCAGATTGCTAGAATGATCTCATTTCAGGGTAATATCAGACGCGCCTATAATTAGGTCAGATCTCATACTCCAACCTGTAGTCTCGATCATCTTGTCTCTACATCAAAGCCATGAGGCCATCAAATCAGGCAAGTCTTCCCCTAACCCCTATGCACAGTTGTCACGACCCGGACCCGGATCCGTGACACGGCTGTGCTATTGCCGACTACCGCCCATAATAGCACGAAGCCTCATACATGGGTAACAGGATAATCAAACTAGTCAAACTTTCATTTATAAAATATTTGCAGTGTATCACACAAGGTAGTGCAAGGTACAGAGCTTCTATAATATTTTATGTACACAAAAGTATAATTATCCCCAAAAGATAGAAACTTTGATTAAAGAAAAAGAGTATCTCTCGTTGCTATCACTGGCGGTGATCTGGAAGAAAAAAATATAAATAAAATGGTATGAGCTACACAGCACAGTAAGTAATCCTGCATAATTTTATTGGATCAACTATAATGCTAAACATGTTTAATTTAAGGTTTGAGAAGCTAACATGTACATTACTTAACAAATCTTCATGATAATATATTCGTACTGAGTTGGTAAATTTGGTATTTTATATTAACAAGTATTTTCATGAAAATACAACGTAACATTGTATACTAGCATGCCATGGTTTACACTCTCGGATATTACTGCTCAGTCATTATCGACCACTAGCGGGGCCAGCTCGGTCATTATCGGCCACTAGCGAGGCTAGCTCAATCATTCCTGTCCACTGGCGAGGCCAGCTTAGTTGCTTTCGGTCAGTAGCATCTATGAGCTCATAAGTAGTACTGGCATGCCGTGGTTTACACTCTCGGATGCTACGGCGAAGTCATTTTCAATCACTGGCGGGGCCAGCTTAGTCATTCTCGGCCACTGGCGAGGCTAGTTCAGTTGCATTCAGCCCGTAGCATCTAAGAGCCTATAAGTAGTACCTCTTGCAAGTAGTACACATAGTTAGATGTCATTCATCATCACATTTTATGCTTATACCATAATTACTATATTAAGTGCAATTATAGTATCATAATCCATCTCATACACAATTCAAATGCATGAATAATACTTTAAAATTTGCATAAGCATGATATATGCATAACCATAAACTATAAGACTAAAGCAGGTTACTTTCATGATCCATAAACTATAAGATTAAGATAGGTTACTTACACTTTATAATTTATGTAAGAAAGCATATACATTATCCATAATAAGATTAAGGCGAGTTACTTACACTTTATTATTTATGTAAGAAAGCGCATACATGATCCATAATAAGATAAAGGCAAGTTACTTACACTTTATCATTTATGTAAGAAAGCGCATACATGAACCATAATAAGATTAAGGCAAGTTACTTACAGAAATTCGCTTTCCAATTTCTTACTTCCGGGTGACAAATTCTTGATCACCAAAATTAATAACAGGGGTCACATTATTTTTTATTTATTTCATAAGTTTATCATGACATGAATTCACTGGCCTGGATTCCATCTAAGGATCTGGCCCAAGTCCAATTTATCCAATTTGGAGTCCTTGGGCTCGATTTAGAACCAAATTGGGTTCACGTAGGTCAATTGGGCTTTTTATTAAAGGATTGGGCTTGAGTCAGGGTCAGCCTGTGGCCAATTTGGTCTCCAATTAATTGAATTGGGCCTGATTTGAACTCAATTAGGTCTGTTGAGACAAACTCAGCGCAATTGGGCTCGGACTCGACTCAATTGGGTTTGAATTCAATCCAATTTTATTCAATTTGGTCCGTTCGGACCCAGCTCAGTTTAATTAGGTTCAAACCTGACTCAATTGGGCTTGAATTTAGCCCGATTTATTCAATTGTGGTTCGCTCAAACTTAGCCCAATCTAATTGGGTTCGGGTTCGGGTTTAAAGTGCCCCAATGAATTGACTTAATTTAAATTCGGTTCGAACCCAATTGGGTCTGTGCTTGGCCCAAATTAGAGCTAACTCAGTTTGGAGATTTGGGTTCACTTGGATTCAGGCCAAACTGATTGGGCTCGGGTTTATCAATTTGGCTAAACCCAAATTACTACTTATTAGGCCTAATGGGTTTCGGACCCGAACTCGGATCCGACCCATTAGGTTGGCCCCGTTTAAGGGTCCCATTTTCCAAAGGCTTCTCGCCTCTTCGTCTCCCGCCCTCTCTCTCTCTCCTTCATCTCCACTGGAACCCTAGCCGCTCCGGCCGAACCTTCGGCCTTCTCCTCCTCCGACCTCGTTCTCTTCCTCCTCCCTTGCAACCCTCCGTCTCCTCCCCTTCCTCTTGCTGGCAACCGGGGGGTGAGACTCCCTCGGCCCACTGGCCGAGGCGGTGCTCCCACCTCGGAGCAGCAGAGGACGGGAAGCCGGCTCCTCCTCTTCTTCGAAGTGATACCGAAGCAAGAAGGGAAGGAGGGCCTGGAGATGGGGCCGAGGCCTGATCTCCTCCGGGAAGTCCTCATCTACTCTGACTACAGCGAAGAAGAACCGCCGTTCGAGGATGAAGCTTCAAGGCTCGGGTAAGTATTTTATTTTCATTTATTTATTTTCTTTCCTTCCTTTCTCTTTTTCTTTTCTTTCATGGTGGCACCACCACCTCTTCACCGGAGAAGAGGTGGGGGCCTGGCTAGTCTAGCGGCCTGTGGCCGCGTCTGGTGCTGGCTTGGCCAGGGCCCAGCGGCCCCTTGGCTGCACTCGGGGCCCTAGGGCAGCCACAACTGAGGTTGCAGTGCCCCAGCACCTGCAGGCCGAGTTTGGTTGGGCTCAGCCCCGATGAGCAATGGGCCTGGGCCAGACCTGGGTCAAACCTAGGTCATACTCAGGCCGGCCCATGGCCTACCCTTATGCGTGAGTCTAGCCCAAGGTGGAAACAGTCGACCGTTTACTCTTCTTCCATCTCCTCTTTGCCAGAGTCTTCTTCCCTCTGTTTCACTATTGAAACAGAGAGGAGAAACATTCCACAGAGGAACTTCCCCCCTTTTTATTTTGTTTAAACCTATTTACTTAAGTAAATCAGGTCTTACCTTGCTCTGGGTTGGCTGCAGCCGAGCAGTACACCCTTCAAGAAATCCCTCCTTCCTCTCATAGGGCTTCAGAGGTCCAACTCTTTCGACCTCTGACTCTAGGATTCGACTTCTCTGGTACAGTACTCCAGAGGGCTAAGGAATAAGAGGGTATAGTAAATCCTAAGTTAAGAAACTGAGGATTTAAATAAACTCTCCTTAGGAGGTGACCCTTGGAGAGGTGGCACCCTCTCCTTCCTCCTTGCTTCGGAAGCCTATAGCTGCCCTTTCTCTCATGCCAGCTGGGCTTGTCCTTTCAACTTGGGTGAGAGGTGGCGGACTCCTATTTTGCATGGATGAGGGCCCAACAGCTGGCCTTGCCCCCTACTGGCTAGCTAGAGCCCTGTCACTTCAGCCCTCAGACGTGAGGTGGCAGCCCTCCATGGGCTGCCGTCCATGGGCCTAATACGGCCCATTAACGACATGGCCCAAATACCCTTCAACTGGGCTTCTAAAATACTGGGCCCAGTTGGTTTTGGGCTGGGATATTACAACAGCAATCCAATTATGGAGTTGTTGATGTTAGAAGAAAGGTCTGGAATATTGTCTCTCTCAAGGTTCACTTACTATATGCACCTTAATTATGACTCAGCTGGCCCCATTTGATGCCACATCCAAACCATATGTTTTACCTAAATATGAAATTGCATTTGATTATTACGGAGTAATTTTGATAAATATGTGTCACGTTTTATCTTTATATACATCTCTTTCTTCGAGTGAATTTGATATTTTATATATGGAGGATGTATTCATGGAAAAGAACAGTATCAGATGGGATCCAAGATGCTGAAGCCAATAGGATTCCAAATATTGTGACTATGTAGTCGCATATTCATAAAAAAAGAACAATAACAGAAGGGTTGCAAGGTGTTCTCCTAGCCAATAAGTGCCAAATAGAGCATGTAGAATTTTGGTTTCATGTTTCTCAATTTCAGATTAGATGGAGATGTACGGTCACACTTCTTCCGTTCCTTGCCGCATGAAGATCTCTCCAAGAAAACTATTATAAAAAAGTAAAAATTGAAGGGTAATCTAGCTTATAACTTACAATTATGGGAGAAAAAATAAAATCCAGTTGCAAAATGTTTTCTCATGAATCATAGATATGTAGCAGCCTAGTAATATGTCATGTGGTAGGCATACTAAAAAATATGAATGATTGTGATTCTCCAATCAAGGAACTCAACAAATTCACTCCTATTTTTGGGCAATGCAATTTTCTTTGGTTTTCTCTTAGAATAAAAAGCTAAATTAACCGAGACATATTTGTTACACATGCGAGCAAATAAAGAGGTGGGAGAGCAGTGGCAAGAAGCCTTGATCACTAGATTTATGCTTAAAAGTGAAATGAACAATGAGCACCAGATTGAGCCAGTCTCACTTCTGCATGTTTATATCATTACGGGCACTAGGCACGTGCTTTTGTATGCCATAACAACGATAGCCACGATCTCAATAGGATTTCAATAGCTTCAATAATGATAATCCATTAAATATAATAATTAATCATAAAATATCAAATATAGTAGAAGTCCTTTAATAGATGGGTACAGAGGAGAGTGGAAGGTGCACTGTAGATTGTTATGCATCTCTGGATGGCCATTATTAGAAGATAGACGACCATTAAATAATACGTATACGGCACGGTGCGCACTCGTGAGCTACCTTATGTGCGGGCGATTCATGACTGCATAGCATTCTGGGATGCCGCCCGTAAAAAATCTGCGCTCTTCTGCGAATATGGAGGAGCTCAACACAAAACAGAATGCATATTTTTAAAAAGAGAAGATTACGGAATGACCTCAAATTTGGGCAATATTTACTTGTCATCTCTCCTGTTCAAAAATCTTCAATTAGATTCCTTTAGGGCTCGTTTGGTTCGCGGGAAAAAAAGGGGGAAAGTGTGGTCAACGGGAAAGTAATGATATGCCTCTTGTTTGGTTGGAGTTTTCAATGAAGAGAGAAGGAAAAGTTGTATTCCCATGGGAATGTGATTCCCATATTTCATGGGAAAGTCTTTCCCATGAGAAACATGGGAAAGTAACTTTCCCATGAGGCGGGAATCAGTCCATTTTTACTTTTTCCCAAAAAGTCCCTTCAGCATTAAAGAAGCATTAAAGAGGCATTAAAAACTTAATTTTTATTAAGGGCATAATAGAAATTATATATAACTTTTCTAGAAAAATGGATGGCCAACCAAACATAAGCACCTTGGAAATTTGTCACTTTCCCATGGTCAACCAAACATGCCAAAAGTACTTTCCTAGGCATTCTCTTCCTAAGAATTTGTTTCCTAGGAATCATGTTCCTAGGAAGGAAAATGCTTCCTGCGAACCAAACGAGCCCTTAGTACAAATAGAAAAAACTGTCAGTTTATCTAGAATTGTATCCTCTCTCTCGTATTGCTTCATGTGAACTTCGAGAAATATTTCAAAGAGGCTGTTATATCTGCTGAATCGGGCAAAGCTTAATTTGTCCATTCTGTCTTTTGACATTTCCAAGTTTCTCCCAACAACCACTTCCAGTCAAATCCTTCTAACACTGTACGATTCAATTAAAAAACCAGTCCTGATATCCCTTAAAGATCAATTGCTTCGTCGATGGCAGCCCAATGAAAGATAAAGAGATGGAAAATTTGACAGAATATATTTTCCAGGAAGTACTAGATAGCCCGGGGGAAACGGCAGCATTGGAAGAAAGGGCGCTACTTGGGTTTCAAAGTACTATTTTTTATATCGGGTGGCGAAAGTTGCGTAAGGAGTACGGTGAGGATCAGGCAAACTGATGGTGGAGGAGATGAGAGGACGCACCTAAACGAAGTCCTCGTCGTAGGGTTCCAAACTAGCTTGTTACGGAAAAAAACTAGCCGTTTGTTTTCAGGAATTGGAAGAGTCTTGTAACAGAGAAACCAAAAAAAAGAAGAAGAAGTTGATAGCACGATATAAAGAAGGAATACCGATGGTCTCCTACTCCACACAACAATAGGTAGATTTAGAGATGGGCTCATGCACAGAAATGCTTAGGGAGAGAGACGGCGGACTCCAAAAGCCTGGGTTCTTCAAAGTCTTGATGCCTGGTTTTGAGAAGAAGCTGGTACGTGTCTCTCCTCTCCTCAGCAAAAAGTTTCTCCCATATAATGGAAACCTCCATCAAGTAGGTCTGTTGTGGATTAGTTCATTGGTTTTATATTTTTGTTCCCACGCTTGATTTAGGTGGGAATGGGCTCCTCATAATCGAGAAAGGGAAAAAATATTTTGGCTCGACCGTTTTTGGTTTCCAACTAGAAATCTCTCTCTCTCTCCCTCCCTCCCTGGATTCGTTCTTTTGTCTTGAGGCTAACAGTGAAGATTATATTTATAGTTCGAAAGACAGGGCACCGTTTATTTCGAGCAAAAAGACTAGTACCTTGCCGTTTGAGTTTCAGGGGTTCTTCATCACAAGATAGAGTCGAAGAAATCCAACAGAAGGTTTAATTAATTTTCTATAGAATCTGTTCTAATCTTGCATTCTAATCCATTTCATATATTCTGCAGCGCATTCCACCGGCATTTGTTAAGTATATCACCAATCTTAGAGACAAAAGAGCTACGCTAATTAGTCCCCTTGGCAAGTTGTGGAGTGTGAACATTCACGGCTGCAAGGAAAAGATGTGCTTCCGAGAAGGATGGCCAGAATTTGCACAAGCCCATGATTTGAAGCTGGGGTGCTTCATGGTGTTCAGATATGAAGATGATAGGACTTTCAGCTTCCAGGTTTTCGACACAAGTGCATGCCGGAAAGATTATAGTCCTGTTGGCGTGCAGAGTGTCGCGCGTATGGACATCAGGCAAGATCTCAACTCCGAGGATGCTTCCGAAGGTAAGTTCTGATTCCACTGAATCATGTGCAAATGAACTGGTTAAATATTTCCCTGAGTTTGAAATTATAATGAATGTGAAGCAGATACAAGTCAAGGGCCAATGACGCAAGGTAGTAGAAAACAGATCAGAATGATGGATGAAGGAAGACCATTAACTGAAAGAACGTTCAGCTCTTGCAGTGGAAGAAAATCTTTTGTGGCCATCATATCAGATTACAACCTTAATAGGAATTACATGGTGAGTGTTTAATATGACCTGTTCTTTCCATTCCAATGAATAGGTTGTAAAAATGAAGTCATTTGGTTATTTGGACTATTCCATCCACTGTAAATTAGCCAAAACCTCCATACAGGAAGGGCATTTCTTCTGAAATAACATTTGCCGCAATTATGTTGTGGGTGCAGAGTATTCCAGCCTCATTCAAAGAATCCAGTGACATAATGACAAAGGATGAAGTGATTCTGAAAGATGGGGAAGGGCGATCATGGCATGTAAGCATTTGCAAGAGAGGCAAAAAAGGTGCTTTCTTGGCTAAAGGATGGCGTGACTTTTGTGTTGGCAATAGATTGGGAGAAGGCGACAAGTGCATCTTTGAGCTTGCATCCAACGAGAAGGACAACATAATGCTTGTTCGGATACTTAAAGAGTAAGGAAGATTTGAACTTGCCCCTTTTTACTATTTTAGTTTTTTTTTTTGGTAGGTTCGGTTTTACGAGAGAGTTTGATGCTGTCTTTCTGAATTTGTTATGCAGTTCTTGCAACAGGCTCAATGAGGAGAAATCGTTTGAGGTCATTGTAAAAGATTTTAACCTTACTAAGCCTTATATGGTGAGTGTTTTGTATGCCTTGTCCCTTCTTTCTAATGGATAGGTCGTGATTGGAGCTGTTTTATTATTTGGACTGCTCAATCCTCTTCAAGTTAAACCAAGATCCCTACATGAAAGTGTGTTCTTTCTGTGATGACATTTTCCATGACTATGGAATGATCGCAGAGTATTCCAGCCTCTTTCAGAGCATCCAATGACATAGCAACAAAGCATCAAGTGATTCTCAAGGATGTGGAAGGGCGGTCATGGCATGTAAGAGTTTGCAACAAAGGCAAAAGGGGGGTTCACTTGGCAGAAGGATGGCAAGAATTTTGTGCTGATCATAGATTGGAGAGAGGCGATAAGTGCATCTTTGAGCTTGTGTCCATGGAGGATAACACACTGCTTGTTCAGATATTCAAACAGTAAGAAAGATTTTAAAAAAAACAGCTTCTTCATTCTTTTAGGTTTGATGCATTGGTTGTAGGAAGAGTTGAATGCTAATACTTCTTGAATATGTGATGCATGTATATCATCAGTTATCTTTCTTTAGGATTATAACTTTTAGCTGAGACACATGGGAACGTACAACCAAATATTCAATTTCTACCTGTTGTGGTTTGATTGAATACCAAATTACCATTACAGTTGGTTGTAACTAAAATTGGAATGAGTTGGCCCAATTGTTCCATAATGTGGATTGGATTCTCGGTCAAGCAGTGTAGCATCCTATATAATGGTCTCCTATAAGCAGTAATATTGATTCTCTAGTATGATAGATATTCAAATAACAGCCATTGTTTAGTTGCTAAATTCTTCTAATGGCTAATGTCGTGAACGTATGACTGTTGCTCGACCTGTTTACTATTCATCCAATTAATATTTATAAAAATAATAAAATAATCTAGAAAATAGTTCAGCTAATAGTGTAATTTCACTGTTATCTTTTATTATTTAAATTTATAATGACTATAGCAGCCAGCAATATATTTGCATTCAAAAACTGGATTAGGCAAATAAAGGCCTAAGTTTCCATCCATTTCAAATAGGAGAAATGCTTCTGTTTCCAAACCAACTTCTAGGCCAGTTCTGGTGGCCTGGCAAACCGGTTAAGCAACAAGCCTGGACAAACAACTCACAATCACTAGTCGGTTCATTCAAAATGCCATTTCAAATTTCCTGCTGCCCTCCCCACCACTGATAACAAGGCCAACAAAGCTGGAGCTGTTCTGAATTCGAAAGTCCCATCAATCACCATAAGTCACGGTCCGACCCTCCAGAGAAAAATCATCTCTCTATCTCTATCTCATGTGAGGAACAAAGGAAGCCAGAAGAAAAAAGAAAATGGGCATGAAATTTTCAGTGACATGTATCTTGCTACAAAATATTTGAAAGAAGTCTGTCATGTATATACTTCTGCTTGCTATTATATACTAGTAATCAAGTTACTTCTTGTTTTCTTCTTCTAACATATTGATAGGCATTTGCTACGGAATACTTAAAAGATGTCCTACGTCGTATCATCAAACTATTATTGAGCTTCACCTGTGACAATGAGTTTTGATACTGCCCTATACTCTTTGCCATGAGCATTTTGGATTTTAACCTGTTGAAGTGTCTGCTTCTGGGCCTTAACTTCACCTGTTTTATATTTTTCTGTGACTACTATCTGTCATCCCTCTATGGTTAGAGGTTTGCTGCTTTTTTAAGCACCTTGTTTCTTTAAAACAGGGTGGGTGTTTCTGTCCTTAAGAAATAAAGGATTGAGGTGAATGTATAAGCATTCTTGGTTTCCTCTCAGTAACATTTTTGTATGCATGGTTTCCAAGTCAGCTCGGATTACTAGCATATGTTCTTTCGCTCAGCTCTGCTTTTGGCATCAAGAATATATTTGCAATATCCTTCTGTGCTTCAGCTTGTACAAACCATGGCCGGGTACTTTCAGCATTTCCTTTCTTTTGCGAACTAAAATTTGTGGGTTGTTGAATATTTTTGCCGAGGTATGTGAATATCTTGGCCATTGTAAACCAAGAGAACTATCGCTAATGGTATCGAACATACAAGTGTTGATTAGGAGTTGATGTTGTATTCTGAAGACACTAGTTTATACTATGTTCCTTCTTAACTTTTTTATTCAAATAACTTGTTTGTGGGTTCTCTAGAATGACACAGAGTTGCAGCCGCGGCATGAATCAGGAGGAGCATTCTTTTTCGGATCATCTTGATGCAACAAGGATCCATTTTCTAAAAACTATGGATAGTGATTTCTCTCAACAGATGGTAGGAGAAAAATCTCTCTTCATGCAGCATCTTTACTCTTTGGCTCTTAAAGAGCATACAAGTTTTCCATTAACTGTAGACACATCATCCTGTTTTAAGCTTTCCTAGAGCTTGTCTGAAACTTTAATAGCCCTTGGGATGATTTTGTATAAATGAGTGTGTACTGAGATAATCTTGAAACAAAGTTGAACGACCTGTAAGATCTCAAACTGTATTTGTCTAAAGTAAGTTATGTTCATGGTTTATCATCTCAAGGTGGGTCATAACCTTCGTATATATTCTGCTTGACTCCCCTTTTGCTAAAGCTTAGTACAAACACATGCATATATATATTGATTTAAGTCTAACAGAGACTTGGATTTAAGGGATTTTCATGATCATAGGGCTTCAAAGTCTAAACTGTATTCTAAATTGTATGATGATTTAGCCCTCAAAAAAGAAATGCTCATTCTTTTTAACGATAATTTGTTGGCAGCCTTCTTTTGTTTTCCTGACCTTATGTGCAATGAAACATGGTGACACATGGTGGTCAGCCAACTTTTCCTCAAAAACAGAGAAAAATAATGTTTTTTCAATTTACTAGGTGCATAATTCAGTGTAGCTTTATGCTATTGATTCATGATCCATGAAGCGGTAAAATAATGGTCTTTCTGTTATGTTGTTCGAGTTGCCAACTTATTTCAGTAGATGTAATTGCCTAGGAAATGCAAATTCCTTTTTGTGGCTGTAATATTCAGAGAAATGGGGCTGAATTACTGGTGCACTATTATTCATTTGCATAGCATGCATCAATTTGTTTATTGGACAATCATGCGGAAAACTTCCTTCTTTTTATACCATTCAAATTTGCTGTTTTTTCTTTTTATATCAATATTTCTGTCCTAGTTCTTGATCTATACCATTGGAGGTTCATATCCTCTTTTTAACTGTTGATGCTACGTGTTCTGTAGATTATCCCAAAGAAATTTGTGAAGAATTTCAAAGAAGAATTGTCTCAAAATATTCTACTGAGGGGTCCTAGTGGCAATCTATGGCGTGTCAGATTGTTGAAGGATGCAGAGGATATGATCCTTAAAAATGGATGGGAGCAATTTGTTGATGCTCACTCCATTAAAGAAGATGATCATCTGGTTTTTAAATACAATGGGGATTCATGCTTTAATGTCCTGATTTTTGATCAAACTGGTTGTGAGAAAGAAGCTTGTTATTTTGTTAAAGATCCCAAGGATAAAGTTAATGAATCATGCCAATCAGAGAAAGATATTGCAAAGTCCTCCTTGAAAATTTTGCGAGAGTCCTTGCCTCCTAAAGCTTGTGCTCGTTGTTCTTCAAAAGCATT
Organism: Phoenix dactylifera; assembly: GCF_051530095.1. Lineage (NCBI taxonomy): Eukaryota > Viridiplantae > Streptophyta > Magnoliopsida > Arecales > Arecaceae > Phoenix > Phoenix dactylifera. The sequence continues at coordinate 48,461,556 of NC_143192.1, read as the reverse complement.
GTTAAATGATAGAAAACCAGTTCCATATCTTTTGGCTACTGAAAAGTTTCCTCAAGTCAACGAACATATTGCTGACAACATTATGAGTGTCAAATCAACTATTTTGAAGAGAAAAACCAGAGATGACAGTCTCTCCAGTAATTCAATGAATGAACATGGTGAAGTTTCTTGTCTTTTTCTCTGACAGAAAAAAAATTTTAATTGTCTTTGAGGAGTGGATATCACAACAAAATTCTAACACTTGGGTTTTATCTTTTCTTTTTCATTCTCTAGAATTGTACTTATATGATTTTACATATGCTTTACATCTGTTTCTAAAGATTCTAATGCTACATTTTGTAAATTTTTCATATTATCATATGAGCAATGTTTTAGTACAAATTGCATTTGCAAACTGTCTTAAAATATTGTGATAATTAGATCTAGTTATCCTGCATGTTCAGGTCTTATAAGCTTTACTAATTCCATTTTCATTTTATTTTGAAATTCAGAACAAAATGTCAGGTTTGTAAAAGTTGTAAAGCATTCTGTTGAGCAGGAATTACCAGTGACTTCAAGAAGGAGACTGGTGACTGAGAAAGTAGCGTCTTATCTTGTTAACGATCCACAACATAAAGCTTGTGAATTGTATCAATTTGGGAGAGCAAATATGGAGTATTCCTTGAAAATTTTCCCTGAGACCTTCCCTCTTGAAGGATACGATTTTTGTTCTTCAAAAAGACTGCAGGATGATAAGCAGCCAGTGCCACATCTACTGGCAACTCGCAAGTCCCTGCAAGTCAATGTGAAGATTGCCGACAACACTCTAAGCATCAAATCTCATTCCAAGATAAGAAATAAAGGTGAAAAACTCTCCTCCAATTCAGTGTGTGCAAAAGGTGAAGTTCTTGTTTTCTTCTAATAAAAAACATTTTTTCCTCATAGTATCATTGAGGAATGGGTCTCCCAAAAAGTTTCTTATCACACTTGGAATTATTGTTATTGTTGTTGCTGCTGTTGTATTCTGGTCTTCTGCTTATGCAATTTTACCTTGTTTACGAGTATTTCTGTTTTTCAATAATTTTAATGCGGCATTTTGCAAATTATACATATGATTATATGTGAAACATTTTTATTATCAATCACATTTACCATACATCAAGAATACTGCGATAAGGAGTTCTAGTTATCCTGTCCAAAAGTTTTTCTTCTTTTGATTGCTTGTATAACAATAAGTTTTACTAATCTTATTCTCATTTTGATTCAAAATTCAGAACAAACCATCAGGTGCAAAAAAGTCATGAACCATTGTATTGAGCAAGAATTACAACTCACTTCAGCAATGAGACTGGTGACTAAGGAAAAAAAAGCTCAAGCATGGCAGAAAGCTGATGCAATTCAACCAACCAACCCTTTCTTCAAAAAAGCTATGCTGCGTGATGCTGTTAGTGATAGGTTTCGCATGGTAAGTTCAATAAATTATGTCGTTGAGCTGGTCTTCATCTTTTATTTTTCCCAGCTACAAATTTTTTAAAAAGCCACTTCTATAGATAGTTAATACAATGCATCCTTTATATCAAGAAGCAATTTTGGTGTACACTTTATAGATGTGTATATTTAGTTCCTGTAATGAGACTGATTCACTCCAGTGCTTTCTTATTAAACTTTATAGTGTCAAAACCTAAACCTATGTTTCGGGCCTCTGTGCTAAACTTAGAGACCTACCCTCAGAGAATTAAGAGCCTATTGGATATAATCCAGCCACCATGATCGGCATTGATGTGCCTTTGCTGTTGAGAATTGCATGCCTGGATCAGGAATCTGGTAACATATTCACCTAAACAGAAAATTTTCTGAAATACTAGAGGGACTTGACTTTTGCTCAGTTTTTGTGGAGGTAGTTGAATTTGTTGTCATATCTTTGGCCTCGTTCAACATAATGGAACATTAAGTGACTGCATCCTGGACAGAGAGAAGAACTTATAGTAAACAAAAAAAAATTCAATCTCCCCACATACTAGCCATTTTTCCTTCATCCAAGAACCTTCATAACTCTCCTCTAGACCTGCTGCATATTCCTTCAGTGCTCCTGAAGGCATTTAAAGTCTCCACGACAAGTGCTTCCTTGCTAGTATTTTCCCTTCCTCCAAAAGCCTGATGATTTTCCTCTCGGCCTGCTGCATCTTCCTTCTGGGATCCTGAAGGCATTAAGTCTGCACAAGAAGTACTTGCCTGCTAGTATTCTTGATGATTCAGAGTTTCATAAAGTTCCCTCAAATAGAGAAACATAAACTTCATCAGGACTTTCGTGTATGCTATAAATTTCTATAGGCCGTTGAAGGACAATGGGTAGTGTTACATGTACATATTGCTTGCAAATGATTTTTGGGCACTTAGACACTTCAACTCTCAAAATATTTAACTCTGAAGTACTTCTGTCAGCAGCATGATGGTTGGAAGTCGTGTATTAGTCTGCTGCAGATTAGAAAGACAAAACACTATTAGTTTTGTTAAATCTTTTTATATGACTTATTAAATTAGTCTTGATACTTTTCACTTTTGTATGTATTCAAATAAGATAGTTCACACGCTAATTGCGGTGAAAACCACACTAATTCTAATATGAAGAGTCCTGTCCTGCAGATATTCACCAAATCAATTACATATTCTTGTTTCTGGATTTGCTCTAGCTGGAGCCTTCAATCCAGATCATCTTTGATGTAGCTTATCTATATTCATGACGAAATGAGTTGATGGATCTCTCAAATTGGAAAGGGGAAAAGATAATAACCCTATAGATACGTAGTTTGTAGGTTGACATGTCATAAGATATATGATACATTCAGAAATCTTAAGCAATCATATCATGTCTAATTGTCTGTGATGAAAAAGATCTTAACATCACTGCTGCTTCGGGCTTTTCATATCCTAGATATCGCACTACAAAGTTATGGTTTAGTACAATCAGCAAGTTTTCCATCGGAGGCAAGTTGGCTTCTGAAAAAAAAAACAGAAAGAAATTGGTGTCATCTTGTATGAAGTTATCAAATAATACATTAGATGTTGAAAATGAAATAGGACGATGCTTCTAGGCCACAGTTTGTTGGGATTACATTTTCAGATAGCTTGCTTCCCAAGACTAACCATGACAAGCATTAATGGCACCAAAATATATACTCATTGTACCTTTTTCTCAATTTATATTAGCATTTCCTGCAAGATGTATATACGTAGATCCTTGTAGCACTCCTACAAATGTAGATTTTTGATCTTTTGTGCAGTATATTCCGAAGCACTTTGCAGCTAAGCATCTTGGCCATGAACAACAAACCATTGTTTGTAGCCTTCCAAATGGAAAGGAAACATGGAACGTGAATTATAAAGTTTACGACGAATTCTCACAATTCTGCGGACAATGGCAAAAGTTTGCTCAAGATAATGGCTTGGAAGAAGGAGATGTCTGCATCTTTGAGCTCACTAGGGCCCATAAAGATCTAGCCATGGATGTTCACATCTTCCGAGTCCTGGATAAAAACACTCCGCTCCACAGGGGACGACGACGCATCCCAATGAAAAGAGAAGGAAGCTTTCTCAGGATTGATGGATAAAAAACATGTATTTGAATCTATTTCGCTGGATCATTGGTGATATGGACAATCTAATCATATCTGTAGGTAACGTGTTTCTTTAAAACAAATATTTTTTTCTTTTCGAGACCTTGAACTTATTTTTGCACTGCAGCCTCTTGGCGTGTGGAATTCCATGTCAGCCATCAATTGCACCACCTCTCATTAGGCGTATACATTACATCAGATAACAAAAGTTCACATAATTTGATGTAGCCCGGCAAACTTCCAAATAACCCTGGGGGTCTAAGGAAACCCGAGAACTACGTTGATGTTGGATAAGTTTAGAAACCAAAGAAAATTAACATAGTACAATTTTTGGAAATAATATTCCACCAACTACATAATATGGTGTTAGAGGAGAATACGAGCAATGACTGTTTATTGTTGATAGACTTGGAAGATTTCATAAATATTTAATTTTAATGAAAAAGAAAAAAAGTTTTTATTTGACAATTAAAGGAAAAAAATAGTTCGTTGAACCTATTTTCCAATATATGACATGAACTCTTCCCCAATTTTTTCTGGATTTGTTTCTCCATCGATTGTTCAACCTGCAAATCATTACTCAGATTTTATTATTAGGATTTTATGGAATTATTTCCAAATTGGGGAAGAGTTCATGTCATAAATGGACTGTTTTTATGTATATAAATGATGAAAGATAGAACTAATATTTTTATTTAAGACTAAAAAATTGTAAACCATCAATTTAATACAAGGTCGAAATTGCTCTTTTTTTTTTGCTGAAAAAAAGGGGGATGGGGGGAGGAAGGGACAAGCCCACCCCCGCGTAGCAGCCTCCACTGGGCCCTCACTCCGCCAGTAGAATGTTCAATGCGGGCAGAAATGACCGTATGTTGGACACCCCAACCTGTTTTACTCATACCTTCCCCACCCGTGGGCCCGGCTCGATTATCCCTCTGGAGGCACGAATACCACGTGTGAGTACGTCATACTTGGGCTCGTGCGTTTCGAACTCGGAACCACTCCATGCTCCCACTAAGCTATCACCTTAGTGGTGCCGAAATTGCTCTTTGATAGAGAGAAGAATATACATATTTTCTAATATCCTTAGACGATTGTTATGTTACTTAAAATTACTTTAATTATTTTTTTAAAAAAAATTGATGTGATATTTAGGTTATTTAAGATTAATAATTTGATTAACGTTCTGTTAAGCAATAAATATAAATTAAAGAGTTAGATAAAATTAAATTTTTAAAAGATAAGTATAAATTTTTTAAATTATTGGATGTAGGTGTGCTTTATCTCTAATTTAAGAGAGATGTTTGTGATTTACACTAATATAAATATGTCTGCGGGCGCGCGTGAAATAATTCTAAACTGGGAACGTCCGTTGGGCCTCCTGCTTCAAGAGTCGTGCATTAAAGCAAACCATTCATGTGTCGGTTCACGGTCCTCGGCCATGTGGCATACCTGATCTGATTTTACCGGTGGGGGACCAAGTTGAGTCATACTCGGATTTGGACCCACTTTTAAGTAATTAATGCTCCACCTCATATGTTACCGTGTTGCGTAAGACGTAAGCAAGCTACTTAGGCCTTTAAGATGACACGACTCCAAGATTTATGATAGCGACATTGAGAGAAGAGAAGCCTCCGCCTTCAGTCTCCCTGCGTCTCCTCGCGTTCTCCTCCTTATAGAGAGAAGTCTTTCTGTTCAACTCTTCTTGTCCCGCTCGTTCCTTTCTTCTTCTTCTTCTTCTTCTTCGTCTGTGTTTGTATAAAATCGAGGCGGTGATGATGGGTGACTTGTTAAAGGTTCTTCTTCTTCTTCTCCTCTTCTTTGCTTGCTCGTATTCTTCTTCTCTGCCGATAGGCGAGGCAGCTCTGGAAGGTCTGCTGTTCCGCAGACAACCGGCCTGCAGCCATTGCTGGGTAGGCGGGTTATCGGGGAAGAAGGAGAAGAAGAAGAGAAGGAACGATCTTACCGTCTCATCGGATCAAGAATCACCTCTGAGCCTTCGAACCCTCGGTCCTCGGTTGATTGCTGGTCTTCTTCTTTTTCTTGGTGGGTAATGGCCGTGAAATTGTGCTTCCTTCTCTCTTTCTTCTTTTCTTTCTTTTCTCTAAATTTTGTTCTTCTTCTTGTTACTTGGTTTTATATGGGGAGACCGTTATGATTCTTGGACGAGGGTTCTGCTACATTGTGTCGAGTGGGAAAATGGCTACATTCTAAGCGGCGAGGCAATCTTGGATGATCTTCCCTTGTGAAATTGTTCTTGTGAAGGCAATCGTTTGCGGCCGTTTTGATCTAGCAGCAGAGATTTTTTAATCTGAGCCTCCTGTTCCTCTTTCTCTTCTCTGCTTTTCTGATTTCTTTTTTTTTTCAAGATTTTGTTTTTCGATGTTTTCTTAATTTCTTTACTATGATCGGTCTCGCCCCTGAAGAATTCATGGCAAACTAGGGTTTCAAGATCCCAAATTCTCTTTCGATTTACTATTCTGTTTGCTGAGAACTTGATATTATATACTTGGCGTTAGTGTTTATAGCATTCGAGGAAATAAGGGTTCTGATCTTCTCTATATCCCTTAAACCTTAAACCAACGTTATGACAAAACATGGAATCTCTTTAATGCTATCCTCCATTCCTCGAAGGAAAATTTTAATTCGTGGAGCCCCGGGAGCTGCAAAGAAATATCGCGGTAAGGTCCCACTTCCCTTGAACTTTTTAATACTTTTTTTTAAAAAATAAATTCTCAAGATCACAGTCAGAATGGTGGACGTACGCATCTAATTTACTATTCTTTTTGCCGAGAACGAGATATTATACGCTTGGCGTTAGGGTTTATAATAGCATTCAAGGAAATAAGGGTTCTGATCTTCTTTATATCCCTTTAACCAACGTTATGACAAAACGTGGAAACTCTTTAGTGCTATCCTCCATTCCTCTAAAGAAAATTTTATGTTGCCATACCAATTGGAGTTTGTTTCTTTGCACCATTGAAGGAGCCACGGGAGCTGCAAAGAAATTTCGCGAGTAAGGTTACCCACTTCCCTTAAATTTTCTAATACTTTTTTTAACAAAAATAAATTCTCAAGATCACAATCAGAATGGTGGACTTAAGCATCTAATTTGAGGAAGTTCTAATTTTAAGACACACATCTTAATATTTTGTTCTTTGATTTTCATCTTGTAAATCACATCCTTTGAAAGCCATCCTAGTCTTAATCCTTTGGATCAAAAATGCCTATGTGGAGGTGAGTTCCTTTGTAGTTTCTTTATTCCTTTTATCGTTCTCTTTCCCCTCTTTGTCTACAGTCTGCATGTTTACCAGTGCAAAACATTTTTAGATATATGAGTTTCCACACAATATTCAAATATGATAGATATCTTGTATTCAAAGATTTCATCAACTTACTACTTGCAGTTCCTAACTGGGTCATGAAAAACTCACAAGATGTTGCCTTGCTTTAATTGAATGTTTAAGGTAGTAAAAATATATACATATGCATGTGTATATACTTTGTGTTTGATTGTAGAGGGAGTTAAATTGCTTTTGACTAGATTAACCTGGAAAGGAGAAAAATATTGTGATGAATCGATCATAAAGAATGGTGACGACAATTATTTCCATTAATAAAACTAATTGCTGAAGCTTGTTGGCCATGGTTAAATTAGAGAATACAATCCATAAGCATTTCTTATGGTGTATACTGTCACATGGGTAAGCTACATTGTATTATACATTTTTGTTAAGTTGATGTGACGTGATTGCTTATTACTGCATAAAGAGAAAATTTTGTCCTATTTGTTGCAAAATTTGAGGTATCAGTTCAATTCATACTCTGTGCTGCGAAAGAATAGGACCATTCTTACTAGCATTTTTCTTGGTATATTTGAGTGCTATATGTCCATGGGCAGCTTATTAACATAGGCATTTATTGTCTGATTTTTCATGTTCAATTGCTCATGTGGCTATTTATGAAACTAATTTCTTTTGCAGGGGATCTTCCTGTAAAAATAATTGTGGTTAAAAATAGATCATATGGATGGTGGTGACAGCAAATGTATTGGTCAGTGGAACTAATGGTGATAAAAGGTTCTTTTAAGCTTGTCTGAAATAATTGTGGTGCTGTAGGAGAATCTAGAATAGTTTTAATTATGTATATCTACCTTGCGCCTATGACATGTCTTGTATTTCATCTTTTTCATTAGTACAGTACTCAAGAATAATTATTGCTCAAAGGGATTATGCTATTTGTTCCTAACCTGATGATGCTCTTTTTCTTTTTTGTTTTGTTTTTGTTCTCTGAATGCTGCCCAAGGATTTAGACATTTTGCTGTAGATTATCTAACATTTGTTGCTTATTATCGTATGATTTTATTGTGTGAATAGTCTAGCAGGTATCAGAAATTTCTACGGCTTTGTTACATGCCTTTGATAATCATAGGAGTGGATCTGTGTTTGGCTTCATCTACTAATGATGGTAACATTATCATGTGCCAGGTGAGAACAAATTTGGTTCCTGCGATCAATTGGTTGGAATTACTAGATGTGTGTCTGCTTGCATTATAATATTATAGGTTAGTGTGAAAATACTGAACAAACAAGAGAAGTAAAGTGACATGTCATATGGGAATGGGTTGGCTGGTTTAGCTTGCGAGATTTGGTACTATCCTTCTCCATTGGGATTTTATCCTACTCCCTCTGTTATATTCCTTATAACCCAAAGAAATATTGTTTATGGCAAATTTTTGAAGATAACATTCCGCATAAATATGGTATGGTACTGAGGGAGGATGTGGGCAATGGTTATTTACTTTTCCTAGACTTGTGAGTTTTCTTAATCTTTTTAATTTTAATGACATAAATAGAAGTCTCATTCATGGTAGTGAGATCGAGTATGTATTTAAGCATAGCTCTAAGTATCAACGATATGGATCAAAATTAGTCTTTGTTGTAAAAGTAAAATGATGTAACCCATCAACTTAAAATAAATAAATGAGATGTGCAAGTGGTGTTCAAACTTCCATGATATCCTAAGAAAATATAGAGGCAAACTGCTAGCCCAGTTTAATAATAAACCAATCACTTGACGTTATTCTTTAAATGTGTGATTCTTGTCTCCATTTAGCATGCTTGCATGGATACAGTGGCAATTTTGGAGAGAAGATTTCACTTTCAAATCTATTGAAAACTGTAAACACATAGTTCTGGACATCAATTTAAAGAGTGGTGCACTAAATTAAACCATGCATGCCTCACTGAGCTGTCCTGATCTTGATCTAAAAAGTGTTGTTAATTCTTAATTGGTTGCAAACCTCTTGGGGTAAATTTGGGTAATATTTCAATGTGCTGATGAACCCACTTATTTAATGCAATACCTTATAAAAGACCACCCACTTCTCAGAAAAGCCAGTTCTTGGATCTCTGTGAACAACCAAGTTCTTCCACTTATCAGATCTTGGATGTTGGTAAACAAGCCGCTCCTCCTCCTCTGTCTTCTTCTTCCTGTATACATGTATGTTTGAGGGTGCGCGTGTATTGAGGTGATGATCGGTGACCTATGTCATTTCTCCTCTTCTTTGCATGTCATTTTCTCTAGCAATTGGTAAGGCAGCTCTGGAAGGCCTGCTGTTCTGCATGCAACCAATCTAGCAATCACTACATATGTGCGTATGAAAGTGGTGTGTATTAAGTTGATGTTCGGTGACTTACAAGTGTCATTTTCCCTCTTCTTTGCACGGCTTCTTCTCTGCAATAGGTATGATAGCTCTGGAAGGCCTGCTATTCTGCAGGCAACAACTCTGCAATCATTGTGCGTATTTGTGTCTGAGAGTGTGTTTAATAAGGTGACAATTGGTGACTTATGAGGGTCATTTCTCCTCTTCTTTGCATGTCTTCTTCTCTAACAATAGGTAAGATGGCTCGGCAGCCAGCCAGTCTTGCAATCATTGTTAGATGGGGAAGAAGAGGGGGGATTTTTCAGTCCTATTTATTCAATAATTCCTCTGAGCCTTCTCCTCCTCCTCCATGTGTGTGTGTGAGCATGCATGTATTGAGGTGAGTAAGGTTCATTTCTCCTCTTCCTTGCATGTTTTCTTGTTTAGAAGAAATAGGCAACTGCACAAGGTCTGCTGTTCTGCAGGCAACCAGTCTGCAACCATTGTTATATAGGGAAGAGGAGGGCGAATTTTTCAGACCTGTTGCTTCAAGAATCCTTGAGGGGGGGATCTTTCAGTCCTATTGATTCAAGAATTCCTCTGAGCACCTCCTCCTCCTCCTCTTCTTCTGTCTACATGCGAGTGTGTATGTATTGAGGCGATGATGGGTGACTTATAAGGGTTATTTCTCCTATTCTTTGCATGTCTTTTCTCTTGCCTATGAAGCTCTAGAAGGTCTGCTGTTCCTCCAGCAACCATTCTAAGCCTCTTTTCATTATCACAGGGTCCTTCTCTTTCATATTCTTGTTCGTGTTTCTGTTCTTCCAGGTGATTAATAATAGTGACATTTTGGTTCTCTCTCTCTTTTCTTCTTTCTTATATCTTTTTTATCTTGTATTGAATGAGAGTTTTTGCTGCATTGTGGAGTAGAAATTGAGAATTTCTAATGGCAAGGTGATCTTATTGGATGGTCTGCTGCTCTGCAGGCAATCTTTTGTGGCCATTTCAGAGAAATGCAAACTGAAAACACAATACTGGACCAAATGATGAATCTGACCCTCCTTTACCTCTCCTATTGTTTGGTTTTCTAATCTTTTTTCTTTTTCAAGATTTTTTAAGGTTTCTCTTAGTTTCTTTGCTAATAATAATTTCTTATAATGAGTTGTTTCTATGTTTTTCCAAAGAATTCATAAGATTTGGAGGCTGCTTGAAGATGGGTGGTAGGGTTTGAATCTGCTCTTTCTAAGGAATTATTTTCTCCACTTTTCACATTCTATTGTTTTCCCCTACTCTTTTACCTTAAGCAATTTTATGACAAAGGAAAATGCTCTAATGCTATCCTCAAGACCATAAAAGAAAATTCTGCATTCCCATACCAAACTATTGTGATAACTGGAGCTGGTTTTTGTATCACTGCTCCTATACCATGCCTTGTTTGATGGCTGATGGGGCATTATGAGAGATTCTCTCTTGTTATATTTTCTGCGTTGTGCTGTGGGAGCCTGCTCGCAAACTTCTCCAGAGCTGGTAAAGTTACCCACTTGATTATGTTCTCAACCTTGTTGATACCACCCTTCAATTGCTTATGTCACTACTTTATCTGCTTTAATTTTTCTTTTTCTTTTGCTTGTATCCACAGAGGTAGTGGTAATTTGCTTTGCATGTATACGTTTATGCTTCAAACACTTGGATTGTATTCCTGTTGCTTCTAAATGGTGTATCAAGGCCTGCTGCATATATGCCTTTCGTCCTACTCAAATCCACATGCCATTTTTCTTTCTAACTTTTTTGTTTTCTTTGTTTGTCAAATATTGTAGTTAATTCTTTTAGCAGCAGCTTATTAATTTATACATATCAAGACCATTTCCTACAACTTTTATAAGCATCTCGTCAGATAATCATAATGGTAGTCTTTTAGAAGTGTGCCCCATCTTCAAACAATGATTCACTTACTAGTATATATGGCTTTTTTTGGTGGTGGGGGTGGAAGGTTGTCTACATATCATTATCTTTTTTTTTTTTTGGTAACTCATATCATTCTTGTCTTTACTTATGTTTTATGATGCTCAATCAATCTCTGCTGTCATTCTTTCTGTTGGATTGCTAAGGTAATAATAAGCTTTTTGTGAGGCCCTTGGATGCATTGTCTGTGTGCGCATAATACTCTTCACTAAAACCAAAATGTAAGCAATAAAACATTCAGTTTGCTATTTCTGTTAATATATTTGAATTGGGATTTTCTATCTGAAAATCTTTTCTTTTGTACATGCCCGTATATGTACATATCTGCAACATAACTCTATTAATGTGCATGAAAAAAATTGATTTTTTGAGTGCATACATTCGTATATATAAATATAATTATACATGTTCTAGTGCTAGGCTTGTGTTATTCTTGTGGTTTAGTCAAATGGAAGAAATACTTGATCTATGGATGTAGTGCAATCAATTACAATTGTTTTAGATGAATTTGATAAAACAGGATCGGCGGAACCGCTATCGGGCACCATAATGGTTGCCCGGCGTCACGAGTGGGTACGAGTCCGCGTCGTGCCGGGCTAGGCCTGTACCGACACAGTAGAAGTAACACAAGAGAGGGAGAACGAGAGAGGAGAAGAGAGAGAAGCGGGACGTCGAGAGAAGCCAGCGGAGGGCCGGGGAGCCGCCGTGCGGAGGAGGCGGAGATCGGAGAGCCGCCGGGAAGCCATAGAAGAACGGCTTTGCTCCGGTCCCCTGTTTCGTTCGAAACAGGCATCAGAGGGGGCTTTTAATTTTTGACCTTTTTAAGTGAAAGTCGGCAAATTAATTGCCGACTTTCATTTAAAAACTCCCAAAATAAAAGGGCTCCCTTCAGCCCCTGTTTCGAAAGGAAATAGGGACCGGCGGGACTCGTCGTGCACTGCGACTCCTTGGCCTCCGTTGGCCGACTTCAACCATTCTCTCCCTCTTCCTTTCTTCCCTTCTCTCTTTTTCCTTCGTTTTTTTTCTCTCTGGTGTCGGTCTTGTTTTTATCACTAAAACTGTTTCGGTCCGCGACCGATACGGCTTGGGATGCCCCGAACTAGATAGTTTCGCCGACCTTGTGATAAAATATGTATTAATTTAGTACGTGAACTTTTGTATCTTTCTCGTTCTTAATCATGTACTATAGAACGATTTTGTAGGTGTACGTTAACTTATAGAAGAGTGCAGTTGAAGTAGAAGTAAGACTCATGGTCTTGCACAAATTTTGGCCATGCTGGTGTTCTTATATTGCTTAAAGAGATGCATGCATACATGCTGTTTTTTGTACATTTCCATCGTAAATGAATGAACGTGCACATAAATACTGAGTTGATGGTGGATGACCTATAAAGGTCATTTTTTCACTTCTTTGCATGTCTTCTTAGGCGTGTCAATTAGCTATTTTGCAGGCAAGTAAATTGTCACCATTATTAGATAGGGAAGAAGGTCCTCTGGTCCAATTGATTTTTTCTTCTATGGGTGACTTTAAGAATTTCGCTTCCTTTTGTCTCCAAAGCCATTATTGGATCTTCTGTTCACGAGCGTGGTAAGGCCCAACGAACATTGTATCATTTTGCATTTTGAGCACAAATTTTAAAGCACCATAGATTTTGATGACAACGATATAACAAAATCTTCCTCTTGATTGGAACTGCTATTTTCGATCCACAATTATCGCAATTCCTAATTTCTAGTCCCCAATAGCTATTTTAGATATCCTAGGTGATTTCAGTTAAGGTAATTAATCCCGATACCCCATATCTATTGTTTATGAAAATTATTTCATTTATTGAAATAACTTCTGTATTGTTTCCTAAATCGGTTTATCATCGCACATTTTTTTCAAGTGAGCAAAATCTCTTTTTCGTTTGTCAAAACTCTTTTTTTCCATTTAGTTCTCTTTCTATAAAATATGAACTGAAAACAGTTGCAATTCTTAGTCTGTTAATGCTTTAAAGACGTCCGTAAACAAGAATCCTCCCCACTTTATGTTATCATTTCCCTCTCAGCAAATGTTAAAATAGTATTCTGGAGTATCTCTTCATTTCTTCCTACTTTTTCAGTTGTCACGGCTTCAAAGAACACGAATAGCACGGTTTTTATAGCTGTTTGTTCTTATTGGTACCGAAGCCCATATTATTTTCATTTTTGAGGATGCAAATCTCAATTAAATTTACGACGAAATAGTAGAAAGGTCGAGACATCTATCTGCTACAATGATAGCAGTAAAATTTTATGTTTCAAACAAGTCCAGAATGTTTGTTATGCTCATGGGCGATAAAAATGTTCGGAGTATGCATCAAATATACGTCGACTTAAATGTGCCGATGATCGAGATGATTGTTAGTCATTCTCCATTGTTGACTAAAGTTGCTAATGTGGTAATATGAGGTATTGCACAAGATATTTGCATCTCTCTTTGTTTTGATATTCTTAGTTTTAATTAGCATTGTATTACATATATAACTTTTTAATTTGTGCATTTTTTTAAGCGCAAAATTGATTGTTAATATGCTGAATTTTTCTAAAAAATATTGCTAGGATAGTGGCCCATCTCAGAATGTTGAGTGTAGATGCTGTTGCAAAAATGATTGAAAATGTGGCTCCTCGTGTTTTACCTCTTTTGGTATTTCAAGTAATTCGGTCGAGTTGTTGAAGAAACAAGAGCCACATTTGAAGAGGAACCTAATCAAAAAAATTATTTGGATATTTGGAAAATCTCTATATAGGATGTTGGTCAGAAGTTCAAGGATGTGAAAATTTTTTGTGACGTAATTTACAATTTCTACATTGCAAATTGTAGAAATTTTTTGTTTGTGAAAAACGATCGTCAATGAGTGACCGTGGAATGTGCATATGAAGAATGTGATTGGCGTTTTCATGCCTCTCGACTTAGGAATTAAGAAAGATTTGCGATTAAAACAATAAACGGTAAGAATACATGTGGAGGGTTGCAAGTTCGGTCTCATCCTAAGGCTTCAAAACATTGGGTTTCGAATATTGTTAAAGAAAAACTTTAAAATTAGCCATTATATAAGACAAATGATATGGTAAACAATATTCGTTGAGAATATAGTATTGAATTTTCGTATCAAGCTTGGCATAGGAAGACGGTGGTTATGAAGGAGCTTTATGGTCACAGGTCATTATCTTATAATCGCATACGTTGGTATTGCAACGCTATTCTTCAGACCAACTTCAGCAATATAGCGGAGTATGAAATAAATGAAGGTCGATTTATACGCCTATTTATTTCATTTCATGCTTTAATAATAGGTTTCATAAAAAATGTAAACCTCTGATTTTTATAGATGGAACATTTATAAACCATAAGGACGGAGGTGTGCTACATAGCGCGACTTCCAAAGATGCCAATAATATTCTGTTCCCCATAGCTTATGCTATGGTTGATAGAGATTGATGGCAATAGAGAACGATTTTGTTGGATTTTGAAAGAAACAATTAATACTTGCAATGACTATCGTGGTCGACAGTTCACGATTACGATGGATAGACATCAAAAAAATATTAAACCAGTGCCGAAGTATTTTTCTGATTATTACCACTCATATTGTATCTGTCACATGAAAGACAACTTCAAGAATCAAGTATGCAGCGTCATTTTCAGAAATTTCAACCTAGAAGTTTAATAACTAATTTTGGCAGCCCTAGATAAGATCTTTTGATAATTATCAATGGAAGTGATTATTCATTATCATGTAGTTGAGAGAAAGAAGCTTAATTTGTTAAATGTTGCTGGCTATATTCCAAGGCTGAATATTTTTCAGAAAGTAATTAGCTAACTTACATTAGAAGCCCCAAGGACGAGAACCTCTCCTGTATGCAAACTTGGAGAATTGGGCAAATGCAGTCTTTCCAAATCCGCATTGGGGTATTATGATATCTAATGTGGCAGTGTTTTAGTAGTTGAATCATGGAGACTCTGCATCTTTTCGTACCTCAAATGGTTGACTATATGAGGCTTTAAATAACGCAATTGATGCATAAACGACATAATCGAGATTACAGTATTCAAACCCATCTATGCTCCGATCTTGAGAAAGTCTTGTATAAAAATGCAAAAATGAGCTTTGATTATCTGTGTTTACGCAGACAACGTAAAAAGTACGTACTCATGCAATATTGACCTCTAAAATTGCTCCTACTCTTGCGGCGAGTGGCGAATCTTCTACATACTATTTAAGCATGCATGTGCATAAATAGATGAGGCCGGTAGATCGTTGTACCACTTTACTGGTAATTGTTTCCAAGCTGAATTGTATAGAGCATTATATGCCGAAGCTATTAGTCCAATTTCTAAGATTGAGGAGCCTATAGTGCCTCGAAGATTCATATTCTACCCCCTATCACAAACTCATCCAAGCAGGCCTAAAAAGAAGAGAATACTTTCACAAGTAGAGTCATTACGATATATGTAATGCGGGCGATGCAAAAAGATTGGACACAACAGAAGGATTTGTAATGAGATCATTGACTAAATAATATGGAGATTCTTTGTTATATATAAAGATCTGAAACTCTAATTTCTAATTTTTCACCTAGTCACGTGCTTCGCATTATAAGTTGAAGGTGGAGCTTTAAATTATGGTGAATATCATTACTAAATTTTTTGATGAGAATCAAATAGTATATATCCATAATATGTTATGCTAACTTTTATGCATTTTAAGTTTCTGTTTAGCATGCCCTTCGTAAGTACATTGAGGATAATGAAGTGATATATAGAGTTAACTTGTTTCACCAGCACACTCGAATATTTTTTAATAAGGACCAATATCGAGCTGTTTGTTGAACTTTGTGGTTCATTTGTGATGCGTTCTCGTCATCCATGTTCAAATTTAGGCTTAGCTTGGACTGGTTTTCACTGTGCATCCCCGAACATGGATGCATCTATCTCGGGCATCGTTTCACTGGCACGTTCGAATATTTTTTGGTACGATCCATTACCGTGTCGTTTGTCGAACTTTGTGGTTCAATGGAGATGCATTCTTGTCATCCATGTTCGAATTTAGGCTTAGATTGGACTAGTTTCTACTGTGCATTCTCGTATATGAATGCGGATGTCTCTGACATCGTTTCACCGGCACGTTGAGTCTTAAATCTTCACACATAACAAGTAATCTTTATATTATTTAGTCAATTACCTCATTACAAGTCTTTCTTTTGTGCCCAAGCTTTTCGCATCGCCCGCATTTTATATGTCGTAATGACTACGTACAAAGGTCTTCTTTTCTCTTTAGGCCTGCTTTGATAAGTCTTTATAATAGGAGGTATAATATGAATCTCTCTTAGGCACTCTTGGGCTGCTCAATATTATGAATTGGACTAATAGCTTAGGCATATGGTGCTCTGTATAATTTAGCTTGGAAACAATTATCAGTGAAATGATACAATGATCTACTGACCTTATCAATGTATGCATATGCATGCTTATATGGCATGCAAAAGATTCACCACTCACCGTAAGAGTAGGTGCAATTCTGGAGGTCAACTTTACATGCGTATTTTGTATCCTTTACGTCATATATCATGTTTGACGTAAATACAGATAATCTGCGCTTGTTTTCATTTTTATACCATACTTTTTCAAGATCGGGGCATAGATGGGTTTGAATATTGTAACCTTGACTACGTCCTTTATGCATCAATTGAATTATTTGAAGCCTGATATGGTCTACCAGCTGAGGAACGGAAAGATACCAAGCCTTCTTGATTTAATTATTAAAACACTGCCACATTAGATGTCATATACCCTAGTGCGGACTTTGAAAGACTGCATTTGTTCAATATTCCGGGTTCTGATGTAAGCTTGCTAATTATCTTCTACAAAATATTCAACCTTGGAGGATATATATTAGCATTTAATAAATCATGCAGCTTCTTTCTCTTAGCTGCACAATAATGGAGAAGCATCTGCATTGATAATTATCAAAAGAGTATATTTAGGGCCACCAAAATTAGTTATTAAACTTTTAGGTTGAAATTTTATAAAATGCTGCTGCAAATTTGATTCTTGAAGTTGTCTTTCATGTGACACTGTGACAGATACAAGGTTGAGTGGTAACTATTAGAAAAGTATTTAGACACTAATTTAATAATTTTTCTGATGTATATCCGTCACAATCATGAACTGTTGACCATGATAGTCACTGCAAGTATGAATTGCTTCTTTCAAAATCCGACAAAACCACTCCAAATTGTCATCAGTCTTTGTATCAACCATAACATAAGCTATTGCGGGACATATCATCATTGGCATCTTTGGAAGTCGCCCTTAGTAGTACACCTCCATCCTTATGCTTTATAAATGTTCCATTCATAAAAATCAACCGTCTGCATCTTTATATGAAACTTGTTATTGAAACATTGAATGAAATGAATAGGCATGTGAATCGACATTCACTTATTTTATACTTCGATATGCTGCCGGGGTTGGTCTGAAGAATGGCGTCGCAATACTACCGTATCCAATTATAAGATAGTGATATGTGACCATAAAGTGTATCCAATTATCCAAGCTTGATGATATAGGAATTCAGTACTATATAACGACATATTTTGAAGTTTTTTTTTAACAATATGGTGAGACCAAACTTGCAGCCCTCCGCATGTATGCTTATTGTTCATTGTTTTAATTGCAAACCTTTCTTGATTTTCATTTCGAGAGGCGTGAATGTTATTCACATTATTCATATGAACATTTCACGGTTAGTCGCTAACGATCGTTCTTTACAAACAAAAAATATCTACAATTTTGCGATGCAGAAGTTGTGAATTGTGTCACGAAGAGTTTCCACATTCTTGAACTTCTGACCAATATACTCTATAGAGATTTTCCAAGCATCTAAAGAATTTCTTTGACTAGGTTCCTTTTCAATTGCGGCTCTTGTTTCTTCGATACCTCAATCGTATTACTTAAGCTACCAAAAGAGGTAATGAGGAGCTACTCTTTAAATCATTTTTGCAACTGCATCTACACTCAATATTTTGAGATGGGCCACTGTCCCTGCAATATTTTTTAGAAAAAAATATTATATTTAACAATCAATTTTGTGCTTAAAATAAATTGCACAAACTAATTAGTTATATATGCAATACAAGACTAATTAAAACTAAGAGCACCAAAACAAAATGGGATGCAAATATCTTGTGCATTATCTCATATCGATTATCACATCAGCAGCTTTAGTCAAGCATTGAGAATGACTAACAACCATCTTGATCACCGACGCATTTAAGTTATGTATTTGATGCATATTTCGAATATCCTTATCGCCCATGAGCGTAACAAGCATTTTATAGTTGTTTGGAAAATAAAATTTTACTTCTACCATTGTAACAGATAGGTGTCTCCATCTTTCTACTATTTCGTTGTAAATTCGATTGAAATTTGTATCCTCAGAGATGGAAATAATATGGGCTTCGCTACCATAAGAACAAATAGCCATGAAAACTGGGCTACCTGTGTTCTTTGAAGCCATGACAACTGAAAAGGCAGGAAGGGATGAAGAGATTCTGTTGAATGCTATTTCAACATTTGCTATGAAGGAAATGATGACATAGAGTGGGGAGGATTCTTTTTTACGGACGCCTTTTATGTATTAATTGACTAAGAATTGGGACTGTATTCAGTTCACATTTTATTAAGAGATTGAACCAAATGGGGAAAAAGAGATTTGGCAGACGGAGAATTAATTTTGTTATACTATGGTCATCGGTAGGATGGGGATGAAGAGATTCTGTAGAATGCTATTTCAACATTTGTTATGATGAAAATGATGACATAGAGTGGGGAGGATTATTTTTTATGGACGCTTTTTGCGTATTAATAGACTAAGAATTGGGATAGTTTTCGGTTCACATTTTATAGAGAGATTGAACCCAATGGGAAAAAAGAGATTTGGCAAAACGGAGAATTAATTTTGTTATACTATGGTCATCGGTAGGATGGGAATTAATTTCCTCTATTTTTTTCTTTAAGCAATACAGGCAATTGGGCAAATAATGGCCTTTATTTCCATCCAATGCCCGGAAAGAATGAAAATGTTAAACAAACACTCCAACAACCATGCAAGTAGATGATAGTGGTGGTGGTATATATTTATGTGGAAGTTTGAATCCTCTCGAGGTCGCAAGCACTGCAGTCCCCCAATATATAGACCTGGACCATCAAGTTTTCGATCTAGACTCTAGCTCTGATCGGTAATTGTTTCCCTTTAGCTGGATAGCTTAACGGTATATATGGTTGCTTTACACTGTATTATGTGCTTCTCTTTCCAAAGGCCAAAGCCAACCCCATGTCCAGTTGTGGTGTCCTTGTGGAATCAGTTAGGCGACGAAGCATATCTGGGCCTTGTCATGTTTGTTTTATTTTGGTAGAATCGTTTGAACAGCATGTTTCTTACTTTCTTTTACACAGTTAAATGAACCAGGTTGGTAGATTCCTCCTTTTTGTTTTCGAAAAAGAAAATATATCATATTGTATAATCTTGGTACTCCTTGGTTGCTTTGGAAACATATTCTTAATGTTTTCCAATTTAATTCATGTTACTGGTATATATGAGCACTCACCCTGGTCCTTGTCATTGAGAATGTATTTGGCAAACCAATCCGTACTTAAGCCATAACCTGTTACATTCATTCACCATTTCCTTTATTATGGCCATGAAATTTAATTTATGCAAATTTTGCTATATATTTTGGAACATGTAAGAATATATTGATCATTGCAAAACCAAGAGAACCACCGATAAGGGTATTATCCATTTGACAGAATGATGCTTATCATGCTTTCCACTTTCGGAATTTTGAGTTGTAGACTCTAATATTTAGTGTTGAGTAGAAGATGAGCTCATGTATTCTTCTGAAGACAATGTTCTTGTATTCTCTGCTGTTTTGTTTTTCTTTTTTTTTTCTCTCTTTTTTTCTGTTTGTTGGATTTGTTTTTAGGTCCTCCAGATACCAGAATGGCAGGGTGATGCGGCCGCTGTGTGAACTGGGTAGAATATTATTATTGTGATCATTTTGAGACAAATACTTTCTCTTTTCTCAACTTTACGGGCAGCAATTTCTCTCAGCACATGGTACGTTTGAGAAGCTCTCTCTCGAGTCGTTGTCAACTTTACTCTGTAAGTTCTTTCAGAGAATATAAGATTTTCGTTGACTGTGGACTCAATTTATTTGTTATGTGATTTGTGCTCATGTCCCTAAGCTTGCTTCGAATGATAATGAGCCCTTTTGGCTGCTACAAAATGACTCCGGGCACTGGCTTGAATCTTGAAGCAAACTTAGAAAAAGAAAAACTCATAAAGCTCCAAATATATACGACTACACGTGAACCAACTATGTTGGTTTGTTATCTCAAGTTGAGCCAAGACCTTCGTACCGTATCTTCTGGTTGACCCCACCTCTGCTAAAACTTAAAATATTTCTTGATTTAGGTAGAATGATTTTCATGATTATATAACATCAAAATTCAGAATACAGTTTGAACAGTATGTTGATTGAGTTCAACAAAAATGCTCATCCTTTATTAGCATAATTTCCAATTGCCTTCCTGTCTTTTCCTGACCCTTCTCTCGTGATTTGGAACATGGTGGTAATAATATCTCTCTTTAAAAGAAAACGAAGAATAAAAAATTGATGGCAGCTTTTAATTGTCTATTATTTCATGTAACTTTCTGCTATCAATTCAAGTTTTGATATATCTTATTTAACAGCAAATCATGGGCTTTTTGTTATATGGTTTTGGAATTGCTTACTAATTTCAATGTAGTTGCCTATCAAGGGCAAATCCATTTTTCTTAATGTGACAGCAGAAGTAATGGACTGAACTTTGGTTGCCTATCTATGTAAGCATGCGTGTGCATGCATTGATAAGGCTTGTAGACCATTGTGCCACTTCACTATTAATTGTTTTCAATCTAAATTGTATAGAGCAACATAAACTGAAGCTATTAGTCCAATTCTTGATATCGAGAAGCGCCAAAGTGCCTTAGATAGGTTCATATTTTATCCTTTATCACAAAGACTCATCCAACCATGCCTAAAAAGAAGAGGTTCATATTTTATCCTTTAGAGAGGTTCATATTTTATCCTTTCGCAAGTAGATTCATTGCGGCATATAAAATGCGGGCAATGTAGAAAGCTTAGGTACAACAGAAGGGCTTGTAATAAGGTCATCGACTAAATAATATAAAGATTACTTGTTGTATATGAAGATCTGAAACTCAAATTATTTTGAAATCTCTAATTTTCCCTTAGTTATGTGCTTCACATTATAAGTTGAAGGTGGAACTTTAAATTATGGTGAATTTCAATACTAAATTTTTAGATAAGAATTACACAGCATATGTCCATAAGATGTTATGCTAATGTTTATCTCAAAAAATATACATTTTTAAATTTCTGTTTAGTAAGTACTTGGTAAGTACATTGAGGATAATGGAGTAATATATGGAGTTAATTGTTTCACCTGCATGATCTTATATTTTGTGGTACGGTTCGGTATCGAGCTGATCGAGCTGTCTGTTGGACTTTGTGGTTCATTTGAGATATGTTTTCGTCTGGTTTCCACTGTGCATCCTTGAACATGGATGTGGTTATCTCTGACATCATTTCACCGGGATGCTCGAATATTTTTTGGTATGTTCCAATACCAAGCAGTTTGTCGAACTTTGTAGTTCAATTTTGATGCATTCTCGTCGTATATGTTCAAATTTAGTTTTAGATTGGACTAGTTTCCCCTACGTCCCGTACATGAATGCTTCTATCTCTAAAATCGTTTCGGCGCACGCTCAAATATTTTTGGAACGATCCGATACCAAGCTATTTATCGAATTTTGTGGTTCAATTGTGATGTGTTTTCATCGTCCATGTTCGAATTTATCTTAGTACACAGTTAATATAGCTTGGTACACAGTTAAATATGATTGGTATATAATTAAGTCAACTTGGAACACAGTTAATATAGCTCGATACATAGTTAGTTCAATAATGTGTATTGTTAAATAAACTTGGTATGGTACACTCTGAATTTTTGAATGTCGGATCAACACTAAATATTAGAATCTACAACTCAAAATTTCGAAGGTGGAAAGCTGTCATTCTAATAAATGGATAGTACCCTTATTGGTGGTTCTCTTGATCAATATATTCTTACATGTTCCTAAATATATAGCAAAATTTGCATAAATTAAACTTCATAATAAAGGACATGGTGAATGAATGTATCAGGTTATGGCTGAAGTATGGATTGCTTTTCCAAATACATTCTCAATGACAAGGGCCAAGGTGAATGCTCATATATACCAGTAACATGAATTAAATTGGAAAACATTAGGAATATGTTTTCGAAGCAACTTAGGAGTACCAAGATTATACAATATGATATATTCTCTTTTTCGAAAACGAAAAGGAGGAATCTACCAACCTGGTTCATTTAGTTGTGTAAAAAAGAAGTAAGAAAAAAGCTGTTCGAGCGATGCTACCCAAGTAAAACAAGCATTCTATACGAGGCCCAGATATGCTATAAAAGGCTGGTTTGGGTTTTAGAATTAGATATGTTCTATTTTGGGGGTCGGATCTTAGTTATTTAAATTTTGACTTAACTTGGATAATTTTGGATTTACAATCCTACGACCTGCTCCAATTCAATCCGAATCTGTAAAATTATTTGGACTCATGGGCCACAGGATACAAACTAAACAAGTTATCGCTCAGTTGGAGTGGGTGCTTAAGGCCCGGCTTAGAGCTATGTGATCTCTAACTTGTGAGATCGTGCTTTTTTTGCTAAAATCTTGTGAGATCGTGCTTTTTTTGTTAAAATCTTGTGAGATCATGCTTCGAGGCCAGAACTAGAGCAGGCGTTTAGAAAGTGAGGGTTTTGTCATTCCGAGCCTTCGAGGTGGAGCCGTGGAGGCGAGGGAGAAGGATGGGCGAAGAAGGTGTGAGGGATGAGGGAGAGAGAGGGAGGGTGGGAGAGAGAGAGAGAGAGAGGGCGGTGGTCAACAGTGGAGCTCCTCCGACAACGGCGCTTAAGGTTCCAGCAACGGCACTTAGGGTTCTGGCAGCGTGGCGGCGATAAGCTTCTTTTGTAACTCCTCCTAAATTCCTCCTTATCAAATTACTCGTAGGTCTCTACTTTTTTTCCTGCATTTGATCTTCAAATTTGCTTCGCCTGCTTTTCTTGCTTTTGCTTCTTGGAAAGGTCGGACTTATTTGTCATTTTTGTTTGATCTGATGGTTTCGATTTGTGCCATTGGCCGTGGGTGGAGGATGTAGGATTGGATTTCGATCTTTCTCCCTATGATGCGTCTATCTTTGTTCTTTTTTGGTTTTTTAGCTTGATTTTTTCATGTTTTCATGGCACTTCGATTTTTTGTGTTGTTTGCCTTTGAATGGGTTTTTCTTGTGATCAGATGAAGTGTGGCTCATCGATTGTCCACCACCCACTGCGTCGTCGGTCTCAACACTCACTGCAAACAAGCCAAGGTGAGAGAAGCCGTTGAGCTTATGAACTTATGCACGTTACTGATTCCCCAACCTTTTCTCTGAGCAGTTGAGGAAATTCAAGTGCTTGTGGTGCTTGCTGCATGTTTGACAATGTGGCTAAACGAAGAAGGTATCTAAGATTTTAGTTCCGATGGACAGAGAGGTGTTTGATTTATTCAAATCCATATGACAGTGAGTCTTTGGAGCAACCGCCTCTCATGACTTTCCTCTTAAAGATAAAAGATTAGAACGAGTACTATCACATGTATATGGGTCAGCTTTGCTTTAAAAAATATTATGAATTTCATGCGAGGTTATTTCGGGTCTTTTGGGATTTGTAAGACTTAACTTTTGACTTGATTCTATTTTTATAACTATTGTTAGAATTTTTCCTGAGATTGACCTTGGGATGCTCTGTGGTTGTTGATATCAGTTTCGCAGCATGGCAGCTGAAATATTTCTCAACTCGAAACAAACAGCACGCACATTATAACTAGAAACTTGTACAGAGATATCAACTTCATTTGTATGAGCTCCTTGTTGTCTAACTGTTTCCTTCTAGTATAGGTTAATTTACCCTGTAGATCTTGTTGAGAAGTTGTCGGTCACTTAAATTGAGCTTCTTAACGTGGAGCCAAAGCCCAGAGATCTTGGTCATTTCCTTAAATCTGCTGTGCTTCTTGATGATATACAGTATTAGGACGGTCACGGGGATGGGCATATGGATGGCTTGCTCTTGTGAAAGGATGAAGTGAGAGTTTTGCTTTTCTAGATTTTTATTCTACTCTATGTTCTTGTCTAGCATTATGAGCAGCAGTGAGACGCGCGCATGTAGATTTTAATCTACTGCTTTTGTCTTTTGGCATGGACAACCTTTTTCTTTTTCTCTGCGTACTCCTATTGGTATGGCAATGGACAAATATCATACCTTGCTATCTTACGCAATCCAAATTGATATCACAAGATTTCACCCAATATGATGTCAATAAATCAATCCCATCATAAGTTCTTTTACTACAAACATAAGAATTCTTTTTCACAAAATAATTATTGAACTCCAAGATCCATCGGTAAAATGGCAATTGCGCTTGTCTATTATTCTATAGCAATTGAAAATTCCTGTTCTTTTCTTTTGAGAGGGATACAGTACCTGAAATTTTATTATCTTAACCTTGTTCTATTGGTCAAGATATTGAACATCTGGAAACATTGAATACAGGAAAAACTTACAAAATCAAACCTTGATGAACAAGGGGAAAAAAAAGCACGCATTGTTTATGTGGATTATACTGATTTTAAGACTTAACGAGTTTTAATTGATGTGCTAGACCCAAACAAATAAATCCAATCGGAATTCAAATTTTTTGAGTTGGAATTAAGTTATATATCTAAATGACCGGTTGGGTCAAAAATTATGGTCGTAGATCCGATTCAATCTTATATTAAGTTAGGTATAGGTCCAAAATTAGTACTTGAATAAGAAACCGGGTTGAGTCAGGACCACTCATAACCCGGTTCAATTTGATTGCACCCTTAGTCAAAATGTATTAATTTTAGTAAATAAACCTAGGCTCTATTTGGATTTATGGAAATCTTTTTTTTTTCCTTTTTTATTTAATCCATCCATTTTTAATTATCTATCACCCGAAGAAAGCTTCCTTCTTTTGGTTTCATTATACAAGACTCGCCCAATTCTTGTTTCATTTTTGAAGAATGCTTTTCAAAACGGTTCCCCAAAGGTTACAATTCCCACCGGAAACAAAGAGAATCCGGCTGTAATCACGGTATCCAATTGCACAAAAAGTAGGTTCTCCGGTATTTCATAATTATTAAATCCCATTAACGGATAGGATAATATCCCTCCAAGTTATTCTACAAATGGTGTCCACTTCACCGTGAATGACTGAAAGTTTAAATTGTTGTCAAGAGTCCCTGATGAACGTGTCCCTTACCTGCCATACTTTCTACTTTAAAGTACGAGAAAGCGTCTCGGCCCCGAAAAAACCAACCCAGGCCCCCCCTACGAGGTGCAGAGAAACCATGTTTTTTGGCCCCCTTCAAGAACAACTGTGGGGAGGCGTAGTTTTAAATTTACAATTGTCATCTCCTGCTCATGTATATTGAGTGACAGTGAATGAGTGCAATATATGGGTGAATAAAGAGAAATATTATCCAACTTTTTTTTCCATTAGAAGAAATTAAAAATCTATTACTCAAAAGATTTAATTACTGCTGCCGATCCTTCAGTGACTAGCATCAACAAATAAAGCAAATACAATAGTTTTAACCAAAAAGAAAAGGAAAAGAAACCAAAGGATAAACCAACAATTGGCTTCTAAGCGTGGCCTTGAACCGTGGGCTTCGATTGACAGTTCCGCTTGCTCTTGGGGGGTCTTCCTCTTCCCCGGCGCTTTGGAGAAGAAGAAGGGCTATCCTCGCCAGCGTCCTCAGCCTGCGTTGGCGTGGGCTCTGGCTCATCTTGTTCGTCCTTCCCATCGTTGCCACCCTCCTTATCTTGGGCCATCCCCCCTGCGTTTGGGCACACTTTCGGTGGACGACCACGACGTCTAGGCGCCGGTCTGGCTTCATGATGTCCTCCTTTATTCGCAGGCGCAGGCAGAGTCACTGGAGGCGCTTCCCATGGCAAGGCAAGTACAAATCCCGATGATTCAACGTCGCCGTCGACCTGATCTGCTTTGGACTCGGGCTCGACGACGTCGCCTTCATGGGCGTCGGGCTTCGGTTGGGTGGAGTCCTCGTCGTTGTCGTGCATGGGCTTGGATGATCCACCGGGCGCAGCGGCAGCGTCAGCGACCAGAAAGCGGCCAGGTGCGGTCATGACGAACTCCCCCTGGGCGGTGAGCTTGCCGAGGTAGTATGGAAGGAGCCTGTCGTGCCCGTCCGGGATGTCGTCGTAATTGGATCGAATATAATGAGAAATTGCTGCCATGGTAGAGCCTCCTTCCTCCGCTAAACATCGGATTGCAGCACCTATCATCTGCCCTTGCATGCCCATAATGTGACAATAGAAAAGAAAAGAAAAGAAAAGAATGTATGTGTTGTTATGGATGCATACATAAAAAAAAAAAAAAAAAAAAAAAGCTAGAGAGAAAGAGATGATACCACGGCATAGGGAGGATGATCAGGAGTGCGCCGGCGAGGTTTTCCCACGTCTCCAGCAGCCATTGATTGGCTTTGGCAAGAGGGAGAAGGGAAGAAGAGGCCAATGGAGAGGAAAAGGGGTTGAGAGAAGAAGAGAGTAAGAGGAGGCATGTAAATAGGCGTTCATATATAAGAGGGAAGGGGTTTCCTATTCCTTATCGGACAGGATTACCGAGTCTGAGTTTATCCCAAAGATCGTAGGCAAGTAACTAACAGAAATAAATAATAACCGTTGGATCGATAAAGATCCAACGTTAGGCATTGCACTTGACGATTAGCCGTTGGATCGTTGACATTGATTGGGCCAACGATGACCCTAACCTCCAGATATTTCTGCAGCCGAAATCCTAAAAAGAGCCGCACGGTTTACAAATAAATGCTGATAACTAAAAATATATGTAAAACATATCAAAGAAATAGGATTTCACGAAAGACAAACTGCTCCAAAAATCGTTTGATATCATTTCATAATCAATTTTAGCATAGGTGCTTGCATATTTTGTCTTCTGAAGAGGGAGGGGAAGAGAAAAAAAAAAAAGGATAAAACTGCTCATCTCTAAAATGATACAGTGAAAAAATGAGAAAAATATACAACATAAGATAGAAATTATAGGTTGAAGTGAGAATGACTACATAGATGATCATCAAGGTATTCTTTATTGGAAACACTAGGGATTTCGTCGTGCTGCCAAGTTCCTTACCACTGCCTGTCATAGAAGGTTGTTTCCTGATCAAGAAGCTTCTTCAGAGTATCAATATCTTTAATCTTTCTCATAAGCAGCACCCCAAACAGCTATAAGTAACAGAGCTTTGCAAAAGAAATTACCCATCCGTATATATATATATATATATATATATATATATATATATATATATATATATATATATATATGCTGAAATGGGTTAAATTAAAATAACCAATAAAAACTGATTGTACCATAATTCTAGAAAGAAGAGAAGCAAAACAAACAATTAAGGTGTTCAGCTTCATGCAGGTGGAACCTTTTTAACCCATGACCACCAGGGAATTGTTGATGTGTCAAAAATTACAGACTCATCATTGCTTGATGCTTCTGCATTATCTTCAAGCCATTTTCTTCTCCTAACCTCTGAAAGAATCACACATTATGTCTGCTAGGTGGAGTTCATAAAGTGCATCTCTATATCTCTGTAAAAGTAACAGGATGGAGTGGATTGCTAGATTAATTTCAGAAATTGCGTCATTTAAGAAGAAAAAACAGTACGTACGTCCTTTTTATGCATGATTGTGTTGCTTTTCTATTGGAGATGGACACAGAGAGAGAGAGAGAGCTAGGCCATGCAGTCACAGACATTCTTATGAAAATTTTACCTGTGTCTAGTGTCCAAACGTCCAAAAAGATCCGACCCAGGAATCTTCGGAAAAATAGATACCAGGGCATGTCTGTATCTTTTGTATATGTCTGTGCGTGTGTGCACATGCAGATATGTACGTATTTGTGTATGCATGTCATGAATAATAAGCTAGAACTATGCTCTTTCAATATATAAAATAGTTGCTCATTTTTATGTTGGATGTTTAAAAAAATCAAAATTTGGAGTGCACTGTTTAGAACTAATGAGCTGAGAAGAGCATTGTTGCTGCCATTAGCCATAATATATTCTCACCAACCCATCTACTTTTTGGAGGTTTCATCAGTACAAAGAGAGGACTGAGTAACAAAAATATAAACAAACAATATATATCAGGAATATACATAATTAAGTACTTAGCCCACTGATTTCAAACTTCCGATACAAAATGTTCGATTCCATGAACTTACGATCACATAGATAGGCAGAAACTATTTGATGGAAACGAGGTTGTCCTTGGATGTCATTCCAAGGATACAAAATTTCCTTCGCCATGCTAGGGAGATCTTTTCTTTCACATCAGAAGGAAGGTATAGAAGTATTAAATTATCATCATTTGGAAAACGAAGTCAGCGGAGATCAGTTTTGTGTCCGGCAACGGCAGGCAGCTTTGGGCTTAATGACTCCTAAACAAGAGAAACCATGGCTGCTGGATGTCATCCTTGCTAGTACCAATGGTTTGCAGAGAACAATATTATGGCAGGAGATAACAAAGCAAAAGATTTTGACCTAACCATGGCAATAAAAGATTTTGCAGTATCTCGTCTCCTTGCTTCTCTATCGGAGCTTGCACTTGTGGCCTCCCTCACAAAAAAAGGTACAACTCCTCCTTCTTACACTCTAGCTTTTCAATTACCTGATGCAGGCAAAAAAGTTTGGCATCAGGTTAAAATAGTTGCAATGTTAGAAATAAACATTCAAATCTGAAATCTTTTTAAGCTCTTCATAACTTCAACGATTGCGTCTATCTTGCGAGAAAATGGGACGTTGCTCCAATACAGAAGACGTGGATATTTGAATGGTGGCTGGTGGCTTCCAGAAGGCTATTTGTGTGCTCAACAACCCATGCCTACCAAAAACCAATGTAACCATCACATTGGAAGTCAATACATATCTCAACAATGAAATTATAAAAAAACATTAAGATGCTTACCACCAGAAGGACCATGTGGCCATCTATATACCTAGCAGATCCTTTGCCGATGATGTTCTTTGTCCTCACACTCTCGGCTAGATAAGGTATATGCTGGCAAAGAAAAGAAAAAATGGCAAAATCCCGACTATATGATCCCAAACGATATAAATCATCGAGATATGAATATAATGCTTTAAGAACATATTAGTGTATGGTTGGAAGAAAATAGTTACAAGGAGATATAAAACTCATAATTTGGTGAAATCCTCTACATATTGTCGTCAACTCTTTCCAACAAGATATTGTTAACTTATTTTTTACTGCATCTCTATCAACTTTTCTTGTGGTCATCCTCAAAAATTAGATGATGAGGTTAGACTTAACCCTCCCCTCCCTATACAGATTGACCTCATCGCCCGTGATACTCAATCTAAAGATGAGTACAAAATCGCTCCCTCCAAAAAGCGCTTGCACCTTACCAAACCAAAAACCCTCCTTCTCATCGTCCCATAAGGAGGGCAATATGTCTAAGATTAGCCTACTTCACTTGATATATGGAAGAGCTAGCATATGTCCAAATGGAGTGCGAGTCATCTTTTTTTCTGCTTCTGGGACATAGACTCGATAAGGATGACGGTAAAATGTACGAAGTGACTGAAATAACACTTTTCGTTGACCATAATTTTCGAGCCAACAGAAGGTATTTTGCTTCTCTTTAAAATTGGAGCCATCTTAAATCTCTGCATCACAATTATATTCAAACAATAAATTTCAATAATATCATTTCAAAATTAGAAACACATATTTGAGTAAAACATCATGCATTAATGAACGATCTTCATAACTCTATTAAAGAACAGAAATGGCACTGAATAACTATCAATAAATGTTATAATAATTTTCCATGACAAATATGTCAAATGTACTATCTCAACCTCTCTATTTATTATTTTTTCAAGTTCAGACCATTCTTACAATTTTAAAACAAATGACCTAGAATGCTACATAACAATTTGGTGCTCGGTATAAAATGAGATTAATTATGTTGTAACAGTTAACATATCTAATAAAAGGTTACAGAGACGACTCAGGGATCATAGACAAAACGGCAAACCCCACGCATGCGGAAGAGCGAAATCGTGAGTACGGAAGTTGGGTGCCCCGAAGCTGCAAAAAGTGGGTTTTCAAACTCTTCGACCGGATGGTAAATTAGGAAAGACGGGACAATTTGGAAAGTGAGTGGAGCGAAGAGGCGGAGTGAGAGGGAGTCAGAATATCATGGAAGTTTTGGTTAAATCTAAGTCAGATGAAGTCGGGAGAGTTAAGAAAAGGTTTGGAAAAATCCATTGATGGAATGCCGTAGGATAGTTACTCGGTTGGAAAAACTGGATGAGGCCGACAGAGATGAACTTGGAAAATTGAACATGAAGACTAGGGATTACGAGAGAAGGAAGTCGAGAAGATCCTTCGTCGAATTACCGGTGGAAAAATACGGAAATATTGGGAGTAGCTATTAGGGGTGGGAAACTAGAGGAGAACTAGAAGGGCGGAAGAATCTTTCCGTCCGATAATTAAAATGGTTAAACAACGAAATTTCTTTGGACCGGTTATTATAAACCGGTCCACGAGGACCAATCGTTATAAACCAGTCCACGAGGACCAATCGTTAATGGCCGGCCCATGGACCGGGCATTAATTTCTCCGAAAATAAAACAAAACCCGGAGGATTTCTCCACGGCCGATGCGGTGATCTACCCCCGCTCGCCACCGCCATGCCGTTCCTCTCCGGCCGCTCCTCCTCCTCCGATCCCCCGTCCCCGCCCACATCTGCCCGCAGTAACGCCGCCGCCGCCGCCGCCTCCGAGGAAGCGGAACGCCGCCTCCGCGAGGCCGAGCTGAGGCTGAGGGAGGCGATCGAGGAGCTGCAGCGCCACCACGCCCGTCGGGGAGGGGCCGACGGTGGCGGCGGGGGCCACCCCGAGTGCAACCATGCAGACGAGTCCTGCGTCGCCCACGCCATCGGCAATCTCTGTCAGAGTTTTCTTCTATCCTATGGCGTTAGGGTTGGGATCGGCATCCTCCTCCGCGCCTTCAAGCTCGCCCGGCGCCAGTCGTATTCCTCCCTCCTCGATCTCAAGGTTCTCCATCCTTCCCTGTTTTCTTTCCTCTGCGTTCTTTTATTTAGATGGCATATAGATCCCGAATGAGTGGAATAATTCGCCTCTTTTTGATACGAATTTGATTGAGATCATGTGTTACGATTTATGGATATGGTGTCTGTTGCTATGATTAAATGAAACTTCTATTAAAAACTGGACCATCTGATTGAATTATCATAGGAATTCTCAGATGAATATTAAACTGTTTATATGAGATGATTTTTTTGTGCCCTAGATGAATCACAAGTTGTAACATATTCTATAGCATAAGGAAAATGTATCGAGAACAACTGATAGCGTCGGTTGGATATCTGTCTTCCCCTTCTGTAGCTCACTGAAGAGGTCCCCGTTCTCTTATTCTGTTGGACAATTTAGCATGGCACAATGATTCAAGACGATAGAAAATCCAAGTCATCCATATTCTGTCATTGGTTTTGAAGGACAAATTGTTGATATATTGATGCTTGTTGATTTAGTTTATCCTCCGTGACAAGTCTGTTTCTCGTCATTGCCTTCAGTGGGATTCTTGCACCCCAAATCATTTTGGCAATGCAACATTTAAGGCCGCCATAATTTATGAGGGCATATATGTTGCTGGACGGGAACACTTTGTTCTAGCTCAGTTGCCATTCCAAATCATCTGGTCTATTATTTACATGGAAATCTTTGAGATTTTGGTACAAATGACAGGGTTCTGCATGGTCTCGTTTAATGGATGTTGGCAGATTCCAAGACTCCAACCTTTCCCAGTCCAATAATCAACCACTATGGTACATCTTGGGGAATAAAATTTGGAGATTAACATCACCGTCTTAGGGAATCATTACAAACCTGATGCCATTTGCCAACCCTAGTCAAAGCCTGCATCTGATAAAAAAAAAAAAATCTCTTACTTTACACAAACCTTTCCACAAAGAAGAGACTCTAATTACATTGTCAGAAAACAGCTCAAAGACAACCAAGGTTGCAGGAGTACTTGACGAAAAATGAGCTCTTTCCATAAGCCATGCCCCTTGACGTGATCTTCTTCCAATGCTTTAAGTTTTTCTTAGGCTTATTTTTCAGTTTTAGTGCATAGTTTGCTTGTGCAGTTGAAATTATATGATTTATTTTATAGAAGGGCCTAGCCAGCCAATAAAAAACAAGAGAGAAGAGAGGAGATAGGACTGACTAGCATGGTAGCACCCCTTCTCAATTCGGGTCGTTGTGCTCACTGCACCTACCCCTTTTTGTCTCCCATAAATCCTAAGGGGTAGCCATGATAAAGAATACTTTAAGACTTCTGTTTTTTTAATTGTGATTGTGGTTTGATATTGAGAACAAAAACATATTTGCTGATAATAAGAAGTGCCTATTTATTGTTTGTTCCTTAGAACTTTCTTTGTCTTTGCTCTTCCCTTTCTCCTTATCATGGATGATCATTGCTGCAATTTGCATCCCTTATTAATCCCACATTGGATCTGAAATGAAAGCATCCTCTAAAACCCTAAATATTACACTAATCTACATGGAGGTTGCATCACAAAGAGATGAATTACGTATATTATCTGCTTGTCGATAAAAGTAGTCAAAGGGTGTTACCTGATATGCTCGGTTGAATTAAGAAATACTTATTAAACCTATGACTTCTACTGCAGTCATCAATACTGTGGCATAGAAAGTTATATGCTAGCTCAGGATTTGTGATCCTCTTGGCCCCTCAGATACATCACATATGCTCATAAACAGTGTCATATGCGGGCATTGCTGTTTCTTGAGGGTGATCCTATGCCCGAGCAGATTTGGAGAGCGTCACATCTGCAAGCTAGATAGATGATATTCACTCTGCACAGAAATTTCTTTGCATGCATTAAGAGGATGGCATTGCCAACCTCCATGCCTCCACCCAGCTGCATACATCTGCTGCCTCAGCTAGCTAAATATTGATAATTAGAATCCTCTGGTTTAAAGACTTGGCTACATATTGCCATGTCATGCATGTCACCTTCTTGACTATGTTATAAAAAAACATTTAAATGGTAATTGAATTAAGAGAAAACACATGATATTGACTTAATCTGTAGTTGATTTTGTTGTGAAGATGGTTGTTTTTAATGCTTTGTTTTCCTTCTAAATTATTGCATTCTAATGACATAATATTTTCACTTCTCTTAATGCAATGCCATATAGTTTTCTCTATATGGCATTTGAAAATTAAAAGCAAATTAGGAAAATTATAAGGTCTGATGCACTGGCATGCTAAAAATATGGTACCAGGAATTGAGAACTTTTTTTCTTTTCCATTGCATATGCTGACATCGTATTAGAGATTGCAAGTCTGCCAACTTGTTCTCTCTCATTATCATAGTATGAAGAACAGATTAGAGAGGGATAGTGTTGGCAAATATGCAACATTATAGCCAAATTTTATCGAGATGTAATGTCATATCTGTTAAATATTTTTTTTTTTTTTTTTGCTTTCCATGTACAGCAACTTGTTTCAGAGAAAGATTTGATAGTAAGAGAAGAAGCTTGCCGTATTGGATTACTTTTTGGTGGC
The DNA here is from genome assembly GCF_051530095.1 of Phoenix dactylifera. Lineage (NCBI taxonomy): Eukaryota > Viridiplantae > Streptophyta > Magnoliopsida > Arecales > Arecaceae > Phoenix > Phoenix dactylifera. Next base: position 48,427,415 of record NC_143192.1, on the reverse strand, counting down.
TTTACTGGATCTTATCATGCTCTTAGATGTTTTTTGAGGAAGTTTAGGAAGAAAGAGACACCATTTAATGCGTAAGTTTTTAGTCATAACATGCTGAACATTATCAGCCTATTGCTTTGTTTTGTTTAATTTCTTAATGCATGATTTTTTTTTGTGCATGTTAAAGAATTAATACCCTCCAAATGGTTCAAATACTTATGTTATTTATTACTTAATTGCTATTGGTGCTTGATCCCTTAACCATATTCAGAATTTAATTGAAGGGCATGATGGAGCAGAATTTTAGCAGGTTCCGTTGCAGGCTTGTCCATATTAGCACTAGATGATTCAAGTAGGAGGCGCACTCTTGCTTTGTATCTTTTAGCTAGGCTTTCTCAGGTGCGAAAATGCTTGAGATCTCCACTCTGCAAATAATTTGATTTTATATGTTTACCAATATTTTTTTGTGTTTTAGTGTGCATATAATTCTGCAAAATCCAAGAACAAGTTTCACCTTTGGGGAAGCCATTGGAGACATGGAGATGCTTTACTTTTTTCTGTGGCATGCGCCCAGGTGAAAACTTATATCCTATAAACTCAACAAAAGGCAATCCCATCAGTAGTCATGATGGTCCATATGAATTTAAATTTTATTGCATTAATAATGATCTAGAAAATCGTAAATGCCATTAAATCCAAAATTAGTTTTTGTGGAGATTTTCTAGCATGCTTTTTTTGGACACAAAATGGATCATACAGGTAGAGCTAGTGTTCGAAAATTGTGGCATGGACATTGGTTGAGAATCCATATTGTTATCCACGAGATGCTCAATACTGAACATAGTGAAAATAACTTATAATTCCAGTTGATACTTCCAAACAATAAATCAGATCATGCAAGTTTGATTTCATTGGACTTTGTTTCTTTTTTCGATGACTTGATGTAGATTTAGAAAACCTTAATATTTATTATTTGGCTCATAGCTATTTTAGCTGTGGATTGTTATTAGTTTGGATTTATATGGCCTACCATGTAATTTGAATTGGTACTTTAACCTCCCCCTCTCTCGGTTTCCCCTCACTCCGTCCAACACGCACAAATCATTGTTGTCTATATCCTCTTCAGATAGGATTTTGTAATGTCTGTCTTCAGAATGCTCTAACAAAAATCAAGGGGATGTTCCACCCTTTTGTTTACCTAGTTATAATCTCTTTACCATATTGCATGCATCAATGCTTGCTTAAAAGCACGCTCCATACATAAAAAGGTGGATACTGTCTACCTGAAAACATATCAGACAAAGTGATTCTCTTAGTCTCTGTTTTGGGCTGGAAGTAGGTAGCACTCTTTACATATTAGTTTTTTCTTTTTTTACGAAAAAGTATGAAATACTATATTTAGTGATTGTTATGGTTTGAGCTACATCTTGATACTAAATCAATTCAAGCCATGATTTTCTTGGTTTTCCTGGTAATGGGAGGTTCTAGCGTAGGTCGCCAATCTTTTGGAGAAAGCTAGAGAGAGCATTGTGCATGAATCGAGTGGCTAGGGTTGCACGTACATCTTGGATAACTGCTCACCTGGCTCAATAGGTGGTGGTGTCATGCAAAGGGGCTGCACTTGAGAATAGACAGAGATAGAGAGAGGGAGAGAGATTCGCTGCTTTCCTTTCAAAACAAGTTGAGCAAACAAATGGTACATCATTTGGAAGTAAAAATGATTCTCCGACAACTATTCTATATAGCATCGCTGATACTTGGATGGAAAAATATATTTTTTAATTATGAAAGTTTTTGAAAACATGTTCATGTCATTACTAGGTGCCCTATCGTATTACTGAGTGTGGCATATGACAATAACATTCTAAAAATTTTTGGAAGAGGGGAGGTTAAGGCATTAAGAGGCATGAAATATGAAGAATATGGACCATGAAAAGTTGATACTACTAAATCATGAGTGTTAACAAGTAGCATAACACTGCATTCAAAGAACAAAATGTAAGAGTGCAACCGCATCATACATAAGCCCTTATATCTTAGACTCTTAGTAATTAGTTAGCCATGCTAATGCAAGGTGCCTCATGTAGATATTGATGATCACTATCCCCATTGTTGCGATGATTAATGCTGAGTATACTAGTGTTGTACGTCTCTGCATCCAGAAAATATGTCGTCATTTCATTTGTTTGGGTTGATCTTGGTTTTGGGAGTGGAAATAGTCTGGAGATAGTGAAAATCAGTTCTACTTTCTTACCTGTATGGTACAGTATGGCCTGTATGGAACGTCGTTTACTGGTACTTAATTCCTGGTTTTGCCTACTGTTTTATCATAAACATAAAATTTAAGTCTTGCTCTGCCCTTTATCCCTTTCCTTCTAAAATTCATTGTCTTGGTGCAGACACATTATGGACTATCAATGATATAAATTTTCCTCATTCTATCATTTGATATGATTTAATAAAATTAGCATTCAATAAATAAATTTACCTCTTTTTGCAGGTCATGTATGCCTTCATAATGCGGCCTGAGAGCTTGCCTAAAGCATACCAAGATTTTATTCAAAAGACTGGACCAGTTGCAGAACCTGTGTACAAGGCTGTGCGAGAAAGTTGTAGAGGTGGTCCTGTGGATATTGTTGCTTTGTCAGCTTATTTATCAAACAAAAAGAGTTCCAGCTCTATAAAATTAGCAGAGTATCCCACAATTATTCCTTGTTCCATGATTCATCCTGACTCCAATTCTTGCCTAGCGCACAATACCACTGCTGCTTCAGCAACATTCAGGAAAACATTTCCCCTATATTTCTCATTGACATTTGTACCCTTTGTTGTTCTCCATCTACAAAAGGTATTCCAATTTAATGGCTCAGTTGGTTTCTTTCCTCCCTTTATCTATTTTTCTGAATTTTAAAATGAATATGTATATTAGCAAGCCAATATTTTTTTTATCTTTTCATTTCTTAATCAAAAGTTGTCTTAGATGCGTTCATCAGTTAATAGTGGTGTTGCATAACACTTGATCTTTCTGTTACATGTATGACTTTGGGATCCAAGAATTTTAACCTTTTTTTACTTATTGAGATTGCTATGGATGTCATCTTGCAGTTTTGTATGTTGTGGAAAAGGTATCTACATAAGTACAGTTTGTCTCTGAGCATGATGAAACTGTGCATCATAGTGTGCTTATATTATCTAGTCTGTGTATTGATTTTTTATTGAAAAATCACTTAAAGTTGGCAGGCTGCATTTTATTATCCCTTTGATCTGCTTATGTCTCTTGACTGTTCAATATGTAATCTTGCTCTGATTTGTATGCACTACAAACTCAAGAATCTTCTGCATATATGTGTGTGCATTCATGCAGCATGGTGCATTCGGCTATAAGGGTGCATCATTGGACAATATGTGTATGGGTGGCAATGGGTTGGGGCAGATATGTGTCTGGTTTAAATACAGATATTCAAGTTCAAACTTGTCAGTCCAAATCCAGTCCTCTTAATATACTAGTTAGAAACAATTTGTTAGTGAAAGAGGTAAGACAACCTGACACATGTGATCCATTTAATAAACTGTTTGGGTCAGGTTGGTTCTGGGATGACATGGTTGACCTGTTAAATAAAACATCTGAAATGATGCTAAACCTAATTTGATACAGTTAACGTGACACTAATATGGTCAACCTATTAACGCATGTTGGTCCTCTAGTTTCATTGTTTCATATCTTGTTAACCTGTTGCAAATTGTTCCATGTAATATTCTATATAACTTTAGTTTAAATAATTTGATTTAACTCCATCCACGTGTAGTTAAATGGGTCGGTACCATGTCACTTTTATGCTCAGGTCATAAGTTGTGTCAATTTGACCTGATCATGAGACAAGTCAATCTGGGTCAAAGGGGCCAAGTCTTAAAATATCTCGTTCTATTTAATAGGAGGCTTGGTTGATATCTGTCCACTTCAAGATGGTTTGCTGGTCATGTCGGGTATTGTTAGCACTAGGTATTTGGATGAGCATTTCCTTTTCTATGCATGCACATATGCATTATAGACTGAGCATTGTTATTATCTTATAGATGAATGGAAATTCTAGTTCAATCTAGAGAACTCATGATAGATCAATACCCATGGGTGTCAAAACCAAGGGTGGAAGGATGTATACTGGTACTTGTATTGACACTTAGGGCTGCAAGCAGTCCGGGTTCTATGGGGAGCGGGAACAAGCCAAACCCAATCCATATCTGAATCGCGTCAAAACATTGAACCCAAATTCCCTTCCATTTGGATCGGCTAGGATTTAATATTAATTTTATCCGTCGATTTTTTGGCGTAAAAAAAAATCCCAACACAAATCATAATAAACATGTATTTTGATTAGCTAATTATATTATAAACATGTTATACATTAAATAATAGCAAGCAACACACAAACATTATCAAAAAAATATTCTACATAGAATTTGATAGATAATGATGCATGATTATAATCAACAACATAGATTATTGACAAAATGCGTGGGGGTGGGGGGGGGGGGGGAGAGCCAAGGAAAAGGCGGAGATAAGCTAAAATAGAAGGAAGAACCGAGGATTTTGTGGAGGAAACAACAGGATTTATTTCTTTCATTTTTTTCAAGTTCTGCCTCAACAAGGGCGAGGTCCTTTGCTTTTATAGACAATATAACAAGTCGGATTCCAATATAGTTTGGAGTCCGTGGAAATCTTTTGCCAAATGGCAGACATGGCATGACACCAAGAAAAGACTTAAAGGTTCTTTACATAAAGAAGGAAAAGACTTAGGCAACTTTTGCTTTATAAAAGTAGATTCTTTTCTTGTTGGCGAAGTCTGGCATCTTTTGACAGCTTGCTTTCAGGAAAAGTAGATTGTTTTCTTACTGGCGAAGTCCGACATCTTTTGATAGCTTGCTTTTCCGGACAAGAAAGTTAGATGAGTCGACCCATTTGGATGAGTGGCCTATCTCAATAGTAAAGATTCCTTTCTTCCAGATTAGTCTGAGTGAGCTGGCTCTTTGCCTTTGTGTTTTTTCTTGTCAGAAATAGTTTTAATTGCTCCTTTTCGGTGTCTAGTGGCCAGAATTGTCTGCCACATTTCTTCTGTAGGAGTGGATTGCACTTCTTCTTCATTTTGGTCTTGGGATTCTCCTGCCAAGCATATATACTTGCTACCCTCATCCTCCGAGTATTTGAAGATGAATGCTTTGATGAAGTAGTCTTCATTGATCGGTCTTCAAAGGCTTCAAAGAACTCTTTCTTGACTTTTTCTAAACATTTGGTCATAATTTCTTCTTCAGTAATATTTGAATATTTTCTGGATAGTTTATATCTTATAAACATAAATAAATTATTATTATTAGTCCCAGATTGCTGGGAAGAACCGAGAACTTTTTTCTCTTTATAAAGAGTAAAATTACTCTTTATAGTGGTGGTTATACCATCTATTTTTTTTTTTTGGCATTCCAATTCACCATTTATAGAGAGATTTTCTCTTTAGTACAAGAATATTATTCCTGTCAAATCCAGTAGAAAGTTTTCATTTCCATATTCATGTAATTTTGTTTTCTATAAAATAGAACATTGGACATATGCTAGAGCAGATTTGCTCGTCCAACATTTTATCTATGGTGGGATGATTATCCACCCATTCTTCGAACATGTCTAGTAATTCTTTTGGTAGTATCTTAAGATCAGGGCCGAAGATTGTCCACCATTGGTTGAACCAGCCTGGAAAAGGCTTGAGTAGGACGTCTGGATTGACCTGCAAGAACCAAGAGTGTTTTTTCTTGAAATTTTTATAGAAAAATATATTAGTAACAGCATTCACATAATCCCAGTAGGTTGCCGTGACCATGTGATCATATTTTTTAATCAATTTTGGCTTATTGGGGTCTAGTCCCCACTCTTGTGGCTGAATAATTTTGCTTATAGTATATTTACTATAATTAATATGATTATTCATATTATTATTATGGAAATTATGATTAGTTTTCACAGAACTAGACAGAAGTAATATTTTCTCCGTGGTTTGTCTTGTTTTTTCTTCTAGTGAAGGGTATCTTCTTTCGTCAAAATATTTTTGACGTATAAACCATGGGTCATCCATACGTTGTATGTCAGTCTGACCTAGGTACATAATTATTTGTTTGCAACTATTTTGCAAAAATGAAGCGTCAATTATACTTTCTTGAAGCATTTCTTTCATCGTCGGTTTCGAGGATGATGTTGATGAAGAGAGATTTTCTGTTACAGCAGATTGTTGTTGTTCAACCTTCTTTTGTTGATTAAGGTAGGTTGCAAGATCCACCATTTGTGGAATCCTTTTCTGTTGCATATGAAACAGCAAATTCATTGTATTCATGAGAAGTGGATTGCCACTGCGTTCCCTGCTTCCTTAGGAAGAATTTCTTCCTCGAACATATGTTCCTCTTAGAGGAATCATCCTTGTAAAAATTCTCTGGTTAGAAAATCAGGAAGAGAATTTTCTTCAGTTTTAATATATTCTATATCAAAATCAAAAATAGACAATTGTGCTTGCCATCCAGCAAATATTTGCTTGGATACTAGATTTTTTACATCTTTTTATATGATTTGTTTGACTGCAGTGCAATCTATTTTCAGCAAAAATCGTTGATTTAACAGATCACTTTAAAATTTAGAAATACTTTTTACAATTGAAAACATTTTTTTTTTAATTGTTGAATACTTCTTCTGAGTGGGATTCTATTTTCCAGAAGTATATCTTACTAAAATCTCTTTATTGACATCCGGATCTAATTGCTTAAAATTCCGCTAAAAAAAATGGATTAGTATTATCTGGTAAATAAATGTCTTTATTCCAAACCAAAATAAGGTTTTTAGGACATTATAAAGGAAGAATAATTTCTATAGAAAGAAATATTGAATTTGCATCAAAATTTCCAAACGAAATATTAGACAAAACAACTGCAGAGATTTCTAGGAAATTTGAATTATGTTTCTGATTATTATAAAAATCTAGCAGAAGATACTGCTATTCTCTATAATAGGTTAAATAAGATACCAGCATCGTGGAGTTAGCAGCACACTGACCAGATAAGGAAAATCAAATCAAAGGTGAAAAATTTACCTTGTTTATCATTAGCCATATCCTAATTGGTTTAAAATAGTTGAAACTGATGCATCAAACATTGGTTTTGGAGAAATTTTAAAGCAATTAAATTCAGATCTCAATAAAGAGAATTTAGTAAGATATACTTCTGAAAATTGGAATCCCACTCAGAAGAAGTATTCAACAATTAAAAAAGAAAAGTTTTCAATTGTAAAAAGTATTTCTAAATTCAAAATGATATGTTAAATCAACGATTTTTGCTGAGAATAGATTGCATTGCAGTCAAACAGATCATACAAAAAGATGTAAAAAATTTAGTATCCAGGCAAATATTTGCTGGATGGCAAGCAAATTGTCTGTTTTTGATTTTGATATAGAATATATTAAAATTGAAGAAAATTCTCTTCTTGATTTTCTAATCAGAGAATTTTTTTAAGGATGATTCCTCTAAGAGGAACGTATGCTCGCGAAAGAAATTCTTTCCGAGGAAGCAAGGGACGCAGTGACAATCCACTTCCTATGAATACAGAGAATTTGTTGTTTCATATGCAACAGGAAAGGACTCCACAAATGGTGGATCTTGCAACCTACCTTAATCAACAAAAGGAGGTTGAACAATAACAATCTGCTGTAAGAGAAAATCTTTCTTCATCAACATCATCCTCGAAACCGACGATGAAAGAAGTGCTTCAAAAAAGTATAATTGACACTTCATTTTTGCAAAATAGTTGCGAATAAACAATTATGTACCCGGGTCAGACTGACATACAGCATATGGATGACCCATGGTTTATACGTCAAAAATATTTTGACGAAGAAGGATACCCTTCACTAGAAGGAAAAACCAGACAGACCATAGAGAAAATATTACTTCTGTCTGGTTTTGTGAAAATTAATCACAATTTTCATAATAATAATATGAATAATTATAGTAAATGTACTATAAGCAAAATTATTCAGCCACAAGAGTGGGGACTAGACCCCAATAAGCCAAAACTGATTAAAAAATATGATCACATGGTTACGGCAACCTACTGGGACTATGTGAATGCTTTTACTAATATATTTTTCTATAAAAATTCTATGAGAAAACACTCTTGGTTCTTGCAGGTCAATCCAAATGTCCTACTCAAGCCTGTTTCAGGCTATTTCAACCAATGGTGGATAATCTTCGGTCCTGATCTTAAGATACTACCAAAAGAATTACTAGACATGTTCGAAAAATGGGTGCGTAATCATCCCACCATAGATAAAATGCTGGACGAGCAAATCTGCTCTACCATGTGTCCAATATTCTATTTTATAGAAAACAAAATTTCATGGATATGAAAATGGACACTTTCTACTGGATTTGACAGGAATAATATTCCTGTACTAAAGAAAAAATCTTTCTATAAATGGTGGATTGGAATGCCAAAAGAAAAATTAGATGGTATAACCACCACTATTAAGAGTAATCTTACTCTTTATAAAGAGAAAAAAGTTCTCGGTTCTTCCCAGCAATCTGGGACTGATAATGATAATTTATTTATGTTTATAAGACAAACTATCCAGAAAATATCTAAATATTATTGAAGAAGAAATTATGACCAAATGTTTGGAAAAAGTCAAGAAAGAGTTCTTTGAAGACCAATTAATGAAGACTACTTCATCAAAGCATTCATCTTCAAATACCCCAAAGGATGAGGGTAGCAAGTACATATACTTGGCAGGAGAATCCCAAGACCCAAAAGAAATGTGCAATCCACTCCTACAGAAGAAATGTGGCAAACAGTTCTGGCCGCTAGACCCCAAAAAGGAGCAATTAAAACTATTCCTGACAAGGAAAAACAAAGAGCTAACTCAGTTAGATTAATCTGAAAGAAAGGAATCTTTACTATTGAGACATGCCTCTCATCCAAATGGGTCGACTCATCTGACTTTCTTGTCTGGAAAAGCAAGCTATCAAAAGATGCCAGACTTCGCCAGCAAGAAAATAATCTAGTTTTTCTGAAAGCAAGCTATCAAAAAATGCCAGACTTTACCAGCAAAAAAAGAATCTACTTTTCCTAAAAGCAAGTTGTCAAAAAATGCCAGACTTTGCCAGCAAAAAAAAAATCTACTTTTATAAAGCAAAAGTTGCTTTAGTCTTTTCCTTCTTTATGTAAAGAATCTTTAATTCTTTTCTTGGTGTCATATCATGTCTGCCATTTGGCAAAAAAATTCAACAAACTCCAAACTATATTGGAATCTGACTTGTTATTTTGTCTATAAAAAGGAAGGACCTCACCTTTGTTGAGGCAGAACTTGAAAAAAATCGGAAGAAATAAATCCTGTTGTTTCCTCCACAAAATCCTCGGTTCTTTCCTTCTATTTTAGCTCCGCCCTTTCCTTGGCTCCCCCCCCCCAAAACGCGTTTGATGAGAAGTATATTAATTTCTTAAATTCAAGGAGGGTTTTGAAACATACTATTTACTAGTTTTGAGATGTTTGTATTTAGATTCAAAATTTAAGGATTCAAATCCAATCCATATTCCAAATGTAATGTTTTCAGATCGAAGCTAATCCAAATAACTACGTTAGTGTTGGACGGGATTAATTTTGGATTGGTTCCAGACAAAGTTCGCTGTACCGATACCGGACTCCATACCAGTGCCACACTAGCATAGTATCAGTACGGTACGGAGTTTTTTTGGCGTACCGAGGGTTGGTACGCCACTGGTACCGAACCGGTATGGTACGGTATGTCCGGTATCGTCCGATCCGGTACGGCATACTATGATTTCAGATAGGAAGCAGGTCAATGCAATCCACTTACAGCCCTACCGACCCTTTATCAGTATGGTATTTAATGATATGGTACCATGCCATGCTGAGAAATGGTGCACCTCTTAGTACCAGCAAAACAGAGTAGAGGTGAAATTCCAATGTCGATACGGCTCTGGTAGAGAGGGCTTACTGGTACCGGTATTGGTACCTTACCAATGTCATCCAGTATGGATCGACACTCAAATCCTCGGCCAAAACTCTTGCAGATCAGTTTTCTTTCCTTCATCATACAAATAACAAGTAATGAAATATTGTAGAATGGCAAGTCCTGCTAATGTAAATAACAGTTAGAGGAAGAGGAATGCATCAGCACTTGTACAATTACCTTACCAATATGATCCAGTGTACATCGATACTCAAATCTTGGGGAAAACTCTTACAGATCATTTTTCTTTCCATCATCATACAAATAACAAGGAAATGCATGAAATATTGTTGAATGGCAAGTCCAGATAATATAAATAACGGTTAGAGGAAGAGGAACACTTTGGTACTTGTGCAACTTCTGGTTTAAAAAAGGTTTGTTTTGTCAAAGTGAGGAATAGTGGGGACAATATTTCTACAAGTGTGCCATCTATTCCCACAGGGACCCCAATAAATGAGTACTTTTTAAAAAATGTACAATCTTGTAATTAATCTACAAACATAATAATTTAAAATACATAAAAGAACTTTTTCATCATGTGCCCGAGTTCCTTTTTTCCATTCTTGTCCCTTCAAAATGCATTCATATGTGATATCCTCCCTGGTGCCTTCTAAACATTTGGCATTAGTTCCACTAGTCATCAAGAAATGAAGAGAAGTCCATCTCATGGCTTGTTTGCTCTTTTAAGTTGAAGGTACATAGTCGAACAAAGTACAGCTTAAGGGATGGGTTGTTGAATAATGGACTCATTGCTTTTGCTGCTAGCTAGAAATTACAACCAACAGTTTGGGCATTCATATATGTATGATGTAATGAGAATTTTTAATAAATTATCATAAAAAAGTTTCTTTGACTGAATGAATGCCACTTTCTTTTCTTTGTTTAATTCTCAAGAAAAGTTAAAAGGTATTATTGACTGCACATATTATATTTTTGGTTTACCCTCTTGACCAGATTCGGATTTAGTTATTGTAAGTTTTTTTTTGAATTATATTTCGAACTTATTTGCTGTTTTGCTCATATCCTCTCCTTAAATGTTTCTCTGTGCTTGAGAAATTGCCCAAGATCATGGACAAGATCAAATTTCTAATATTATTGCTGATCTGGAATAAATTTCAGATCTTACAGTATTGCAAATTAATCAACCCTGATCATCTCCACATCAGTAGGCCACTGACAAGCATGTGGGCTATATGTGATTGCCAAAAAATTGCTGGAAGTAATTAAGGTCTTTGAGACATAATGTGAAGGTAGTAAAATTAGTATTGAAAAGTCAATATGGAATAGGTTTATGCCATTCTGGATTACAATTGCTTTTACTGTTTTGTGGAACTAGTGGTTTCAAATACATAGATTTTTGGTTGAAATTAGCTATGTGGCTGCTGAAATTCCATCTGGACTCAAGGGCTCTAATAAAGGTTTTTAGTTAGCACAATGGCTTAAAGAAATAGTGATGTATGGTTTTTGTTCTTTTCTGACAAAGACCATCATAGTACCAAAGCTGTCACAAGATTCATGACCTTATTGATATGGTGGCCAAGAATCAGTTCTACCAAAGACATCACAAGAATCTTCGCTCATGATTCATGGCCTTTGGTTTATTGATTACATAATCAAGAACTATTTTTTGTTAGCATTTAAATCAACAGAGAGATTGTTGGAGTTAGGAAAGTCCCCCATGCATGACAGGTGGGCCCAAAAGGGAAACTAGGTTACCACTTTGCAGCAAACCTAATGTATGCTCTGTTTTTGGTTGATGTGGACTTAATTACCAGGGGCCAAGTGAAACCCTGTGTGCGTGCTTACAACCCTAATGTGTCTCTGGAGGGAAAAGAGAAATAATACAAGAACTCCAAACACCAGGGGATGAAGTTCTCATCAGAAAATAGCAAGTTCAAGTTAAAGTCTGTGAGACAAGTGGTGCCGAAAAGCCTCAGTGCCAGTTAATGCTAGCAAAATCATTCCATTGCTTCTTAAGCAGGATTTAGTTAACTCCTTAAGTGTGAGCTGCCAGATTGAATCTGTTCAACTTTAGGCATGTAACATTAATAACAAATCAAGTTTAAGTCTTACTAATGTTTTCACAGGCGGTTGGTCTAGTAATCGTAAGACTGCTAACCACAAAGTCAAATGAAGAAGCTAGGCACTTACTTACAAGCCTAATAAATTATAAATGCATGAGAATTATAATGGTTTCCTATGCAGGCTTTATGGAGCAAGCTTCATGGAGCAGGCTTCTTTTGGCTTGGTCCCCGAACAGCTCTGTTCATATCTTCTTCATGAATTTGATGATACATTCCTATGAATATTTATCTCTAAAACAAGACCAGACTGTAACCCCTTAGACCACATAAATTCCTCAACTATCTAGAATTCCAAAACCTAATGTTCCAGTTTGAGTGGTTTGACCAGCTTGATGTCAAATTGTTTGGTTCAAACAGTTTTAATCTTCTAATGAAGTTCATTGACCAATGAAATTCAAAGGTGCTTGATCTATTTGATTTAACAAAAAAGAACATTTTCGTAACACCTGAGTAGTCCTAGAATGTTTGAAATGGTGCAGTGTCATGATATTCAGTTTTATATCATCATAATCCTGATTCGCTAAGGGAATATAAATACTTTTACATGAAATGTAAAAATACTTTATACATGTTATTTAGTTTTATATCATCACAATCTTGACTTTGAAAGGGGATTTAAATACTTTATGCATGATTTGTTCGTCTATTTATAAACCTGTCAACTCAAAACCACACTGCTGCATCTTGAGCATTACATTATTGTCTCTTCAAATATATATAAATTCTTGACAAAAAAAAATATTTCTGTAATGATTCAAACACTAGTTTTTGGAGTCTCCTGCATGGACCTGTTGGCGTGCTGTTCAGGATGCTGTTCGCTCAACAACATTCTTGTCTGCTTTTGTTGGAATATTCCAGGTAACTATTTACCGATCAAGCATTTTCTTAGCATTCATGGCATTCACTTACTAATTGTCATCTGGGATAACGCTAGGGTGTCATCTGTTTGCACCGAAAGGTAGCAACAAAGGATCACAAACTTTTATATTGGTTTGCTGGTGGAATATCTGCTATTTCTGTACTTTTGGAAAAGAAAGCTAGAAGAGGAGAATTGGCCCTCTATGTACTCCCTCGAGCTGGGGATTCTTTGTGGTATATCTTAGTTAATCGCCACATATTCCCTGATATAAAAAATGCCGAGGTATTTAACTTTTCTCCTTTGCTTATATCTAATTAGCTAATAATTTATCTGTCATAAGTTTAGTAGAATGAAAACAGGTCAAATTTAGCTGAGGCTGGAGAATAAACTGGACCCTGTATTTCTTTGTCTAGGAGTTGAGCCTGATCTGGAGGCCTGTGCCCTGTGATTTTTATTTGAATATTAGCATTTGGAGTAGGATGTAGTAACTGAACAACCATAATTGGATCAAGCTGAAATTAGTTTATCTGTGTGTGTACCTATCTCATTTGTTCTCAACACTCAACAACCATGTCTGATTCAACTAAGCCTATTAGCACTTTTATCATGCAATAGACCGAGATCCTGCCAGTGATGCTGAGGTTATGGTTATAATTGGAGGCTAAATTAGAAATGATTTCTTAGCCCCCCTTCCCTCCCTCTTTTGCAAAAATGTTACTGGTGTACTTAAGGGAATGCCTGTCCCATGTTTTATGTTGAAAAAATCCTGGGTATAACTTGCATGAAATGATTTTTAATCCTTCATTATGATAGTTGTTGGAAAAGGAGGGTCAAGGGTGACAAATTTCTAGCATAATACAGGACACTTTGTACACTGGTTGCTCTTGATCAAAATTTGCGCGGTGGTTGTTGTCTGGATGGATTTTCTACCTAGGAACATCGTTTGCTTACTATGTGATGTTTCTAGTTTACAGTGGTCTACCGCAAAAGGAGTGGTTCGTGATATTACCTTGTAGAATTTTATTGAAATTTCATGCCTCTTAAAATTAAATCAAATAGATATCATCAAAAATGAAGTTGTGATGGTCATCGAAAAATGAATATTCTATGATAAATATTGGTTAGATTTCCCAAAGAACACTGTTACTATCCATGTATTCAAATTAATCTGATGGCTTGCCAATGGACAGGTGGCTCTTTTTTGTTTATGCACGGGAGGAATCATGTACTACTTAGAACATGAACCGGACACCATGGCTCCATTTCTTAGAGGTCTCATCCGTAGGTTCCTTGCAAGCAGAATCAGCAATCCAAGCCCATCTTCCAATCGGAATGCATCCTACTCCTACTTGCAGGCCCTGGGTGCAATAGAGAAACCAAAGCCAGAGGAGAGCGAGGAGAATAAAGCCGCAGAATCAGCAAAATACAATCTTGAGTCAATCCCTGGTCTTTAGACATTTCATCTGTCAAGCGCGTAGTAATGTGATCGCTCACTATTTGGTTACATATATGCCCATCTTGTTTCTGGGTTTAAGAGTTTGGTTCCCATTTATTAGGTGCTATTTGCCTAGTCCATTTTTCAATCTGGCGATCTGATTAAGTGAGGAATTTACTTGTTCCCATTGTAGAAGTTCCTCCTCGACTGTCATCACATTTAGAGAGAGATGTTAACCATGTGGTTACTGTTTTGATATTTACTTTTTTTTCTTGGATAAACTGTCATAATATTACACTGGTGCAAAATGTACAACAAATATATAGTTTATATTTGGATTTATTGACACATTTACATTTATATCAAAAAAAAGCTCCATGAAACTTTTTTGTTATAAATGTTTTTAGGAAGCATAGCTGGACTATGCCAACAAAACTTGTTAATATTGCTGATTAAAGCACAATGCTCAATCATCATCTTGCAAACTTAAATTTATGTACTTTTTCCTATAAGCCCATTGTTATATATGTCAGTGAATGGAAAGGCACTTCCATCGTTGGTAGAACTGGTCGAAGCTTAAACCTATACAGCTTGTCCAGCCTCTTCATTTCATCAAATGATATGTTTTGGGCTTGAAGTATTTGTGCGTGAAGATATGCAACCAAAATCAAATTTATTATTTGTTGGATGCCATCCGCGCACCTTTGCAATAGTTTTGCAAAACGATCAGCAAAAGAGTGCTGTTCAAACAATAACTGGATTGAAAGATACTGGCAAACATTGCCCTTGGATTCATCTTCCTCAGTATCTTATACTTTACGAAGGTTGAGGATTCTTATGTGCCTCCACTTCTAGTGAAGTGCATATACTTACCAAGGTTGAGGTATCTTATGTGCCTCCGCTTCTAGTGAAGTGCAGATCCTCTGCTCCTCTTCAGGACCTTCTCTATGCAGCATTGAACTTATTGCACAATAATGGCTGGAAAACAACTACTGTGGTTTCTTAGGAGGGATGAAAATGAAGAGCGACCAAAAGCAAAGCAGCAACCATAAGTTGAAGCATAGAATGATATGTCAAATATATCCTTGATGCAAAAGCAGGGCTGAACGATAATGCTAGTAACCTGAGCTGAATTGGAAACCTTGCACACAAAAATGTTAACTCAAAGGAAACCAAGAATGCTTGGAGAATCACCTCAATCTTTTGTTTCTTAGGAGAAAAGGGTAGAAATACCCGCCTTGTTTTGAAAGAAAAAAGGTGGTTAGAAGAGTAGCAAAGCTCCAACTAGAGCGGGGTAACAAATGGGCGTGGTCCCAGAAAAATATAAAGCAGGTGAAGACCCAGAAGCAGGCACTTCAACCAGTTGAAACACAAAATGCTCATAGCAAAGAGAAGATAGCAGCATTAATTCTCACTGTCACAGGGAAGCTTAATAATAGCTTGATGATACAATATAGAACACCTTTAAAGAAGAAGAAAACAAGAAGCAACTTGATTGCTAATATTATAGCAAGCAAAAGTACATAGATGACAGACTTTCTTTTCATATAATTTAATAGAACCACCGGGACCTGGGTTTTTATCGCCCTTGAAGCTAAATACAGCATCTTTAATTTCTTCATGAGTGAAAGGAAGCTCGACGGAGCTATGATCTGGAAAAAACGGAGAATAAAGCTAGCTCCAATTTGAATCGACGGGAGCAGCTATAGGTTCGGCAAACAGATCTTTGAAGTAGGAGGAGAAGGCTTCAAGCGTCTCTTTATGTTCAATCAGATTCTGGCCATTCTACGATGAGCGAGGAAAAAACCCTCTGATGGTGGCCGCTCAGCATAGGAGATCTTTCCAGCGAAGAGGGTTGGTCAGCCACTCATTTCCCTCCCTCACAGTACTCTCTCAGTCGGATCGGAGGTCTCTCCACCCCCTATCCTCCCCTTGCGGGAGCAAATGCTGCTACTCTTGGGATCAGGAAGGAAGATGGCTCCTCCAAGATCCAAATGGTCCTCTCAACTTCTGGTGGTATCCACGGTAATGCACCTCAACCCGCCACCCTCTCTCCCTCCTATTCCGCCTCCCAACCGCTCCGGTCAGCCTAGAGGAGGAGCCAGCTTCAAGAACGTTTCTGGCTTTCTTGTTGTAACAGCTCAGGACCTCAGCCAAAAATGACTATTATTTGATTTTGTATAAATACCTAAGATTTATCTAGTGAATAATCGATGTGAGACTAAATATACGCCCGCACGGATCCTCATATACTCTCCTTGTTCAAGCCCTCAAGCTAAGGGTACAAATCTAATCACAAACACCACTATCGGTTTGTAGTCAATCCCAATAGATCCATGCTGCAGTGTTCCCTAGTTTACATAAGTTATGAACCGAATCTGCTCTAATACCATTTGTAACAACCCAGGACCTCACCCAAAAATAGCTAGTCGAAAGTTATTATTTGGATTCTTTAATCTTGTATAAATATCCAAAATTTATCCAGCGAATAACTAATGTGGAACTAAACATACACCCGCATGAGTCCTCGCACTTGTGGTGAGATGGGCCATTCCAGCACAATTTGTTGGTTTGCCTCTTATGTTGTGGGGTCGGCTGCACTACACGGCCGTGCTTTGCTGAGGGGGTCTCTTAGTAAGAACATGGAGGCAGCACAATACAAAAATGTCAGAAATCTCTTGTTCCTTCTAGTTGATGAACCCATTTGATTGATGCCTTTCGTTATGGAGTGATTTATGCGTCTCTACCTTCAACAGAAATCCCATCTCCCCACTTCCTTATCAGTTGGAACCAATTCCCGGACTCTTCTATGGCCATTAGCCGGACTCAAACATCAACGACATTCCTGAGCAACTTAGGTGAGTCCCTGATACAAGTCAGAGCTGGACTTCTTCCATAAAATACAGAAGACGTTTAATCTTATTGGGTGGGGAGGGATGTGGTTTTTCTTATTGGCTATCATACTAAAACTTTCTGTTTAACAATGCCCTTGATCACGCAGGTAAAGCAATGCAGGAAATGTTGCACAATTTATCAAGTTGGCTGAAACGCTTGCAGAACTTCTGAGTGAGAGCCTTGAACTGGAAAAGGATTACTTGAAGAAAGGAATTCTCCAGAGGTTTTCAATCCCAGGGATTGGGCCTTGCTGATCCTCTAGTGCTCTCCCCCTCCCACTCATACATTCTCCCATCTTCAGTCTCTCTGGCCTGTTCTGCCAGATCGCGCCAGATTAAAGCTGATTATGGTATAGAAATGTCAAATTTTACGTAAGTCCGGCCCAAAGCCTGATTAAAAAAGAATAGAGTTTAGGCTCGAGGCCAAACCCATAATCGGCTCTATGCCAGATCCAGCAAGTTCTTCCTAAACAGGGCTATGCAAGAAATTATCACCATGCCCTCACCAAGCAAAAACCTATGGCACATAAGGTCTTCTAGATGGTGACTTCTCATTGATCCCAATCATATGCTCTATACATAGCCGCTGGCTGGAGGTACAGTAGGTTTTAACTCTTCCCTCCATATGTAGCAATATGGAGAAATTGCAAATTCTTCCTTCAGCAATTATCACTGAGCAAAACAACCATTCCTGAACGAATAGAATAAATAAACTTAATTAAACAGAATCGCTTTCAAACTGGCAAGAATTTATTGGCTGTTAAATACTCTTCATAAAACAGATGATTTGTGTAGTAACTCATTGTGCAGACGGTTGATATCTTAAAATTTGAAAATAGTTTTGAGGGCCATATAAAGCTGATTAAATGCTGTACATGGGAAGTGGCTTTTTAATTTAGAAACTTACAAATGTTATAGGTCTTTTTACCAATTCTACATTCAATGCCGTTAAACTTGCACATAAAGATGTCTTTCTGCAAGGAATTAGAATTGCCGCGGGATCTATCAAACTCTTCAACTGCCTGTTTTAGCCTGTTGCTGATATCACCTAATGCCCACACCAATGATATATGGGGCCGTGGATTCTGCCATCAGTAAAAATGAGTGCTTAGAAAAATGTGTCTTTATTTTAAGAAAAAGGACATCAAAAGTCATTTTCATAATTTTCACAATGCAGTCACAAGGTAATTATGAGTGCAATAGAGACAAAAGTGACAGGTTAAAATATTGTTAAAAGTAGGAAGAATTATACTAGAAGTGAGTGCATTAGATAGAGGCTTGGAGTTATACCAACAATGTATGGAGGAAGAGGGGGGAAAACTCGTTTTACATCTGTCGGCTAAACGGAACAGACGGCAGAAACCAGTTGGAAAGTATGAGTTAGACCAACAATGCATAGAGGAGAAAATACTATTTTAAATCTGTTGGCTACATGAAAGAAAGGGCAGATAGCATTTTAAACATGAAAGTGTGAGATATCTAGTTTGGAGGATTAAAGTAATTGGAGGGAAAGGACAAAGAAGACTTGAAAGGGAGCAGTGAGAAGAAATTCCAATATGCACATTATATTGGAGGATTCAAGTTTTGTTAGGAACCAAGGATGAAGCAGGAACCTTAAAAACAGATGGAGAGATGGCATCAATGTCTATGTATCTGCGTTGATACATACATTATACTAGATTATATCCATGACTTGTAATTAATCTTGTAAAATTATCGAATATTCCGCAATGGAGGAATGGCTTTATGCTTCTGGTGGCTCTAGTGCCAATGCAACTAGTTTACTTATTTGTTTGTTCATTTTTAGAAGCATACCTTATAAAATTCAGGAAGACCATGCAGTCTATATATATCATCGACGATGTGAATCTGCTTAGTTATCTGCAAAATAATGAAGCCAAAAATAGTGTAGATGAGATAAATATAAGAAGGGGGGAAAAGGAAAGTGGAGATGAGCAGTAAAGAGGCTTTGAAATAAGGATCTTTAACAATCAACCAGTTGACACTCCAATTGGAGGGTTAGAATGGGCTACTATATGAGGGATATGCTGATTAAGGAAATATTTATCTTTGTATAACTGACTACTAAGAAAGAAAATAATGAAGTAGCGTTTAAGAGTATTTTATTTCCTAACATTGTATACTTAGAGTCACTAAGATCCTCTAAAAGACTAAAACAAATAGTCAAATACAAATAACCAGGATTTAAACATTAAAACAGGTTGACACATCCTTATGAATATTGTTAAACCAAGTAACTACATACTAATAATTTAACACATAAGAAAAATCCTCCAAAATGGAAGCAAAAAGTTGTATCAGCATCACACCAGGAAAATATGTCAAATCCTCCAAAATTGATTCATTTTTTGGTTTCTAGTGGAAATTCTAGAATCAAAATTATACAAAAAATATTTATATGATTCTATATGAAGTGATGGTTGCTGATAAACATATATATATATATGTACGTATGTATGTATGTCGTATTTATGAATGTACAGAGAGAGAGTATCTACTCCTCTCAAGTCCAAAATCAATAACAAGATATCCAAATTGAAGATCCACACTATTGATCATAATCTATACCAGTAAAAATACTTCAAAACCAAAAATTACATATTTTATTGGTTTCTAACCTATGCATCAATTATACACACAGATGGACAGTTTCCATTGCGCTAACGTGTTAAAATACATGATAAAGCATGTAACCTGCAAATCCATCTTATTTATCATGATTTGCACATGCTAAAACATCTATAAATTGAAAATCAGTACATTTTAATGCTTAGATCATAGCAAAGCATGTTCTCCTATCATTTTAAATGTACATTTTTTGCGCTCAACCGATATATAGGTTAGAGACCATAAGAACACGTGATTTTTGATTTCCAAACATCTTTAGTTACATGATCAACGGTGTAGATTTCGGTTTGTATGTTGCATTATTGATTTGCACTTGAGAGGAGGAGATGCCTTCTCTCTCGAGAGGAGCATAGTCCATCTCATATATATACATCTTCATCAAAATATCATGCTAATACAGAAAACTATTAAAGTAATTCATGGGATCAATTCTAATATAGAAAACTATTAAACTATATACCTCTCCTCACAACCCATATATGCCCAATCTAAGGGCATGTTTGAATTGTACTTATCAAACTATATATTAATAGAAAATTATTTTTATCTAACAATTATTGATACGCCCGATAGAATATGCCCGATACTAGTACCATACAATTGCAAAATGTTCGAGTCCAGCAATGCATGGCATGCTGTATCTTTCCATAGTAAAACTCTCCATTATGGTCCATACATCTTAAATCTGCATGGGACCCATAGCCTTTTTCACCTCTATATGTATGTGTGTGCATGCACGAACTCTTGGATACCCTCTCTGTAAGGAAGAGATACAAGAGAAGGGCACCAATCAAAAACAGAGGTCTACTTATCAAGATCCAGAAATAATAATCCTTCAGCAGCTGTTAGCTCGCAACCATCTATTCCTTTCTCATATGCATCACATGTACCTACCGCTACTGAGAAATGAGAATAGTGTTAAGGAAAATCAAGTCTAAAATGCCAGGATGAAGAATTCATTCAGCACAGAGTATGCCTTTATTAAAAATAAGGAATAATAAATACATCCTTGAAAATTTTGAGCATTCAATTTGCATTTACAAGTTTGGAACCTAGTCAGTATTCAAAAGAAAAAAATTGGACTGCTTAAGTGTGAAGTACCTATTTATTGTTTCGCATCACCACTTGGCAAAGACTGAACAAAAAATTCAGCTATATCTTGAATCTATTTTTTTATACATCTACTCAACTGAAACATCATCTTGACTTCAAAGTGCTTGATGGTGCAGTAGTCCAGACAGCCATGTGGTCAAAAGTGTTAGCTGTGTGTTCGGTTGTTATCTTTATTCACAGTTTCACCAAAGTTGATCATGAAATCAAGATTCAGTCCACTGTACACTAGATGAGGATAGACCAGTTCCCTAATTACTAATATAATGCATTTTTTTATCTGCATGCTACTAATCTTATAGTATAGGAATGAAAGAGTTCCATAAAGAACCTTACTAACAGAACTAATACATGTATGGAACCAAGAAGAATTTTTCTCCAATTTCTCCCTACTTCACTAAAAATATTGGTCTGTCCTGCTTGGTATCAACTCATTCCAGTTCTGCACAGGTTGACACAGCTTGTATCCCTTTGGTACCAAGACAAAAGTTTTCTTTTTCTAAGTTTAATTTGTTTTGGCGTAACACACCATTCTGGCAATTGGTTGGCAATGTCTAGTGCTTGTGGCACTTAAATTCTTGGCTGTTAATGCTGTAAATTATCCTTACATTCAAGCTGGGTAAAGATTACCTAGCAGATTCAAATCAAAGATTCAGGAAGTTCCATATCCAATTTAGATCACCCACCACCATCACAAATTGAATTTTGTCAGCATTGCAGCATGAAGCACTGTGCATTTTTCTTTTGAACAAAAACACATTGAAAGTTGCAAGCAAAATGTCTCGACAATACCTCTGGTAGACCTCCCCTTAAGACTTCCAGCGAAAGAAAGGTACGTGTCCGGTCATCATTAACAAAAACCTGCCATTTATTGAACTCTATCCAATATCTGCTTTCCAATGAAAATAATAGTAAAACAAAGAAAAAAAACCATCACCTAACATATTATAGCAGGAGTATGAAAAATTCAAATGCACAGACAGTCATGATAGTGTAAGGCTAGTTAAGCATTTTTGATTGAATTATTTTAAAGATATATCTGACCGTCTCTGAGATTTGAAATTCTCACGAAGCATTGCCACAATGGAGTCGATCTGATGTACTTGAATTGGAACAGTTCTTCCCAAGCTAATGTGAAATTCTCTTCCTAAGAGTATTTGTTCAAGCTTCTGATCATCTTTGCATAATTCACTTAGTGCATAGTCAACATCAGCAGCATAGAGGACAGGTACATGAGATTCTATTATTTTCACAAAATGTGCTAGTTGCTTTCTTGTTGTAGATGGTATAGAAACTGCAAGAGTGAAAGTATAATTGCTTAGAAATCATCTAAGAGTGGGAAATATTGGAAAGCTTTCCCAAATTGAGACAATGGCAAGGTTAAAAAAAATAGTAAATTGAGAATGGATAAATATACACATATAAAGCACTCACACACATAGAAAGTGCAAATACTCATGCACAGACATGCAAGCACATGCTTACATGCACACACGCAAAATAGTAAATTGCGATAAATACACACATATAAAGCACTCACACACATAGAAAGTGTGAACACTCATGCACACACATGCAAGCACATGCTTACATTCACACAAGCGCGCATTTTTAGATACATATTTACATACATTATACCTATATACTCATACATGTGCATGTACATATACATCTTACACACACACAAATACACATTCATAGATACATATTCACAACATTCGTACCTATACAGACATATCCGTGCATGTATGTATAGGTTTTAGCAACCAAAGAGTAAAAAATACCAAAATGCATATTCCTCTGACTTCTAGCGTCCTTAACCATTGTTTCTAGGGATTTTAACTGTTTGAAGTGTTGATTGTGGTGATTAGATGACCGAGGTGTACCACAACATACCGTGCCTGTTTGTCACTGATATGCCCCTGTACCATGATACTCCATACCTTGCTAGTAACCTGATTGCATTTGAATTGTTAATTCTATGTATGTTAAATGTGTTTTAGATTTCAAGTTATGCAATGCTATGTGATAAATATGTATGTCAATGACTTCAATATATACAGAAACTATAACTGAGACTCACGTTGATATTCCTTCCATATCTCTTGCCAAAAAAAAAGGGGTTAAGAAAAGAAAACTTGATAGGTGAATTTTCCAAGTTTCTCGATGATTTCTTAAGTGTTTATTTTGGTGTTCACTGATTATGCCTTACAATATATACTTCAATTTTAATAAAGCTTCAAAACTCTGGTCCATATATAACAATGATATTTAGTTTGGTATTCGGAAAAAAACTCCCCCACATGAAAAAATACTTCTTCCCCTTCCATGCTTGGTTGTTTGTGTGGGTTTTGGGGCTAAAGGCAACACCTGCACCTGCATGTTCATCCAAGAGTATTGTACCAGGCCAAGCTATGCATGGGAGTTTGGTCCAGCCATCCTGGTACTAGCTGAGCAGCTACTTGTTATCATTAATTTAATTTAAATTTGAGATGTTTAGAGTATAGGGTTTCATGACACTTCCACCTTAACATTGTTAAGCACTTGGGTCCTTTTTATTATCTAAAACTTAAACTGAAGGAACTTAGTCAAAAAAATGGTTAGTTTTCTTTTTTCTCAGACATACCTGAATATTTTATATTTATTTGTTTTAAAAAATTATCAATCTAAGTATTAGAGAGAAAAAATTCTATGTACTAGTGGCATGAGGTGATGATTATCATCATCTTACAAGCCTTTTCTCATTATAAATGTGGTTATAGAACACTTTTCAAGTTGAGAAGGTTTCATGGAAGGATTTAGCAGGTTCTACGACTAGTTACTGTCCTTTTATCAACCACCTAGAAATTTGTCCCATGTTCCTTGTTAAGGCAAATTCAGGTTGGAACGGGCCCATCATGAAATCTATAAGGCTGAGAATTTTGACTCTAAGCCATTTACCCAAACTTAAGCTGACCTGTTTGTTCCACAGGTTGGCTACAGGTCAGGATCGCTGTATCAGTCACTTTTTTTTTTTTGCTAAGAAAAATGGTGGAGATTCAACTCTCATTTCATAAGTATAAAATGGGATTGGCCAAGAGCAAAACAGAAGGCCTCAGCGAGGCCTGAAGAAAGGGATATAAGCTACATGGCTACAGATCTCGTACAATATCAGAGAACCCCCTCATCTAAACAAAGGACCTCACCCAACCACCAGTCTCACAAGCAACCCTAAACCAGTCACTTGATCAAGTTTGGATTGGTGATCTTTGGCTCATCAAGTCTAGGTACCAAGCTCGGCTAAACATTATACGGATTTGAGCTTCTAAACCATTGAATATTGACCTGACGGTTCAGATCCCATGCCTCTTAGAGAGAGAATCCTAATCAACCTAATACCTTGTCTCCCAATTGAAAGATCCTCATCCTCTTTCCACTTCCTTTCCCCATATCCATTATCCTTTTCCTCACTCCATCATCTTATAACCTCTTCATCTCCTCCCATCTTTGTCTCCATCCTCTCCACTCACCATCAAGGCAACCAGCCCATGCCATGCCATCAAGACCACCTCTGCATTGTCAATCAGGCAGTCATGGACCAAGCTAGCATGCCATCAGGAAGATTAGCGACTACCACCAACCCAAAACATGACCAATTCCATTACATTGTCTCTTTTTCTTTTGCTTCAAATCGTGCTGCCATCAAGCCAACAAACTGCCATTCAAACTCTAGTTCATTCTAGATCTTCCACAACCACCACTGCTCCACATAGGAATGACTTGTAGGCTCACCATCAAGCAAGAAACAATGGCACCACACCAAGCTCCATTATATGATGGAGCCTCTTCTCTATGCAGTATGAGTTGATGGTTCAGGCTCGAGTTAGTGAAGTTGAGCCACCAGCATATTCAGGTCAGCTTTCTTGAACCCCTTCTCCAGTTGAGTTGTGTTCAAATCAAGGCTAATAATACTTCAGCGATGGAGGTTGATCTGACCCCAACAATTATTATCCTTACAGACAAGGCTTGTTGCAAGTAGAGAAAACTACCCTATAATATCTTATGGGGTGATGATAAGAAAGTGTATATTCTGAAATTTAAAAAATTAGATTTAAGTTACACCAAAAAAGGACATGTAAGGGGAATGAAAAATAATGTTAAAAGTTAGAACTACTGTCATCCAATGCAGCAAATAAGAATGGAATGCAAATGTTGGATAATACTAAAACTCATGGCATCAGCTAACAGACCCTTTGTAATGTATCCATAATAAACCTCAGATGACAAAATTATGAAATAAAAAGTGGTAAGGGAAAGCCACCTGGAACATAGACATGCAGAGCATAGTTTCCTTCAACATGTGGGAAGCTTCTAATGCGGCTTCCTTTAGTAGTAGATGAAACATCTGCATAAAACAGGTATTTTACAATTAAATAATAATTAAAGAAATTTCACTAGGCTTCAGTGTTCAATAATTGATGAAATCAGGTTACAGAGAAGTGGGACAGAATAACAGATTTCTATAACACAATAATTAACCCATCTAGAATTTGATGATGTCGAGTATAAATGCAGGAGACAAAGAAAAAATGTAGCAGGTTTCACATTTTTTATTTTTCTGATTGATAGAGAAAAATGTAAAGCTTGTGGCTTTGCAATGACATATGCATAAGCTGAATGGTTAGTGAATTGTGACTTCCAAGATTGGTTTGCAAAAGACACAAAAAATAAATTGCCCCAAGGAAGCAATAAGGAACAGAGTGCAAAGATGATACAAGTTCCATAGGAAAAGTCTACTTATACAAATTGGATGCAAGTAGTGTTAGCGAACATGAATAACAAAAAGAAAATTTTGTACAGAAGAACTGGACCTATATAAGCAGCTGTCAACAAGATTTAAAGCTAGATCAGTTAGCAAGTATTTCTTGGTTCTGTAAGTTCTAATTGGGCCATTGAATTCAAGTGCTGACTAGCAAAGTCCAAGCAAAGGCATTGACAATGCTGGAGCAGAAATACCTACGAGACACATACCGCATTCATGGCTCTCAGATACGACAATTATTGAGCCTACGTCGTACTTACTTTTAGCTAAACTCGGATATCAAAAAAAATGGTGACAAGAGATAATGGGCCTCATTCACGAATTACCATAATAAACCAGCATAAAGTCCGTAATATGCACCAATTTGCACATAAAGCATGACCGTTTAAGTTGGGTGAACAGGCAGCATCTCGTGTTGATGGACAACGATGGATTGCGCTGGGGGAAGTAACTGATAATTGACGAAAAATTCACAAAGCCAGCCCCAAATGGATGACATGAAATTTTGTTGTTTGGAGTCAAGAGAAACCACAATCAAATCAATCAAAACAGAAGACGAGGGTGAAAAAAATAAAGGTAATATCTATCATCTCGCAAGCCATAATTTGAAGAAACGATCGTCATAAATTCGAATCGTATCAGCAAAATATCAACGCAACGATCGATGGAACAAAATCTCTTCGAACCAACAAAAACAGAAAGATCAATCGATCAAATTCTTGCAAGAAAATTCACATGAAGAGAGCACCATACCTAGAAAATTTGGGGGTTGGAGGAGATCGAGAGGCGGAGGCGGCGGCAATCCCTCCGATCCCTTTGGATTCGAAATTTGGCGGGAATCTGCGTAACCGCTGCTTCTTGGAGGAGACGACTCATCATCCGACTCCGAGTCGGAGCCGTACGTGGCCCTCAGAGCCTCCATCCCGCCCCCTTCACTCTCGGACGAGTTCGATGAGTTATCCAGCCATGGCGTTCGGCCGACGCCCTCTTATTACGTAGTCCTACTTTGATCGTCCACCCTTAATCGGCGAGACCTCATCTGAATGGACGGCCGTGGGTGACTTAACGGTAACTCGAACCAAAGGTCCGAGTCCGAACTCAACTGGGAAAAAGCATAGCTTTCGGCGAGCTGACCGTTTGCCGCCCCTCTCTGATGCTCTTTCTTGATTTGACGCCAACGCGAACCGTCCAGGATGCGTCCGCCCTGACGTTACGATAAGTCGTGTCCGCATGACATTATTTATAACAATTTAAAGCCTCATCAAAAATAAATAATCAAAAATATTATTTATGTTTTTAATTTTATTTAAGTATTTCAATTTTATTTAACAAAAAACTAAACACACGTCCGCATGAATCTTCATGATTGTATATCGAAAACTACTTGAATATTTATTTACAAAAAACAAAAAAATTTGAAAATAAATTTTTGAGTAACCTATTTGAGGGACGTTCCGGGCAAAATAAAATTTATTTAAAAATTAATGAGGTTTGTGAGGCAAAATAGAGGAACAAGAAAGCATTTTTACTAAAAAAAAAAAAAAAAGACAATGAAGGCATACACTGGCTGAAGACCTCTATTTTATAGGGTTGGCAAGCTTCCAAAGAGAAGGGGGAAGTTAGAGGATGCTAAGAAGGCACAAACTTTATTCCATTACCAAATATGCTTGTCTGGCTGGAGATCCCTGCCGAAATTTTGAGATCCTAAAAGGCCTAATTTTTTTTGTATAGATTAGAGGATAAGACATTCAAATGATGAAATCCCCATTTCCTGAGTTGAATCCGCACTTAACCATAAGGGATCGAAAGTTTTGATAATGTTCTTCTAGATGGAAAAAGCTCTATACATGAGTGTGTATCTATGCTGAGCAAGATAACTATTATGATAGCATGAACCGTTTTAAATTCTTGTCCAAGGCTGATCTTCTCCATTAAATTGTCTCCAATCCCATTTAACAATCAGGGTTCTATTGAACTCCTCCGAATTCAGAATTCCCAATCCACCCTCCTGAGGTTTGCATATAATGTTCTGTTTCATTGGAGAGTTGAACGGGGTAAAAGCTTTGAACACCTTTCCAAAGAAAAGACCTCATTTTGTCCAACTTCGCAATTAGCCTAGGAAGAAGGGAGATGGACATGTAATAAAGTTCTAGCGCTACAAGATCTAAGGCTGTAAATAGGCCTAGTTAACCCATGATTGAACCTAACTTGACCTAACCCGTTTAGACCCAACTCAGCATATTCTTCGAGCCTCGTGAGGTCAGGCCGGGTTTAAATATTAGATCCATCCCACAATTTCATTCAGGTCTAGATTTAAGACCCAACCTCATCCATTCTAACCTAATCTGATCCATACACTATGTTAGGGGTGTGCATGGGTCAGAGCAGTTTGGAGTTAAACTGGAAATCAAATTGATTTAAATTGATTTTCTAAAATGAAAATTGAAACTAAACTGGCCACCTACAAAAATCGTTTGAAACCGACCCACAAAGTTTGGTTCAATTTGGTTTGATTTATCAGATTGATGTTCTATTTTATATATAGAAATATAAAAAAATGAAATATATATATATATAAAGACATATACGGGTCAGGTCAGGCTGGGTCAGTTTAAATATATATCTATTTGTATATATATATAAGCTTACTTGGGTTGGTTTGGATCGGTTTTAGTTGATTTTTTGAAAACTCAAATCAAAATCGAACCAAATTTTTTTGGGTTTAAATCTTTTACAAACTAAAACCAGGCTCTCTTTTTTTTTTTAAGAAAAAAACTATATAAACCGAATTGAAAAACTTGGTTCCGATTGGGTTCGCAGTTTAGGCAGCTTTTTGGACACTCCAATACCGTATGAATCTATTTCGAATCTTCATATTAGTTATTGGACCTGGCCTGAGATGAATTGTTCCAAATAAAATATTTTGAGTCATTTCCTTTTTTAAATCGATCTTGTCGCATTAAGAAAGTCTATCTAATGAGAAGTACTCCGGGTCATTTCTTCTTTAAATCGATATTGTTACATTAAAAAAGTCCAACCAATGAGGTTATTGACCTCTTGAAGCAGAGCATTAATCATGGAATTGGGAATATGTGAGCAAATAATTGTATGGCAGTCTAATTTGATTCAAAAGTGAAAACAGGATTTCATTCATAAAAAATCTTGTTAACAAACAAATGTAAACCTAGATCAAAATTGGACCTGATCCAAACTTGAATATTATTTATCAAGTCTAGGTCATACATGACTTCGATATGATCCAAACAACTCGTCAAGCCCAAAATATTGTCATCGGACATGCTCGACCCAACCCAATTATTTATTGGATTTGGTCCAAATCCAATAACCAGACTCGTATAAAAAACCAGGTTGGGTCGGCGTCAAGCAGGCAAATCCAACTCGATCCACTTGCATACCTAACGAGAAATGAGTCGATCAAGATAAGTCTCATACTAAAAAGAGGAAAATGCCTATTCGATCAGCTAATCTGACATCGAGTTCGTCTATGATAGGGTTGCCTATGGACTTCTTTTAGATAGACAGGGGATAAGGATGGGCCAAGGTAAGTGACTAGATAGTTGGAGGTGTGGAAATCCAAATTGCTTGCTAGGAGGTCAGCTTTCAGTGAATTGTCACCAATAAAAACCGGTTAGAATTCAGTGAAATTTGGAATGATAGTTAAAAAAAAACGGCCGAAGAGGTTAAAGAAATTTATGGTACCATCTATATATTGGAGGCTAATGATGTTTTCCTTAAGAGTCTCGAAGCAGCAAATAAAGTTCTAATCCAATTCAGTTTTCGATCTCAGATATATTTTTAGACCAGGGCATAGACGTGACCAAACCCGATCCAAACCTATCCGCACCCCTGATTTTATCCAATTTGCCTGTGGCGGAACGGCGACGAACTTTAAACAAGAAGCCAGCTGTCCAAACCAAGAAACGCGAAGCCGGTCGGAGCCAACGGGCGGGCTGATTCGAATTCCACCGTCCCGCTCTTCCCCCAAGCCAAGCCCACGGCCTCTATAAAGCTGCCTGTGAGACCTCAGCCCGACCGCAGCCACCGTCCGACCACCGCCATCGCCTTCTAGGGTTTCTCCTTCCCCATCCCTCTTCCTCCTCCTCCCGTCCCTTTCCACCTTCCTCTTCTCTCCCAATCATTCAATAAAAATGGATCAAGAAAACGCTCCTCGGCCGATCCAGCCCCCATTAATGGCGGTCACCGACGAGCAAAGGCCTCGAATCACTCGGAGCTTCCGAGCCACGAAGCCCCTTTTCTCTCGAAAAAGGCCCCAAGAATCCCCTTCCCCCTTTCCCACCCCCAAGTTCATGTCCCCTCTCCTTCTTTTCTCTGGTTTTCACTCTTTTCACACTTCTTGATTCGCCGACTCACCTTTTCTTGGAATCTTTGTTTCAGATGTACGAGTACGAATTCTTCGATCCCGTTGCTCCATGCCTCACCCATTGCCACGGTTCCGCTTGCGGAGATTCAGAATAGGGTCCCGATTGAAGATGGGTACTCCACCCCAGCTAGGCCCCCAGAAAATTGTAATCGTTTTCGAGATGTTGCAGTGTCCCCACACAGTAGTGCTGGTTTTCTTGACGATGAGCTTGATGAGGCATTCTTGCAAGAAGTGGATGCCCTGTGTGAAGAGAGGTCCACAGCGAAGAAACAGAGGTCCAGCCCGGAGAGCATGGTGCGTGATACGAGTGCTGGAGAAGATAGGGAGCAGCTGAGGCAGGAACGTACGGATCTGTTTCAAGACACGGATGATGGTTCTGTGCCTCAGAAGTACTATGATTATATGAAATCGCTGAATGATGCACAAAGGGAGGCAGCTTGTTGGGACATCTCTGTTCCATTGATGATTGTAGCAGGCCCGGGAAGCGGAAAGGTCTGATCTCTTTTTCTGGAGCTAGTAGCACCCAAGAACTGTTTTCTTGATTTTTTTTCCCTTTCCATTAAATATCATATTTGTGTTTGCGCTTGTTTCTGACATTTTCTGGAATCTAGAAACACCAAAAAAAATGCTTTCTTGATTTAATATTTTGCGTTTTCTCTTGTTACTGACGACCGATGGTGTGCATGTCAGACATCAACTATGGTTGGGCGGGTGTTGACACTACTCAAAGAGGTACGGTTTTTGTTGCTAGCGTTATAAAACTTGTAGTGTGTCATGGTACAGTTCCTTCTTCCATTGCTTTTACTGTTTCAGATGTCATTAAAAAATCTTTTTTCCCCGTCTCTTTACCTCCAGGGAATTGGCCCCTCCAACATTCTTGCAATGACATTCACGACTGCTGCTGCTTCTGAGATGAGGGATCGAATTGGAGCAGTGGTGGGAAAAGCGGTTGCAAAGGAACTAGCAATCAGCACGTTTCACTCGTTCTGTCTGCAGCTCTGTAGGACACACGCTGAAAAGTAGGTTACTGTGAATTTGAGGTTTTGTTTATTTTGGCACTTCTATTCTCTTGTACGAAAAAAACCTTATTGCATAAAGTGGCTCTGCAAAATATGTTCCTTTAGGATTTTACATGAATATATATACGAGGGCTATAACCAGGCACGAGCAGAAAATGTCACAGGGATGCTTCATGAATAGTTCTAAACATTTTATTAATATGTCATACAGATCCACTCTGGATAAGGAAATTCCTGACACGGATAGATCTAAAATTTATTTTGAATGAGGAGGCAAAAAATGAAAACCAGAAACTCCGATTGATATTTCAGTATTTTTAGAGTGGTATTTCCTCTTCATATATAAGCCATAGTATCCTAATCGCAATCCTAGAATTACTTTTCCTAATCTCAATCCTAGAATTGCTTTTCCATGAATAACTAAACTAATCCTACATTAATTTCCTACATAATTTCAATATAGTTCTCAATCCTATTTCATCCTAATCCTCTAGTGCCATAGTATCTGGAAACAACTTTTATCAAATGGTAAATCACATTATATATTTAATCTGCTTCAAGAAGTTCTTGAAAGAATTTATAGCGGAGTCATGTATCTTATTCCATACATTAATGGTTTAGTAGTAGTAGTAGTAGTTATGTGCTCACTTATTTCTCACTAATGAGTCCCATTTGAAATTTCACAAAAAAGTCTTTTTCAAACTTCAAGAAAAAGAACACTTTTAAACACCTTTCCAAACTCCCTTTCTTTGCAGTACATAATATTTTGCTAATACTTATTCCTATGTTAACTATTTTTTTATGCGAAACCCTTCTATGATATCGAAAAATAGAAAGTAGCTGTAAAAAGCCTCATTTTAACCCTAAAAAAAATTCACTAGTACTCCTTGGTAGAAAATCAGAGTGGACAACTATAGTCTACAGAAATATCCTTACTGAAAGAAACGTCTGTCTTTTATCCATGTTAGATTCTCAGCAGGCATCTAGATGAGAAAAGGTCATTAGGCACCACTTCTAATGGGTAGTTATTGGTGTTTTGCATTGAGATCCTAGTTGCCTTCTGACATCAGCCTCTTTCTATTGCAGTTGTTCATGCTGATAAATTCTTATGTTTTCCTCAAATTTATATCTTTGATCTCATCCTTTGTGGGTTCCATTTTCCACATTGCTCAAAATTGATGAAAATAAGACTACATTTTGTAGAAATTGCATGGAATGGAGATAGAAAATGTTCTCTTTTCATAATATGATGAGTTCTAAATGGTTAAGAGAGAATTATCCCCATTCTCGAGAATTCGAGGATATTAAGTGAAGGGACAAGATGGGGATGCTGTCTACTCTTATACATTAACTACAATTCCTGAGTTTATCTGTTTATATGTCTGCTTCAACAACTCCTCATTCATGTCCAATGCAACTTGCTACAGGATTCTTTTCTTTTATTTTTCTTTCCTTTTTTTCCCTTTCTTGTGGGGTTTCTTGCATCTTTTTACATTACAAGTGCATTGCAAGTGCTGAATTTTAGTTATAACAAAATCGACCTGAGTCAGGCTCCTTGATTTGCAAGTTTTCATTTTTCTATAAATTAAGTTACAGAACATATTTACTAAAGGGTTTTGCATGAATAAGCCTCTCACTAATTTTTTAGGACACCAGGGTCCAGGAACCACTTTTTACCTCTTTTTTTTTTTTTTTGACTGGAACATGCCTAAAGCCAACCTTAAGTACAAACTGGCCTAGTAGCTTAGACCACTGGGACAACTGATGGTTATCTGATTGTTATATTAAGCTACTTGATGATGAAATAGAGCCCCATTTGAAATGCACTTATATATGAATGTGTGTATATGTGTATGCATGCATGTAAGAAAACTGATATTTGGAATTATTAGCCATTTCAAAATCTCTTTTACTCCATCAAAAAAGAAAATGTTCCCAGGTTGTGGTCAAGAAAGCTTTATTGAAAACTATTTTGTTCCATTAGCATAAAAACATTGCTAAGCTGGTACTTTGCAAGGAAGCTTTTGGGTTTGAGTAGGCTCATGCCCTTCTGTAAAAGTAGGAATGCCCACCTCTTGAGAGAAAGATAATTCTTTCTCCCTTTTTCGGATTAAATTTATATATTAGGATTAGCTATATGATCTTTGGAAAGATAAAGATGAGTTACTGCAAGTTTGTTATGCATCTCCACCTTCCTCCTTAGTGGAGATATTCTATCTTTTTTGACTAAACATGCGGACATAACAAGTCAGACTTTTAATGGTCTGAAGTCTTCCAAATAATATGGAAAACAAATTTTTTGTTCAAAAAAACAGTTCTTGTAATGCCTATTTTTATGGGTGTTCAAAAATACTCTATTGCACCTGGCTTACTTGATATTCAACAGAGACAAATTTCATGATGACTTATGGGTGTTGGACATGGCAAATTTTTAAACTCTATTTATGGGTGACAAAAGGGTTACTCATCTACGTATGCAGACATATGGATATGATTGTATATGCAATTGTCAATATCATTGCTATCACCTACATCCATGTTTATATGTTTTATGCGAGCTCTTCTTTAACGACATGTTAGGAATGTAAAATAAAAAAAAGAAATCTTTTTTTAATGTAAAATAAGGTTATTTAATAGGTTCTAACATTGACAGCTGGATCTGGGAAGCTCTTTCATCTGGCTAGATACTAAATCATTGAGGGGTATATGTGCTAATTTTATTGAGAGTCAAAACTGGTGCACCTGAAATATTGGATCACATTCCTCTAAGTAATCTCTTTGAGAACTAAACTAGAAATCTTGACTGACAACTAAACTAGAAATCTTGACTGATTTATTTGTTAATGATTGTCCTAATATCACCATATGATATAGATATCATTAGATGCATATGTCAGACAATGCAACATAGGCATGTGAATCCACCGAGTAATCTGTCTTTTTTCCTTTTTTTTAGAAAGTAACAATTGGGTTTAGATTACAGTAATACTATAACTAAAATGATCTTTATGTCATGTTGTATATTATTCCTCTGGAGCTTGGACATCCAGTCCCTCCCTTCCGTCAATCATTTTTGTTATGTGTTATAACTTTAGACCATTACATTGCACATCTTTAACTACTTTTGCTATTCGAGCATTAATATATAATGCATAGTATCTAAGAAGTTTGGCTGCAATTAATGCAACTCCTATAGTGTTTGACTTTTACTTTATGCATTATAGGTTGGGCCGCACACCTGAATTCCTAATATATGGACATGGGCAACAAAGACGAGCAGTCATTGAGGCCTTGCGCCTCGTCGAGAATGGGAAAAAAAATGGACGAGAAAGTGCAGGTCACAAGCTTGATGAATTTACTAGTGGTAATACTGCACAATCTTTTAAAGAGAAGTCAAAAAAATGGCAAAAGTTTGTGACACAGGTGCATCTGTCATACCTGCAAAATACAAATTGGTCACTTTTATATTTCCACATGGATATCATATTTCAGACTGAATAATAGTTTGTAAGGTTTTTTCCTTTGTATTTGTTTGATGGAAAAAGAAAGGATTGTGGTGTCAGTCTCTTGCAACAGTCTAGTTACTGTTCTTTTTGGATTTAGGAATTCCTTTGATGCTTTTAAAAGGCAAATTTTCTGCAAACACATACATCTTGCTATGCTTTTCTTTACTTGATGAACTTTGTAAAAATGGTGCTTTACTTAAATATGTAGGTTTCTGCCATGCCTTATTGAACTCAAAGATATAATATTTTACTTTGTGTGATCTTATAGACTTTCCAATAGTTACCAATTAACAGCTTAATTTTCATGATATTTTTCTCTCAATGGAGACATGGAAAAATTATTTTATTATTACATGCAGTTAATTACAGAAAATAATATATAATTGTGGAATGTGGAATGAGAAAGTAAGTTAATGCTCATTTTCTGGGTTGACCAGTACTGGAACCTATCCTAGACATAAGCTAGAGAACTGAAAAATAGTAGTCTTCTCTGTTTGCGTCAATGCTTTCGAATCTATTCCTCATACCCAATGTCATTGGTATTATGGGTTTCTGGCTGTTAGAAGTAATCTAATTTATTATATCTTCATGTATCCTCTACAACTTTCTTTACTAGGGATTTGCTTATATAAATGCTTTTTTGTTGACATGTTCATGCAAGCATACTAATGGCAAAGCTATTCTCATTATATAGAGTTCTATGATTTTATAAATTAATTGAACCACTAACAAGGCCCTTGCTTGATGTAGTTGAGATCTGACTGAGTTTGCTAGAAGTGCTGTACACCAACATGAAATTTATTCCATTGTGGAATGAGGGTTTTTAGGATCCCTTAATTGTCTGCATATCAGGAAATCCAAGGAACATTGCTATTAAGAGTTTACCGATAAATATATGTTTGTCTTCATGTATTCCATCCTCTGTTAATTCCGGTTCAG
This sequence comes from Phoenix dactylifera, assembly GCF_051530095.1. Taxonomy (NCBI): domain Eukaryota; kingdom Viridiplantae; phylum Streptophyta; class Magnoliopsida; order Arecales; family Arecaceae; genus Phoenix; species Phoenix dactylifera. The sequence goes on along the minus strand of NC_143192.1, from coordinate 48,391,685 downwards.
GCTTTCATCCTCCATAGGTAAGTTCATGAAATCTCTATTTGCCCTTTTAAACATTTGTTCATCAACCTCCTCATGATGTGCATTGAGGGCCTATATTACAATTGTTCAACTTCAACATTAAATGATTGAGTTGTATTATAAATGTCTTATGCCTCAGGGAAGGGGCTCTATTTCATGAGGCTACACATCTTGTGAAGAAGATCTTTTGAAATTCACACCCTGTGCAACATTTTATTCCTTTTGTTGGACACATAATTTTAGGCTTGAATATCCCTTCAATAAATGAAGGTAGGGTTTTTCTTAATAATTTTTAATATTGATTATAGTTTGTGATTTAACTGCCAGACTCATGTATGATAGCATATTAATTAACACTTCAAAAATGTAAACACTAAATTATAGTGATAGTAAGCCAAGACATGCCACATTTTGGTATTTTTGCTTCAAGGTTTGCTCCAAGGTTTAAGTGGCCGCACATGTGAGTCCATGCCAACTGGCACATACCAGATCAGGCTGGTATGAATATCAACATGCGGTCAGCATGAGACCCATTATATCTCTTTTTTATATTTTTAAAATAATTAACTTTCAGCCCCCTTTTGTTGTTCTGTTATGGAACAACAGAACGAGTGCTATGCTAGCATGCCTTGTGCCAGTGGCATGTAATTCCTTTTTCTGTGTACATGTGGGATATTTGTTTGGATCCTTACTTGCAAAGATTGTTACAACAACCAAGTCTAGACACAACATTTATATCCTTTACTTTGTTTAGAACAGATACTTTGTATTTTCACATGGCTTAGCTGTTCTAAACAAAGTGCAAGAAGTTTGCACCTTATGATGTGAGTCTTATCTTCACCTTACAACTTTGCTTTTTTTTTTTCTTTGTTGGATCAAATTATCATAATTAGTCTTCATCTTTGTTGATGCTTTGTCTTTGTCCTCTCTAACATGTTACTTTTTAAATCCATCCTACTTAGTTTGTCCCAATTTATCTTCTACTTGTATTCTCCAACTCTAAAATCTCCTGACCTCCTTGTCCTTTAGAAAAAATTGTTTATAATTGTATCACAGGTTGCTACTCAAATTTTCAGTACTCAAGTATTTTACAAACAGTGGCTTTTCAACAACATATTTTTCCAACTTTGGATTATACAACTTGGCTTGACCATTTGATTACAAGATATCTCTAATTCAAGTTGACTTAAATGTGCTATCAAACTTAAAGTGGCACCTTGTTATCAACTAAGACCAAATAATGTTGCTTGAAGGGTTAGGCTTCAGTTTCCATTTATTTTTTGTAACTATTATGGATTGACATTTTCCATTTTGTTCAGTAGACATGTCATTGTGTAACTATAGACAGTGATATTATTCAGCTCTAACAATATGGTCACACATTGGTTACCGAACTATGCATATGGCATGATTCCATGGTCTTTTATTATCATATTGCTAACATATTTGTTAGTATAATGGTTTTGCTACGAATTACTGGTTCTGTATGTGTTATGATGAAGTTAATGATGGTCTTTTTCTGAGGCATGTTTTGTCGTCTGGAGATTTTTGTCAGTAGCACAAATTTTAAGTTGTAATTGTCTCGTAGGAAATAGTTTGAAATTTTATATAGAGAGTTAAAGTTAATTTATCAACTAAAATAGTAGATATTTGTTATGCTCTGGAACTAGTTTGATTGAGTGAGAAAACAACTTCCTGTTTTAAAATGGGAATATAGAATACTTGTATGCAGGCAACAAATTTCTTTACTACGTAAGTAAGTACATTTGAGTTACGATATTGATACTATGATATAATGTTTCTTTTCAGGCTAAAGCTTCTGGGGGAACTCCTGAAGAATGTCAAAAAATGGGTGATGAGATAGGAGTAAGCTGGTGTTTTCTAATGCAAATACTTAAATGCCAAATTGGATAACAGATTTGAAGTCCTTATTTTGGTGATCTCAATCAGGCTATGGTTCTTAGACATTACAACAACATACTCACGTCGTGCGATGCTTTGGACTATCATGACTTCATCAGCTCATCAGTGAAGCTACTAACCGATTTTCCTGAAGGTTATGATTGAGCTTAAACTATACTAGGCAATATCGTGCTTTATTTGTTTTTCTTTTGTGAAAATTAACTCAAGACTGCAATCTTTCAGTGTTTAAGGAGTGTGTGGAAACATGGAAGGCCATAGTCGTAGATGAGTTTCAGGATACAAGTTCTATGCAGTATTGTCTTTTAAGGATTCTAGCCTCTCACAAACATGTAACTATTGTTGGAGATGAAGATCAGGTGAGTTTCAATTTGATTTGTATTTAACTGTTGTTCTTGGAGGATTTCTAGCTGTTTTTTCAAACAATTTTATTTATTTTTTGAAATTTTAGAGTTTACATTTCTAAAATCATTCAATTCCTAATTGTCTTTCAGTCCATATTCAGTTTCAATGGTGCTAATGTTTGCGGATTTGACTCCTTTCGTAGGGATTTTCCAACTCACAAAGAGGTCAGTGCCATATAGGTTTTATTTCATTCATGGCTCTCCAACTAATATGAGTACTAGAATTCAACATTGATCATCAAGCTTTTCTTTTATCGCATATGTTTTGAATTTTTTTTCATGTTGACAATTGCAGGTTAGATTAAACAAGAATTATCGCTCTACACGGTGTATTGTTGAGGCAGCATCTTCTCTTATTCACAATAACATCAAACGTTGCCATCTTAAGAAAGTTGAAACTGACAATTCCTCTGGTTGCAAAGTATCCTTCTCTGAGTTCTGGTTCTTGGACTTTATGTGTCAATATTTTGCTTGATGTTCAAAATTATCATAATATTATATTTGACTTGTTCGGCCTTCACCATATTTAGATTACTGTTAAGGAATGCTATAATGAAGATGCACAATGCGCATTTGTTGTTGATAAAATCTTGGAAATCACTTCTGACGATTCAGCTGCTAACTCCTCATTTGGCAATGTGGCAGTCCTTTACAGAAGACAAGTAAACTCTCTCTTTTTCCTTTTTTTTTTGTTGAGAGCTCATGGATTTCTTGCATGATCTATATTCTATATATGTCCAATATTCTCATATCATGCAGATTACTGGCAAAGCATTTCAGATGTGCTTCCGCAACAGGAAAATACCCTTCAACGTTCATGGAGTGGCCTTCTACAGGAAAAAGGTTGTCATTTCTTGCTTGACTTTTTACTATTTGATAAATTTCATTGGCCATGATCTGGTTTATTTGGACCATTGCGTTAACTCTTGTATTTATAAGTCCCACCAGTGATGCATTATAGCAAGTATCCTCATATTGTGATGAAGCCAAATCTACCTTGCATGCTTTGGGGTCACAAGTTTGACCTAATCTTAGCCTGTTTTGCCAGCCATTTTTCACTGTCAAACTTGTGCTTATACAAACACAATACACATCATTCTAAACCAACTTGAGGCATGATTGCCAGACTAGCTGATATTGATCGCTAGCTATGTACGTCCTACCTTTTGTCTTTCTCTCTCTCTCTCTCTGTATCCATCTCTGTCTATTTTATAGTAAGTTTTTGTAATAGGCTAACAATTGGTATATCCACATGCTCAGTCTGCACATACCTAATGGATTTTTAACTCTAGTAATATGATGACCTTGATGATCATTTCTTTGCTTCTTTGAAGCATTGGATCACATTCTTTTATGCCTATGATCGAGATTGATTGTGATTCTGAAAAGCCATATCACCTGGAAGTTTTATTCCACCAATATGATTGAATTCTTGTCCTTGTAGCAGTTTCTTATAATGATTTAGAGAATGCATTAGGTCCTTGAATAAAAGTCGTGGGAATGAAAGTAAATGTCCTGACAGTTTGGTCTAATCCTTTCGGTAGTTATATGATCATCTAATTCTTTTACGGCAGATTTTATTGATGATGCTTGCACATTTTGTATGCACACATCCATGCATGTGTGTAGCTGTTAAAGTTTTAACTATACAATCATTTAGGAAGAGGTGAATGCTTATTTTACTTTGACTCACAACTCACATTTCTAATATCTAATCTGTCACCTTGAAGCTCCAACAGCCATGGGGATTCTAGAGTCTGAAATTACATCTATGATTCATTCATTGCTCTCGTTCCATGTTCTATAGTCATTTGCTTTCAGCGTTTTGGATATTATGGACAGTAAAATGCCTATTGCATAATGCATTAGTACTAGCTAATATCTTCCACTCCTTATGATGTAGTACTTCCTATCTTCAAGGCCTGAAGCGTTGGCAGAAACTGATCCAAGACCGATTGAAATTTTCGGTTTTGATCAGTTTTGGCTGGTTTCGGCTGAAACTGACCAAAAATGTTATTTTTTATTTTTAGTTTTTTGTTTCATAAATAAATATGTATAATTTTATAGACTTCATTAATGCAATTCATCCACACATTTACGTAGGCTCTAGTGATCTAAGCCATGTTAATTTGGTATTATACTTTATTATTGAAGAGGGTAAGATGCAATTTTGATGTTTCTTTTTTTTTTTTTTTTGAGTTGTAAACACCACTGCAATATGTAGAAGTAAAGATGTTTGTGCATGCCTAGGAGCTTTGGTGGTATTTTGGAGAGTGAGATATGGAAATAATTTTATGTGCTTGTGTCTTATTAATTTATGCATGATTAAGTGATTTCTGATACTTTACTCCATATATCAGTGCATTCATGTGATATGATTAATGCATTAAGCTTCAACGAAATTTAGTTTGAACCTGAAACTATCCAAATACTATCAAGTATGACTCTAGATGACTTAAAATAAATAGAATGCTGTGAAATAACTTGTCCCGTTTTTTTTTTAATTTTTTTTTTTTTTTGAACTGAGTCTGAAACTTGGAGTGAAACTGCTGAAGCTGCCAATTCTAAAATTAGATCCGGGATATCTTCTTGTTTCGCCATTTGATCACAATAGTGTACTTTGTCTTCATCTTGTCGTCAGGTGCCTTGCACTATCAGAATGCATTGTCTTAGCATCTATATTATCCTTTAAATATAGCTTCTTTAGAAACTTCTATTTCATATTTGTTCCTATATTTATAAAAATGACCAACATGATCACCTGTAAATGTTAAAATTTACATACTCAGGTAATTACAAGGAGGATTAATAGGGTGCTCGTTTTTATTGCAGGTAATCAAAGCAATAATGGCAGTTTTAAAAACGACATTACCTGGTTGTGATGATGGTCCATTTCGTCAAGCCTTCAAGGCACTTTTTCCTGGTGATAAAGAAGAAAAGAAAACGGTGCTTTTCCCCTCTTCACCTTCCTGCCTATCAATTCCCTTCTGCTGCTATATTTATGTAATCTGGCCCTTTGTCAGTGGTTCCTTTGCTTTATCAGGTTTATAATTATTCAGCTTTTGTTGGAGTTGTGTCCTGTAGGTTGTTGATTATGTTGAAAAGATATCCTCAGCTAGGAAATGTAGCTTTTTCTCAGCTGCAAGCGACATCTTTGGTGCAAAGATCTCGGGTACCTTCAAAAGGTCTTTTATTCCGTCTAACTTAGTACTATGTGTGCAAACAATACTCTTACCAAAGAATTTCTGCAGACTTGATAATCTAAGCATCATTCTTTTTAATCACTTGACATTATAGCCTTCTTGTTGAAATCATAGTGATAAAGAAGGTGAATCCAATGTCATAATATTTGACTAGAGTTCCATTCACAGTTTAAGATGGTGTACAATTGGAAACTTGAAACTTGATGCTTGCCTAGTAATGCTGCTGATATTAGCAGGTGGGTGTTGGTCATTATGCTATAATAAACTTAAAGGAACTAAATCACAACAAAAAAAATACAATTAAGTAGAGGGGTTCTTTTCTATGTAAATCGGGAACATAGTCATATGTTGGATGTCAAAGATTTACATTTCGTTTGATTCTTTAGTAGACCACATCTATTAGTTTGCATTGTGATAAGATATGTATCTGATTGTACTTTTTGCTCTTAAATCAATCCCAAAGTAATATGGATAGCAGAATCTGAACCTGATCCAAGCCAGCTTTCAATATGGATTTGTCTTGAACATTTCAGCAGTAGTGTGTGTATCAAATGATTGAACAACTGTGATGAATTTACTCATGATACCTAGTTGACATTCATAACAGTTATCTAATAAATTATGAGTTCAATAGATCCTATTTAGTAGAAAGATGAATGTTCGTTATCGGACAATCACTTATTCATAAGCCTTGTGAAGGGCTAATAGTTTTCATTTTCTCATAGAAAACCTTTTTATGTGTTTAGGGCAGCCAATGGGTTGGGCCAATCCAAGTGGCTCAACTAACCTAGTAGAGAAAAACTGGCTCGTGCTGGACTTTTCAGCCTAAAAGCCAAATGGCCTAATTTTTATGAACCTCGATTAATCTGGGCCAGACCTGGGATGAGATTTTGGTCTAAAAATAAACAGAGCCTGGTTTGAGCATGGCCCAGCCTGAAAAATTAAACCAAGTTGGGTCAAGCTGCAGCCTGGTTTGGGTTGGGCTGGTTTGAACCTGAGCTTCAAATCCTTGGTTTGCTTTGAGCCTAGGCCCGACCCACCCTGTTGACATCCCTATGTGTGTGTAAATAGAGAGAGGGGAAGAGAATTATGGTACAGTAACTACAGTTAACTGTATTTGTGGTCAGATTTGACTGTTCTAAAAAGTTGGGGTTTTCAAGATGAAGATCTAAATTACTTAGGTTCATATTATTGCTAAAATGCGAATATGGGCTTGTCCTAGTGGTCACACCTCTTTGCTTAGCAATAAGAAGTTCTGGGTCTGATTCTTGGTTTGTGCAACCCCAAAATTTTAACCATTGATACTTATCCTGCAGGTGGCCTCTCTCCCTTTCTCTCTTTTCTTAAAAAAAAAGAAAAATATTGCATCTAAAATGACCATTAGTAAAAAAATAGTCTTTCATCTGGCAACTTCCTTACTTGTGCTCCAAGTCATCCCAAAATAGGTGGGACAAACAGAATTAACACATAGAAACCAAATTTAGTTGTCTTGGATGCTTCTCACTCATAAATCACAGGAAAACATTGTATGTGCTGTGTCACCTATCTGTTTTGGATGACATGATGCATAGGCAAGCCATTTCCTTTTTGGCTCTTCATTTTGGTCATTACAATAATTTGCCTCTCTCATTACTATTTTTGACATGATGCAAGGTGTTTCCTTTTCATTTTGAGCCTTACATCTCAATTTTGAATACTGTTTGTTGCTTTACCTTTACGCTTCTACATCATTGTACTCAATCCTGTACCTGTGGTTGCAGGACTCAACTTACTCAAGGACGTAAAGTTTTGTCCACACTAGACATGCTATCCAAGCTTGTAAGAAGAGTAAGGAACGAATGGTCTTCTACCTCCTATATGTATATGTATCTTCATTGCTGATTGACAGAATGCTCTGCATTCTTTTAAGCTTCCCGTATGGTTGAATTAAAGAAAATTGTAATGATTTATGCATGTCTTAAACCTTTCTGTAGAATAACAATCAAATAATCAAATCGACCTTCAGTTCTATTGCATAGTACAGTTGAACCTTTAAGGATTTATATGGGATGTTCCCAAGAATGTTTTAAGATGCTGCATTAAAACATGAATTTGAAAAAAAAGAGAGAAAACTAAAAGTTGAGGAGCACTTGCACTACAGGAAAACAATGCAAGCTTTAGTGGAACAGGAGTGGTTATGTTGAGCTGGATGCGTAACTAAACTAGATGGGCAGGGTTTGAACTGGAATAACAAACGATGTAAAATTTCATTAGACATGAGTGAAGCTAACATGGGTGACTGGTATCATGATGTGCATCATGGCCTCAAGACCACTCTTGTAGAGTAGGTATTGGATATGATGATCTGAAACTCTGAGAAAAGTCAGCAAAAATGCTCATAGCAATTTGTAAAAAGGTTTTCAAGAAAGCTCACTTTGACAACAACATGCCACTTATAAAGGAAAATAATGTCAACTTCTGAAAATATGTGATTAAGCATGACTATGTTTATCTTTTTTTTTTCATGGAAACTTCCACACATAATAAATAAATCCTGTTCTTGTATTTCATGTTATCTTGGGAACAGAAAAAATTCTAACTTAGCATATATATGGGAGGAATTTGGGAGAACATCATCGATTAGAAGTAAAGAGTGGAGAACATTAGGGAAATATTCAATATGATTCTAAATTTGATAGAAATCATTTGGAGCTGACTTTCGTTTTGGAGTATGGTTGAATTTGATTTGCTCTAACAGTTTCTTTTTTTGGTTCTTTGAGAACCCCTTCAAATGAAACATTTAGTAAATTGAAACCAATGTATATATGGCTTAAATTTTTTGGGTTAAGAGAGCTTGTTTCTCATGACTGTAAATTCAGCAATATCAGACTAAAAATTTGTTATTTCCCAAAAATATTTAAGACAATCCACTTTACAACATAAGATATACTATATGTTTGTTGATGTCAATACAACATGGAAAACTATGTTTCCAATGTCGCTTTTCTAATAATTAGATCCAAAAATGCAACTTCAAGTAATGGAAATCACTTCTCCAAAAGGCCCATTAAAGTCACTCACCTATCTCTTTGAGAATCATATAGTAGACAGGGTGAACTCCAAAGCTCAGCAAGTAAACTTCTATCATCGTCAAGGATTTAGATTTCCATTGAAAAACACGACTCTTATATCATAACATAAACTAGATTGTCACTGAAAATCCATCACAAATTCTGATGGATCTTATCTTAATCTGTTATGCAGACATCATTTTAGTTAAAAGTCTATATTGATCTTCAGTTGGGGCCTAGAATATGTTCGTTGAACAGAGAGCAGTTATGCTTCATTTATTTACCGGGTGGATGATGAGAATGCTTTCAGTAGGAGGCTTCTTGAAGTGCTTTAGGGCTTGGTTTAGAGGCTACTGAATTCAAGCGCTTTCATATGGAAGGATTTATGTTCAATTTGTAAATTATTTAGTGCACAATTTTGGAATTGGCAGCCTAATTAGCCAACATTATGAGAAATGAGAGTTTGCACTATGACCATTGGAGTGATTAAGAAGCTATGGGCTCTTAAGATAGGTAATACTAAAGTCTAGTGAACTTAATTTTTGGTAGATTTGTTCAAGAAGTTACAAAGAGCTATTCTGCAGATGATGCCTTTACATAAGACTTGGTGCATGGTAAAAAACAGGCCAATTTAATCATAACATTTTGTCAAAATCATTTTGTTTTTCATGTAGAATTTCAAACAGGAAACAGTCTATAACATGCATATACTTGTTCTTGAGATTTATTGAAAACATTGGAAATTGTCTGAAAAGTATGACTTGTTACATAACAATATTCTAGAAAGCGGTCTATATGACTGCTCATTCATAGCTACATGTAGCTCTATAGTTGCCCTGTGCAGTGCCTAGGCTGTCTCAATATGCAACTGGGCTGCAAAATGACCCAAGCAGCTTGCATTTCAGTTCAGGCAGCATGCGCATCAAACAAAAAAAAAATACAAGCCAGCCAAAAAAAGGAATGCAAGTCTGGCAGTATGTGATACCCCACTTTCCGCACTTACTTCTCCTCCCTCTTCCTTTGCTTCCTCTCCTCCTCTGCCTCCTCTTTGGCTTACCATCCTCCTTCCTCCTCTTCTTTGTCTTTTGCCTCTCCTCCCTCTCCAACTGCACCATCTCTTTCTCCTTCTCTTCCTCTTCTGCTTGGGCCAATACAAACTGCCTAGGTGCTACACTGTATCTCCTGGCTCTTTACATATTGTGGCTGCATTTTAGAATTTTAACAGGCAATTAGGCACGCATTATTAATATCTATAATTTCCTCTTTTTATGTCAGCTAGCTAGTTTGTATTTTGTTTGAAGAACATGCAAACACTTAGTGAAATTTGACTTCACGGAGAACACATTATAGATGTAAAAAAATGATTAAGGAAAGGTTTGATATTTATTTGACTGTTATCAAATTACCCAAGTTTTCTCATGTTCTTCTTAAATTTTCTCTTTTTGTTAATCTTTAGTTTTTTATTATCATTTTATTTTGGTCTCAGCTGGTTTTGAACTGAATTAGCCTTTGCAAAAAGGAATTAAACACCAAAACTCTTTGGTCTTCATGTGGGAAGAAATGTGTTTTGAAACCAAAAGTTGAAATACTGAAATTGTGGGATATTAAGATAAAGTAGAAACCAATCGAGAAAAAGATTGCTTAAGTTCCCAAATAATGGAATTATTTGTTTATCTGGAGAAAACAAAATGCTACAAGAGAGAGTTTCTCCAACAACTTAAAGCTTTATTTCATCTATGGCCTTTTAACAATTTATTGGAATCCTTATTGCTTTGTTCTTTTCTTTTCTGTTTTTTTTCTGTTTAATATTTCTCACTGCCCTGACTGTATGTAAAAGTCTGTCCTTTGCCTTTTGTTCTCCTTCATTTTCATTATCGCATTATCATTTTGCACCACAGTACTAGTTTAGCACGATGGCATCAGTCCTTATTTCTCATTAGTGCTTCATGATCTCTCATTTTCTTAAAGAAGAAACTTGGCATTTAAGGTATTTTTTTGGTCCATCCAATGCTCATTTTCTTTCAATTGTTTAACATGAGTATACTTGATTCTTCTTGTTTAAAAAATTCAATAGAAATTCTTGTTGGTTATCTTCTCTTGACAACTGAAATCTTTAGATATATTATCTGGCAGCTTTATCTTTTGATAAAGTTTGTATATACCAATTCACGGTTACTGCTGGTGTTGCCAGGAACAATCTATCTCGGTGGTCATCTCTTCTGTGGCAAATATGCTACCTCAGGTTTAACTCTTATCATACTATATTCAAGTGGAGAACTCTATGCCTTTATCTGATAATTGTCATGCATTGGCATCCAAAGATACATAAGCTTGCAATATAATTTACATATGGCATGCTAAAGTAGAAGACTATATTCATTTTTTAACATAAAATGATGTTCATTGTTTTGGGTAGAGATAGACATTTTTATATAAATCAGCAACTTTTAATTATTTTATAGGAATCTATGAATTAAACTCTCCTAGATATAAGTTCTATGATTGTTTAACACGGACATCACATAGTTCTAGTTAATATCAAACAACTAACATTGTCAGTTATGCTTACACATTAAAGAAGACAAATATATTTTAAAATTTAGGTGAAAAGTATGAATCAACATGTAAACTATAATTTCACAATAAAAAAGATTGTAGCTACTTGCACATTGTTGTTGGTACTCTGGAAAGCTTGTGCAGTAGCAGTGCCATATAAAGCTTATATTAATATGATTTATCTTGATTATAACCTTAGCTTCAATGTTGAATAATAATCTTGATTTGTTATTATGTCTAATTTATAGACCACACCTTCTAATATTTCAATACATGTAACTAGGAAACAAAAGCAAAGAGTAGTAATAGATTAGCTTGAAGTGAAATAAGGTGGTTCATTTTATTCAAGCATGGGCTTAAAGAATCACTGCATATAATTTGTACTATTGCATATTTCTTTGATACATATTGATATAGGACATATAACAACCCAGGACCTCACCCAAAACGGCTAGCCGGAAGGTATTATTTGGGTTCCTTGATCCTGTATAAGTACTCAAGATCTACCCAGCGAATAACCAATGTGGGACTAAATACATGCTTGCACGGGTCCCCACATACTCCCTCCGTTCAAGCCTGACATCCTCGTCAGACTAAGGGTTCAAATCCATTCAAATCTAATCACAAACATATTATTGCATGATTTATCTAGTTGGAGTGTTCATTGCTTACTAGGCTGTCTAGCTCATTATACGATTTTTTACTATTTTTATAGACCCGAAGAACTAGCTTGATCCGGAGTTTTACACTATGGGAGAGCAACTAGAAGGACAGAGGCACAAGTTATCTTAGATTAGGGTTTATTTAAATTGATGTTTTATCTTAGACTATTGTTAGAAGTGTGAGACATTGTTAGTTGTGTTAGTTAAAGAAATAAAGTTTGCATATTATTAGTTAATTATTCCGCTGCATAATTATGATATCATGTTGAGATGCCTTGCACGCTCGTAGGGAGAGCTCCCTATGAGTGTGGGGCGGTTGCCATGAACCCCGGCTCGCGATCCCGTGTCGGAGGCATGACAACTTAAATAGTATCACAGCGGACCCGGCCCATAACTTATGTGGGCTAGGAGACACTGCAACACGGATCTATTGGGGCTGACCACGGGCCGATCGTGGTGTTTGTGAATAGATTTAAATGGATGTGAATCCTTAGCCTGACAAGGACGTTAGGGCTTAAACAGGGGGAGTATGTGAGGACCCGTGCGGGCGTGTGTTTAGTCCCACATCGGTTATTTGCTGGGTAGATCTTGGGTATTTATACAAGATCAAGGAACCCAAATAATAATTTCCGGCTAGCCATTTTGGGTGAGGTCATGGATTGTTACAGGACAATACACATGATGTAAGCTATCACAAACTATACAAAGTATGTGCCCTCGTACCGAGTTCATGCTGGCAATAATGCACTTGCTGTAGTTAATTGGCACAGTATATATCAACTATACATGTACATGCTTTGAATGCATCAGTTTTTCACTGCTTCGCAGATCTTGCATTATTAAACATTTTGTCAATAATATGTTATTTCTGTTTTGTTATGCTTCCAATTGGTAGGTTATGAACTTGACATCTTACATGGCATCATATGTAATGTATCATAATCTAGAATAAAGTTTAACTATGAAGTAAGATTATTTGGGATTGTTTTCATTAACCAATCCTCTCCATTAACAACCACCTTGTACAATGTCATATGACTGCATAGAACATTTTGCTTGTTTTTGGCCCATTGTTTGTAATGCAATACAGATATTGTCAAGTTCTTGCTCTCATTTTTCTATATTTTCTTGCAGAATTGCCTTTTTTCCGTGGTTATGTGCATAACTTCTGTCATTTTGGCTTTCTGAACTCTGTTGTTCTATTGAAAAATTGGGTTAAACATAATGTACTTTTTTCAGTGCTCATGTATATTGTCCTGAAGTAAAACAATTGTGCTCATCCAAAAGATATTTCATATAAGTCATCATTTTTTCTTGTTGCAAATTTAGAATGTTACCTTTTTTGTAGAAATACCTTCTTGAACAACGTGCAGTTGTAGATGCGGAAGGTGGGAAGTTGTTGAATGAAGACAATGATATAAGATCTGTAAGTCATGCTACAAGCTTGCCTGCTTTGCACATTCAATAAATATATATTTTTTAATATGTAACATGTTATCGTGCTGTTTGCTCTGTATTTTTTTGTTTCAACATTCGATGTTTCCCCTTTGATACCCCAACTAAATAGATTATGGATGTTGCTATATGAATTAAAATATAGCTGGGTCACGCCTCAAAAGAGAACACATAATATTTCATGTCTTGCTCAACTGACGCATCAACAAGGAAAAATGGACACTACACTTGCAAGTTAGCTGTATTTCTTGCATACCCAAAGTTGCATCCTTGCGGCGAGTAGAGATAATTCGAACTCCTAAACTTGATTTGAGTGGATGAATTATGGATTAATATATCATGTGTTACTGCCCTACAAACCAGTGCCACACATTGTGCCTTATAGTGGCACTGTTTGGTATGCACTATCATGGTAGCAAGCAAAATACTGGAATGTGGCAGGTACCATGCTAATATCATGTACCGGTAAGACATTGGTGTGGTATATGTCATGCCAATTGGCACTTAATCCACAAAACAAATACAACTCCAATAGTGTTGAGTAATTATCTTAAACTTGTAACTTGCATATGATTACGTCTTTTAAAGAAAATTAAACAAGAAATCAATATAGATTTTCTTTAAATTGGATTAAAGAAACGAATTAAAAAAAACTGCATGCTGCAGCTGTCCTAGTCACAAGCTGGCATTGTACACACTGTACCATGCTGTGCTAGTCACATTCCCAGACTTGTGGCAAGGCTCAAAATTGAGCTTGTGTTGATTCACATTGATCCAATTGACAAGCACTGTCCAGATCTAGATTCGCTGAGATGGATCAGAATGCTCTGTATGGGGATAAGTATCCCTATCTTGTACACGGTACTTGTGGACCAGCATGACATGATATCTTGACCAATGATCTAGCAGCACCTTAACAAGATCATGTTATTTGTATGGAACTAATAATTAATACACTTGAATGATGACTGAAAACTAATGTTGGATAAATTGATCTCTATATGTGTAGTTAGACTTTTGCTGCCTCATATCACCTATACTGAAAATTTGAAATGATGCGTGATGCTACTCCATCATACCACCTAATACAGCGGAGAGCATTGTGATAATAGGCAGATGCCAATTCACAAATCTTGCATAATGGCAGCAACTGCATCATGTGTTATTTTAAATATGACATGTTATGTACGATGCTGATTTAACTTGAGTAACAAGTGAATAATAGGTAAGGTTTTAATATTTTGTCAAAATGGAAATGTTTCAGCTAGAACAGATCTTAGTTATAACATTTCATAAGCTTACAACAACTCAAGGTTGAAGTTTTTTAATAAGATATTTATAAGTTTGTTGTTGATATGATATAGGCTTTGCAATTTATATGATGCTATGAAATATGCTATAAAAATGAGAGGTGTTTTAAAACAAAATATGTTATTGACAATGTATCCAAATTTCAAGATTTTTTTTTTCGGGTACAGGAATTTTATGTAACTGGCTGCTTAGAATATTTTTGTTTACTTATCTAATGAAGGACTTATTCTTCACATTCATGTATATATTGGGTTGACTTGGTTATAACAAAGCTGGCCATTTCTAAATCAACTTAACAGATTGCAAGCTAATATTGAGGACATTTAAAGTTTTCTGTGAAGTCGATATGCTTCTCAACAAGTTGTATTGATATCAGTTGCTGTTAGCAGCATATTTATTTTCTTAAATGAACATTTGATTACAATTGTTGAAGGTGCCAGGTTTGTATTCAAAGCTTTCCTGGGAAATGTGAAGTCCTTGTTTGTATTCTACAGTTTCAAAATTAGTTTTAGAAATATTATTGTAAGAGTTACATCCAAAAAAAATACATCCAAAAAAAAAAGAAATATAGTAATAAGAGTTCCATGTATTCCAAATGATCTGTCATGGAAAAGAATCAAGCAAAAGCACTACAGAATTAATTATTTTTTGAGGCCAATTTGACAGCAAAGTCAACCTTTAACTGCATTATGATGCGAACAAGACAGAAATCTGAATTTATTACATATGCTTCCTTTATTTGGTCACGGCAATTCTTCTTACATATGCTTCCTTTATTTTGTCACAGCAATTCTTCTTGCATATGCTTCCTTTATTTTATCACAGCAATTCTTCTTGTTTACTTTAGTTCGTGAAGGTCTATACTCCTTAAAAATTATAATATCACTGAAAAGGGTGCACCTTTTGGATTTTGGAAGCAAGATAAAATAGCTTAATGGTCTATACTCATTTGACCATTTGGATGATAACTTTTTTCCTTTTTTTTTTTTGAGAAATAACTTTTGACCAACCTGTAAGAGGAGGCATGTTACGTGTGCCAGCGAAGGTAGCTCTAACTTGGTTGAAGCTTCTAAGGGCAAGGGAGAAACACAAAGCCGGTGCACAAGAAGCATTTCTCCCTCTAATATAGAGGGATCTAAAGGCATATCCTTGGTCGCACAACCGATAGCCTAGCAGACTTGAGACATGCAGAAATTACAAAAAAAAAAAAAAAAAAGGGTCATGCATTAGCCTCTTGTACTTAAATTAACATAACTGGACTGCTAGGGTTGTAGCTAAAAACCTTTCGTTTTGGCAGAAAGACATGATACCAAAGACAAATGATGACTTGCAAAATGTGATAAATGCAACTGTTATATTTTCGACTGCTCCAATAAAAATACTGCAAAATATGCCGACATTAACTTCCAAACATTATATCACAGTAAAGACCTAGGAGGATGGAGTTACAACGAGCATAACACGGGATATCAATACAAAATAGAGAGCGACACACTAGCCACACATGGAAGGGCAATCTAAAAGTGCAGACCAAGCAATTTGGGCACCATAACATTACAAACCAAGTGAGATGGTTTTCCATTTACTACTGAATTCTGACTAAAATCCCTGGTTGCTTCTGGGTAATGATGATACATGCTGCTAGTGCGATCATTGCTAGAGGGTCTGGTCTCCGTAACATTGGCAAGGTCAAACACAGTGGATACTAATTCACCTAAAAGTAGCCACCAACAGGTACCGATTGGAAGCTTCAACATACATATAAACTATAATGTTCCAATGGCAAATTGTAGGGCCGTTGCAGTTTGCCTATTGGTAGTTGGGACATTCAAAAACTAGCAACAATATCTGAGGGCAAAACAAGAGGATTGTCATACAATGCATGTCTAAAACGAAGTAGCTAGAAGAATAATAGCCAGTTAAAAAAAGAAGTATGCCCATGTCTAAATCTTTACAAAACATGCAAATATGAATTCTCAGCTTAGAGCCTATAGCTCCCAAACCAACTGAAGGACTGTGTGATTAAAAAAGAAAAGAAAATCAGCTGGCTCTGTCTCTTTCAGCTCAAAGCCTATAGCCACCGTAACCTCCCAAACCAGAGGACCCATAACCACCAAGTGATTGAGATGCAAGTGATGATGATGGATAACCTGTACTTGCCAACTGAGAATAACTTGATCTCATGCCCGTATCAAGACCTCCATAACTGCTTGTCAGTGGTTCTTTATGTCCAGATATAAATTCCTGTAGATATAAATGAGAAAAGATTATTACTCAGAAGAGCTACTCTACGTGCAAGGTTCAGATTAGTTCCTTCACAAAAACATACGAGATACTTCACCTGAATGAGCTGTTGAGCAACCTGAACTTGTGAAGCAGTGCCCTTTATTTCAACAGTTATCTCATCAGGCAATCCTCTGCTCTCTTGCACAGTAAGTATTGCTCCACTATTTCGGCGTATATATGCTATGTTTCCTCCTCCTATGCCAATGATGTCTTCAGCATATGACAGTGGAATTTGCATTGTCTGCGTGATCTGAACCACAGAATATTTCAAACAATGATTTCTGGTGATTACACTGAGAAAATAATCATAACAGATGAGACAACTGCTAAAACACCAGCCCAATCAACAACTCACTTGCAAAAAGTTTATAAAAGTTGGTAACTGCCATGGGAACTCTACATGTTCTCTTGGACATTTAATTAAAACACTAACAATATGAGAAAATTAATGGGACAGAGCACCTAAATCTTTTAAGGCTACTTTGTTCACTTGGTTTTAGCTAAGTCAGTTACGAAAACTGTTAAAACCTACAAAAGAATGGAGGAAAAGTCTTGTTATGGGTTTTCTTTTTTGTCATTTTGCTAAAAAGAGATCATGCATAAATGAAGAAACTACCTTTTCTTCAAAAAGCGACAATAAAAGAACATGGAACTAGACTGAGCAAAACAAATTACTGTTTTAGAACATATATAACCACCTTGTTGGATCCAAGCTAAGCCGCTTCAAAAGAAAGGATTAATAGATCAATCCCTAACAACCTTCATGCACTTTCAACAAGCAATAAGAGTACATGAGTGGCTTTTCGAGTCATTCCCATCAATACCATCAAGCAAGCTTATTGCGTGCTAATTAGAGAAAAATTGAAAGTTTTTACTAACATTAGCTTATGAATTCCAGAGACTATACTTTGCAGGCACAGCAAGCATACACCTTATATGCCATATAAGAAGAGTGGCAATGCAGCCGAATTTTAAGTCCATTTTTTATGGATTTCAACTTCTTCTTCTAGTAATGTACGAACAAAGACAATGTAACAAAAGAACCTTTAGCAAAGTAAAATCATGATGCCACATCAGAGCATAGTCTAGCGAGCGTATCCCTACAAACAACTAACTCATATTAATATGAAAAAACCTGAGCCACCCATTCACATCCCAAGTCACCCATCTATGAGTTCCATGTCATTATTTGAAGAGGGATAAAAAGGAAAAAGAAAAAAAAAGAAAACCAACACTATTAGGCTCCCTAAATATCCATCACCAAATAATAATTGATACTCTCATTTTTGATAAATATGCTCCTCTTGGTTCAGTTCTTGCTCCCTTGAGAAAAGCAAGAGAAATACACCAGCCAAAGTAGGCACACTTCTGTCAAGTTATGCCAAAAATAAAAATCTGTCCTCAATCAGATAAAGTGTTCCAGCCATCTATGCTTCTCCCCTAATGCACATCATACATCCAATGCTAATACTGTAGTAACATAAACTCTTACAGTCTATACAAAAAGTTGAGTACTAATCGAGACTAAATAATTAATCAAGCAAGATAGAGCCTTAACAATATAATTATCTTGATTAAAAATTAAGAAATATATATAAAATGAAATGGACCTGGGTAACTAAAGCACCACTGCGCCCCAGTGCTGAAGAGCGTAACCCAGAGAGAGCAGGATCTTGTCCATATAATGACAGTCCACTCCGTGGAATTTGTGGATCTAATTGGGATTCACGATCTAGAAACAAAGATTCCCGCTTCAATGGAGGAGCATAATCATTGCCAACTACAGCTTGTTGTGAAGCATGGATTAAGGATTGTGCTTTATCGGCCCAAGCATCCACCGGCCGGTCTTGAGTGGCTGGTGCATTAAACTAAAGGAGAGGGAGACAGAGGGAAGGGGAAGGGGGGACTCAGCAGCCATCAATTTGCAATAATTATAAAGCATAAAATTTAAATTCAAGTCCACTGTGAGAAAACCAAGAAGCTTACACTCTTTTCGAACAACGGAAGTACACTATGATCAACCAAAAACTTTCGAAGATGCCCAACTGTTGATTCTAGTGCCCTGACAACCTTCAAAGATTCACCCTGTATCTCTACGATTCTTTCATCCGCCGTTGCATAAAATGGCAGCTCATCTAGCAACAAAAAGCTTAAGAGGTTATGTGCCACATGTACAGGTGACATGTCAAAGAAAAGTCCAAAACTGAGCACAATCATTTCAAACTAAATTAAAATGTTACCAAATAGTTTAAGATGCACAGGCATAAAAAGCAAGTTCCTTGTTCACATTCAGAGGCATCTGAAATACGTGGTCACGTCCGCAGAGAGTAAGTTCAAAAGCATGTCATGTGAATGAAAGAGAAACTTACTCTGTTTGGATAATACCTACAGCATGTGGCCATAACCTACTGCACGAATCAAATGATTGGCATTTTCTCAGTCTAGACTTAATTTTGTTAGCCAGCTTAAAAAAAGAGCGATGTATAATAGATCTAGAAAAAATAAGAACTGAGCCGGTTAAATTTTGCATAACATTCTTGAGTTAGATCCTATTACTGAGTTCCTTACATGGAGGCTGATGCCAGACTCAAGTCCAATTCCATGAATCCAGAAAATGGTTCAGAACATGCAATAGGCAAAGAATCTAGTTCGAATTTTTGTTCATTATGGTACACTTGATTGCTCGCTGATGCCAGACTTAAGTCCGATTACATGAACCTGGATATTGGTTTTGAATGGTCAATAGGTGAAGAATCTAGTTTGATTTTTATTGAATATTGTACATTTAATTGCTGATTGATGATTATATTTTTCTCTTCCACCAGAAATGGCCAGATATGGTTAGTCCCACACTACATTTTCGTTCAAACTTTGTAATTTTGATCTAAATTAAATTTATATCCTTGGGCGAAGAAGAAGAAGAAGAGTGGTCCGTTTCAGCTTGAGAACATTCCGATGTCAACCCTCTAAATGAGGAGACAGCTCTGCTGAAGTAAAAGGCTCGCTATCAGACCTGGAAGGCAATCAACGGATAAAACCTAACTTATTGGTACAGAGTTTTAGCTCAGGCAACTGATAAACAATCATTTAGGGACCCTAAATTTTAAAGTCAACATGAAAAGGGGGCAAACAAGGTTCAAATATAATATATTAAAGAGTGTGGCAACTTAATAAAAAATAGTACCTTCAGAGTCAGCAAATTGTGAACAATTGTTTAAAAATGAGGTGTCAAGATTTTCAGTCTTTTTCAGGAAGCAAAGCATACAACACATGCCTCAAAGGTCTAAAGATGTAAAATATATAATCTGAGGAGCAACATACATGACATTGGAATTATGTCTGGACTTGAGTACAAAGTATGTTATGGATCATATATTCCACAGACAAATGTGTAGAAATCTTAACAGCTACAGTACAAATAACATATCATGCCATGTGCTGTTTAATAATACAATTCAATATGCAGTTTCATATTAAATATATGAAAAGATAAATATATTTCCTTCTATTTTCTTGTGAAGACGACCAAATCCTTGATTCTTATGTCAACAATATAATATACAACATGCATGCATAGATTATATATCTGGTTCTTTTAATTCTATTTTATTTCTGACATACGGACTCACTAATAAGCCTCAAGGCTCGTGGAGACGAGCCTCAGATAAGTCTTTTCCAAGATGCCTCAAGGCAAGAATCAAATAAGCCTCTCTTTAAACAATAATAGTGGCTCAACGTATTATTATAGATCATAGATAATGCATAATAAATAAAGCTTTTGTCAAAAAATATTGTTAACGAAAGATTGTGAAAAAATAATAAATGATATAAAAAAAATATCAAAAATATAAGACAGAATATAATGATCACAACAAGGCCACTAGATCATGATGTGTGAAAAATATAAGTTTAGAACTGATATTTTCTATAATATTGAACTCCATTCTATGAATAAGAAAAATCAACTTATTAGGGTAAATTCAGGTCATAAATAAGAAGGAATCAACAAATGACATAAAAAAATTATGACTGTCGGATAAACTTAGGATGAGCCACGATGCACGAATAGAAAAATGATAGCAAGTGATGTCTATGACAGATCATATTAAAACACATAGACAGGTTATAAGATGTGCTAGATACTAAAAGACTAAAATCGTGTTTGGAATATAAAGGTTGGAATAAGTCAAGGATCATGTCATAGTTGCTTCTGATAAAACAATTAAGTTTAGCTTCCATCAAACATGAAGTTGGAACTAAAATCAAAGGTGGATCAAGAAGAAAAGAAAATAATGAGATTGCAGGATCTATAGCATAAACAAGAGAACTAAACAAAGATAGACAATTCTCAGTCTAATAGACATCTAGACAGGAGCTAATTAGAAATAGCGAGTCAAAATCAGCAAGATAAATGACACAAGATATTACTGATCAGCACAAGAAAAATCAATGTCAAGTCATCTTACAAACCATTGTACAAAATACCTACACATTTCATCTAGAATAAGAGGGGCAACTTGCTATAAATACAGAACATCAATATCCAACTAATGGAAAGTGAATTGAGCATTGAACAACTTCTACTTCCAATACCTTGACATTGCTACAAAAACATGGATGAAATTAACACAAAAATTTTAATAGTGTAACTAGCCTCTTTTCTTCACTTTCACTGAAGAAAACTACCACGACTTGAGATGGTATAATGTTACATCACATTGCTTTAACATTGGTACGACTGTCCATATCAGACACCACAATCAGGAATCGAGTTCTTTAACTTTCAAAAGCTATACAATAACCATAATTGTATTCATCAAGATATGGCATCTCTAATCGTTTGTGTATATGCGTAAACAAAGTAATTTAAGTTTTGATATGTTGATTACAAATGACGAGAATCATGAGACAGATCGCATATGCTTCTTGTAGCAGTCAAAGTAGCTCAAGTGTGATCACAAGTGATGATCATAAAAGGCAGATCACAAGACATAAATAATCAAGAACATTCATGTTTCACAATAGCATGCTGGTGTTTAATATACCTTAAATATTATTTTACTTATCTAATGGGCATGGATGACAAAAGAACAACAGAGTGCATTTGACTTTTTTGCGGTCCATTTATAAGATTCTAAGATTTTTTCCAATAAATAGTAAGAAACAGAAGAGTATTACACCAAGTTGAATCAACAAGCATCAAGCCAATACCTCAACCGGGTAAAAGAATTTAGGTATCTTAGATGGAAATGTTGACAAGAAGGCTGCAGATTCCCTCTCTTCTGTTGATCTCAGCAAGATTCAAATGAGATTGAATCAGGGGTCTATTCTTACAGCTGGCAACTAAACTCTTGGCAAATAACAAAATCATCAGGATCTCAAATCGATGTTTACCACTTGAGCGATCAAAAAACCCTCAACTCTCATAAAGCATCCACTTAATCCATTTAATCATTTCAATCTCAATATAGAAATTGCAAGAATTTATTTAAACTTTCATGTACCTAGTATTCTAAAATATTTATAATTCATTTGATTATTAAAAGCAAATTCTACTATGTCCACTTCCATGATGGATTTACTGAATTGTGTTCATCTTAAATGCTAATTAATTCCATTCATATTTTTATACCCATAATATCTGATGTATCCAGTTCTACTCCTAGCATCTGCACAATAGTTTGTCTCTGATCATAATTTTCTGTGAAATGTCTTTTTTTCCTTTCGTAACACCAGATCTTTCTGAAGTCCATTTAAATGTATCAAACAATTCAAAATCAATTGATTTTAAGTACCTAACAACTGCTTAACCAACTTGACAGCCATGTCTTCTAACGAAAAAACAAGCAAGCGCAACTTTATTTTTTCATACACTAATTTATGACATGAACAGCACAATGACATATTAGGTGAGTATAATCAGCCATAAACAGTTTGATAAGGTCAGTTTATCACACAAAAGTTAGCTCAAAAAGATCAAGAGAAAATATCTAGACACTTAGATGTAGAGTTCTGTAAATGGTGTTTATGAAGATGCTTAAAGAATACCTCTAGAAAGAACCCGTACTGTGGCGCCACTAGTCTCTTGAATTGACTTAATCAAGGTACCTTGCTTCCCAATCAAATTAATGGCCTGTGATGATGCTACCAATAACCGAACTGAACATGTAGGTGTAGCAGATGCTGGGGTAGTGCCATCACCCCCGCTATCTGTCATACCATTAATACGTTTAAAGACTCTTAGAACAGCATCCATTGCTGGGGATATTTCTGCATCTGGCTCTTCTCTAGCCGATATTAGAACCTACACATGAGAATAAAAATTACAAGCTGACCAGCAAGGAGTATTATATTTCTATGGTGGCAATATCCCTCTAAGACACATGTATAGCAGTTGAATCAAATGCTTTTGAACTTATTTAGATACAGAATTGATTTAAATCAACAGGGCATCTACAACCGTGATTGATAATTTCAGTTCAGCATTGACTGCAGACAAGTTTATGAACCTTGATAATAGGTATTAAGGGGCCAATTTTTAATATAGGAGAGTAACGGTTATTCATATGAATACGGTACTAATGCTTATGCATGCACATATATAAAGTGTGCATATCTATTCTCCTATCCAAAGCAAACTCCTAAACAGTGGATGAAGCTCCACTAAAGAGGTCATCCATGTCTGCACATGGCATGTTTTAGTATTTATAAAATTGGAAGAGCAAAGCACATGGAAGAGGCTCCTGTGCATGTTGTATCTTGATACAATACCAATCAATGGCAACAACTTTTTCCCTTTCAAGCAGGTAAAATACATGAATCAATGAACACCAAGCAGAGCAGCGCTAGATCTTATGGATGCACATCTATGTGCACATTCGATAGTTCTTCCAAATGCTTATAAATAAACCAGATAGAAGACCTTTTTTTTGGCAATGAATGTATATTTGTCGACATTGCAAATATAGCAAGTTCTATGTAGTATAAAAGTTCATTGCTCCATCAATACTCAGGTATACATCATGGTTAATCCCAACATAAGTTTGTGATGTACATATAATCAAGTCCATGGCAGGACCCTCCTATAGTTTTCAAAAACTGATTTTAAAGAAATGTAGCAAGCTATAGGCATCTAGATATCCCATATAATTAGGCGGCTTATGCTGCTTGGCATTTGACATATTTCTTATTTCATAGTTTTGTACTTCATGGTTTTCATCAAAAGAATGTTTTAGTGTCTTCACAACTTTCCTTTCTGAAGAACTCACTAGAATTTATGGGATGCTAATTAAAAGAACAAAGAGTGTGCAACCTGAAGTCACCCTGGCTAAAACTCTTTATCCCAATTTAACCAACTTCTGAGACATATAATAAATGATAATGATAGTGAGGAAAATCTTTTTTACTCAGAGGTGCATTTTGCTCTGCGAAGGAGTAGCGAGGACATCTACAGGGAAAACACTGCAGAAAATGGAAAACTCATATGAAAAAAAGAGCACCTTATTTCTCTCATTTCTTAAGTAGCAATGGAAGGGTCATTTCAAAATATTAGAAATTCCAGAGACTACTCAAAAAGCGAACACCAAAATCCCAAAACATTTTCTTTAGAAAAAAGAAAAACAAGAACACGTTCTTGAGGCTTCGGTACAACGAAACACAGGAAAAGGGGGGGCTTATTAAAAAAAAAAGAAACCCATGAAGTTAAACCGCAATGGGAAAAGGTGACCGATTAGGTAACTCCGACAACGCAATCGCTCCCCACAATTCAAGCTTCTTAATTTCAAGCAAAGGCCTTTGAGTTTAGTGCTTTTTGGGTTTCCCAAAAAGAAACATTGGCTCAAATACTTTGCAGATGGCGTCCAAGATCAGAATAAAGAGGCAAGATACGACATCAGGGCATCCAACAAAAATGACAACAAGACAAGAAAACCCTAGGAACAGAGATAACAAGCAAAACCCTTGAATCCCGCCAAGCGTAAAGCCAGAAGAGTACTTACAATGCGGTCGGAGGTGCCAAGAGCTCCTTCAAGGATTCGAACACGAGCCCGCGTCTCCTCGCAGAGCTTCTTGATAAGCTCACCCCTGCGGCCAATGATGCTCCCCACCTTCAGCACCGGCACGACCAGGCGGAACACGTTGTCTCCGGGCCACCCCGGCCACTTCTTGCTCTCGGCGCCCTGCGTCTGCGCCGGGGCCGGCGCCGGCGTGGCGTCTGCTGCGGAGGGCATCTCCTCCTCCGTCGACGGTTCGGGGTCTTCCTCCGGATCCTCCACCTCGGCAGGCGAGGCGGCGGGGGCCTCGGCCTCCGGGGCCGGGTCAGCGGCCGCGGCGCCGTTGTTCTCGCTGGTGTCGGTGGGCGTCGCCTCCATCGCGGAAGTGGGTGAGAAGAGGGAGAGAGAGAAGGGTTTCAGAGGAGAGAGAGTGAGAGGGGGGTTTTAGCCTCGATTTGGGCTGAAGAGCGCGAGCCGCTTAGATTTGGGGTATAATGGAGGTCCCAGGGATCCTCTTATAGGAACCGCAGTACTTCAAAGATTCACGCGTTTTGCCGACTCTGGAAGCCACGCGTGTACGGGAGAACTAGGGCAAAGCGGACCGGCTTGGGTTAGCACTATCTATGGTTTCCGACCGGGACAGACTCGACCGGCCCGGCTAAAGGGCGGGGGCCGATCTTTGTTGTTCGGTTCTCCCGGTTCGGATTTCAGATTTAAATTTGTGAAACTAATTTGCTCTCTCTATGAAAAAAAAAAGTTAGTCGATCATGAATGAGAATTTGATGAACGGTTATAATTCCATCAATAGTGATACCGTCATGGAGAGGTCATTGGAGAGGTCCAATTAGAAACCAATTATGTATATATAGTTGATTGAGGTCCATGAATAAACTCCAATTTGAGTGATTTCATGTAAGTCAACAATTTCCAAGTCCATGTGGCACGAGGGGGATTAGTTTAACACACAAGAGTTGCTGCAATTCTATATATATAAAAAAAAAACAATTTGTACATCAATTGAAGAAGGTCTAAACACCATTTGAAAGGAAAGACAGCCAATTTTTATAGCAAACAAACAGTAAATCACATGCGCCTTTTGAATAATATGTGGATCCCAGCTACAAATCAAATGGGACATGCAAATCGGCATTTGCAGCTCATAGCATTCAAATCCAGTTTGCTTTGCTATTTATAAAGATAATGCAATTAATATGATTTAAATTCGTCGAGATATACTAGACAATTAATAGATAGTATTTAAAGATGAAGTTTTTTCCCCATTACTGTACAAGGATAAATATTAACAATCCTACTAAATAAACTAGTGCTAGCATCAACTTTCAACTTTTGCTTTCTCAACAAGTGCTGAAGGAAAGTGGTCAGTCCATAAGTGATATTGCTTAAAGCTCTTGTTTTGGAAAGCCAATATGCCAATTGATTGCCTTCCCTGCAGATGTAGGGTATGCACTTCTATGTGGAAGAATGTAGCATTGAAGTAATATTAAGCAATAAGAATTCAAGGTTAAATTACATCTGCATGATAAGAACTCTGTTGATAAGCTTTGCTGCCATTCTAGAATCCCCTTTGATCCAAATCTTTGAAGCTCGGAGATCGATCCTTGCAAACTAGCCTCCATCCAAGCACCATGCAACTCAGCTAAAATGAAAATATCTGGATCCTGCAGCAGATGTACTCCCATTACTCTCCAATAACAAAGCCACAGAAAACGCTCCATTGAAGGAACCTATCAAAATTAGCCTTTACTACTGTCATGAGAAATCCAACAAAAAAGGAGAGTAGTAGTTGAAGAGGCCGGCAGGCCAACGATTCCTTAGGAGATTAGCTTTGCTAGGTCAAGCCGAGAGGCAATATAGTATATATATTTGCGGATAAAGTTAACAAAAAAAGAAAAAGGACAGTGCAATTAAGATTCAATTGAGTAAAACTTCACATTAAATTCTTGAATTTGTAATTTTTTTCGAATCAAATGAAATAGTATTTTGTGCTTCTTCATGGCAAATGCACACTCTGCTTTATGGTTCACTGAATCAAGCATTATATTTCAATCCTAAAAGGCAAATATAACGGATGGATTTTTTCCTATTTGTAAAATAGATGGCTCTACATGCTTACAAGTAATTAATGTTCTTTTCCTTCTGAAGAAAAAAGGTTACAAGATGCAAATTTTTGGATTACTCATTAAAAATGGATCTCAATTATGTAGTTTTTTTTTCTTGATAATGATCTTACAATATTTTTTTTGTTTTTGAAGACATCTCTCTATTGTAATGCAAACTTCTCTTTGGTCCAATGACTATCGTGACACACGTTTGTGCTCTCACACCATTATACATACTCTGATCTTTATGATGCGCGTCTCTCTCAATTCAGAACAGAGAAAAAGAAGAAAAAAAAAAACCTTCAGCAAGATGGCATCACAACCGTCCATAGTCTCTCATGTTACCCCAAACATGCTAAATGCTAGATTACTAATATTACGCTTTTGGGAGATTCCGGTGGTCTTTATGTTATTGTTAGCAGAGAGGATCCAGCATCCCTTCCCGCGGGATAAAAATTTCTAAAAAATTTCCAGGCCTCACCGCATGCCCAACATTATGCAAAATGAATGTCATTTATGAATTCATTGCATTACCTCTAAACTAAGAGTGTACATGGGTTAAGTCGGATCGGATCATGAGTGACCCAACTCGACATGATTTCTTGTTCGGGTCCTAATGTTGATCCCAGACCCAACTCAATAGAAGATCGAATTAAGTTAGGTCGGAGTTAAAATTTTTCATCCAAGAGGTCATTCAGGTCGATCGGGCCCATGTATAATCCGATTCCTAACTCAAAAAAAATGGATCCGAATCGAGCCACACATGGAGTTCTAAAATGAAAAAAAAATTAATTTTTGGCAAAACAAATTCTAGCCTCATCATAAAATATGAATATTTCTTTGGAAGCATATTATGACACATTTAATATAATAATTTTTTTTAACAAGGCTCTGAAAACAATTAAAAAGAGTTCCAAAAGTCAGGCATTTCTTAAGGATTATACCAATTATTATATTTGAAGACATCTAATATACGGAAACAAAGTATACATAGAATACTAAACCGGTCACAATATCAATCTATATTCTAAATATCAAACTTTCTATCCAAAGATATTACTTAGCTATTTAGTTTGCCACAATATCCTCCATCATATGAATAGCGTCAGATCAAGAAGCTTGGACCGGTGGATTGATGACACCATTTATTTCAAACCAATTAATTTGCCACCATTAAATAATTCGACAAATTACACAATTCCTAGTGCTTCCAAGCACTATGCTTTCATTTCTACCATATTGTGCATAGATGAAGTTTACAGATTTTCTACATGCTAAAATATGTATGTAGGTTAACCTTCAATTAGAATAAACTGATACAACATGTTCAATGATTAATTCTTTATAAATCATTAAGTAAAACAAGAAACAAGATTAAAGAATAACAACAAAGGTAATTAAAGATTCCATGATTTATGATCTTGAGTTTTTTAGCCTACTTTTCCTGTTAAACAATTCCACAATTAAATATGTTCAATTGCATGCTAACAATAAACTACATAATTTTCATCAAATTGAGTTGGCTCGGGTGAATAGGTCAGAAGACCCAAATTAGACCCATATAATAATCAGGGTCATAACTCAATAATCCAAACCCGATCCAAAATATGGAACGAGTTCAAATTTGAAACCCCACCCAGCCCTACAAGTCCTTGCACCGAATCTGGATCGGGTCTAAGCAGGTCCGATCACAGGTCAACTTGATCCATTTGCAGCCTTACTTTAAACAAAAGTAGCATGAAAAAATTCTAATATCAGGCCTCCACTTGTAACTCAGACATGCATCATGCGGGTACAAATAAAGCAAATACTAATGGGATGCATTTAGAGTAGGCATTATCATGACCATTCTAGACTGCAAGCAAAAACAAGTCAGACCACATTTTCTCATACTTCATAAGATTCGCAATGTGTTGGACTACAAAAATCATCACATGCTCGTAAAGGCAATAAGAGGATGACAATATCATCGAATCAGACCAGGAATACGAAATGTGAAGTGGAAGAAGTGCCAAAATCTCCGCAATGTCCGCCAAGAAACCCAGAATTTGAAATGTACACTTCTTTTTGTGTGTGTGGGTGTGTAGCTGCTTCTTGTTACAGCATGCTCAGTGTATCGAAGCTAAAAACTCGGTAATAGAAATAGTGTGCAGCCAAAGCTAGCAGAGACTACCAGAAGAGGAGCATGCAATCTTCCGCTTCCACATAGAACAGAATAAATCTTTCAGCAGCCAGGGCTATAGAATATTCAGAGAGCAATAGGACATTCATCGCAATGTAGAATAAATATCAGCAAACCGATAGAAAACTTGATATTTTCTCTAAGTTCCTATGATACATATGCCAAGATAGAAGCACAAACTGAATGGATAATTAATCAGATGAACTTTAGATCTTCAACACTGATTTATGCAAGATGTGGCCTCTTTGGCTATCATGAAGTCGAGCGTACCATAGATACAAAACAGAGGGTTGCTTAGGAACTCATCCTTAAACTCAAGTACTGGTCATTAATTATGGCATCTGTACAGAACATCTTGCATCTCAATTTGTCCCTATGTTGAATAGAAACATGCACCTTTAGTCAAATGGGTCAATTCGGGGGTCATGCTCGCTGGCCATTGCCATCCCTGTGCAGAGGCATGTGGGGCACATGACCTGTAAACAATAAGCCACAGATTATACGAATCCCCATTATGAAAAATGGTGGTGGAGTGGGGGGCGACCGCGAAACAGAATGTCTCAAGTGGCTGTGATGTATAAAACATCCATTCCGAACCACCAAGAGCAAATAGAGATGATTCAGTGAAGCCTAGATAATGCCTCTCAGTATACATCTCTATAGGTCATGGAAATCTAATTAACAATAGCTTTTATCAAGTCCCATGAAAAAATACATGATTTTTCTATCATATTTTCTCATTGCTTTTAGGAAATAGACAAACAAGAACCAAAAACGTCAGCTATAATTACCACAACTCAGCTGATATAATAGTCACATATTGGTTAACTTTTATCAGCATCACAATGTAATGTGCATAATGTCTTACCTTTCCTGACCCTGAACAATTCGAACACCTCTCTGTTCTTGGTGGTGATAAAGGCTGATCGCCATCATTAACTGTAGCAACAGGCTCAACTAAAACAATAGCTCCACTGCTCGAACAGCGGGCACAGGCAAGGTATCCTGGAACAACAGAGAGACAATATTATCAGATAATACTTCTAACTGCAACTCAAGGGCAAGCTCCATATGGCAATGAAGTTAAATTAACATATATATCATCTTGATCAAGGTGCGAGAATTTTCCTATAATGGATAGCTTAAGATCTTGAGAACAGCTGAAATTATGCTTGTACAATTTTAATATATCCTATGAGTTAACTAGCAGGGTTTCTATTAGATAGATGGAAAACAAGTAAAATGAAGAGTGCTACAGGTAAAAAAAGGAAGGAAAAAAAAACTTGGAACAAATCCATTCTAGCTCCATATATCTAGCATGTCTGCCATATGTTTGCCAGATAGAAATGTTCAGATGCAATATTGCTGCTGGAATCATCTTCCATCAGCCTCACAATGTTGGAACCCATGTCTCTCAACCTCCTGATGGGTTCCAATGTAGAGGGCTAAAGAAACTAAACAGAGTACAGTTCTAAGTCTGACCAACAAGCAATGTCCACAACAAGCACTGTCCAACTGGAAGGCTGGAACAAGTTTTCCAAGTCTTGTATCCCTACAGTCATAAAGGGCCAGATCCTTAGCGTGAGGCTTTTTAGTCCTTAATTTCTTTTATTTTTTCTTAGGTCTCACCACTTCTTTACAGATGTGCCACCAAATGCAGGCCGCAAATCTACCAATGTGTCTCCATGCCTTGTTGTACATGACCAACCAGACAGACTTATGCTCCATCCTTTCCAAGTGAAAACTTTAAAACATTTCTAACAAATCCCTGAGAAAGTTCCTACCAGTCAAGTAGCAAAAGGAAGCACACTTTGGTTGCTTAGTACTGGGTGGATCCAGCTCACCACTCGTACAGGTTATAACATCTGGCCAGCTCCTGATAATGGATGGGGATTGGACACAGTATCATAATCGCAGCTGTACATTGAAGGACCAACAACTGCAAATCATAAATTTGACCACTAAAAGAACACAGAAAGATCTTGTTTTAATGACAATAAGATTTTGTCAACTAACAAACATAGTACTTCTTGAACCAATTTCCTAAAAGCAGTATGCTTTTCAATCCTATTAGAATCCTATTAGAAGCTTACCCTTTCCAATGAATCCTGGCCTGCAACATATGCTGTCAACAAGAAACAAAAAAAGCACCATTCTTCATATAGTGAGAACTGCCATTACATTTCCAAATTTTAATCCGCATCACTTACATCCTGATCAAGACAACTAAAACGTTGACCCTTGCCAACAGATTCTGGTCATATTGCTTAAGATGGTTTAACAAAAACACTTCCTTGAAAAACTTCCTTGTCATAATTCTTAGTTTTCAGAATTGTTTATATTGTTTTTGCCTATCAAGAAGGCAGACATCATTATTACATATTGTAGTAGGTGGAATATAACCCCAGCATCAACCCAATTCTTTTTTTTTTTATTCTTTTTTTAAACTGCATTGATGGGTCTGGGTTTGCATCCAAACCTAGATCCATTCAGGTACAACATTGACAACAGCGAATCCAGCTTCAAAAAGACTCCAACATACCCAACTAAAAGAAGATGATAACAATATTGTGTATAGTCCATCAAATTCATTGAATCCAGACAAGATCATCTAGTGATGAGTTTTTCACCCAAATCCTAGAACCGAAAAAGAGTTTTGTTGCAGGTGCCAGTCATGAACCAGCCAGATCTATTTGCACTGATTTTAATTGTCTGAAGTGTTCATGTTATACACAAACTAACTGTCAACTCACCAATCATATGATCCATTAACAGATATATGTTACAAAATTTGCAACATGACAAAGTCATGGGCCTATTTCACTGACCCATCCACTGTTTTGGTGGCTTCCAGCTTTTCTAGAGCTATAAGAGTCAAAAAGGACAAAAGCAATTGTCTTGAATAGGGGGTTTAGAAACATGTTCACCGTTCCATTTTAACCAATACATCTACTTCTAATCTAGACTAACAATTCAATAACCATTAAGCAAATAATCTAGAAGAGGAAGGAAAAGGAACATGTCATATGCGTCATGCCATTGGAAACCTAGACTATGATAAAGCATCACTGCTAACAACATTATATTGGTAGCAGAACAGTTAAAAGCAACCGCATGCCCTTTGCTTTCTGTTTGCTATTCCACATGAGATCTATAGGAAGCTACAGCTTCCAATCAATTACCATGGTATCATCTAAAGTTGCAGAACAAGGGCTATTAGCCCTTTAAGAATTCTTTCCCATAAAGCTATGAATATGAAAACTTTGTCTTCTGATCAAAAGTAAAAGATAGAAGAAAATTATTCCCCAACAAATATCCCTTCAACCAAAAAATATAAAGTGGACTACCCTTCAAGCCTGATAAATACTGCAAGGTGCCTGAATGTTTGTAAACATAGGTCTTGCATGAGCTTTCAAAACATTTTCCACGTAATTTTTTTACTATATCCGATGTTCCAAAAGACTATATATTGCAAGTTTAAAAGAGACCTACATTAGGATATATCAAAGATTTATTTATATGATTTCATGTCTTAATGGAAAGTTAAGGATATAGAAGACCACCAGTTCCCAGACAGTATTTGCATCTCTTGTGCTCTTGCTGCTTGACATTGTTAATCTCCACAACCATTAGGGCTGAGATAACTCCAACTGCTCCCCCTGAGAATGATGCTACTATTGGATCAACCTGACTGCACATTTTCAAGGAAAAATTCAGTGATAGAAGAAAAGAGACCTCTGCGAATGCTCAAAAGAGCACATAGTAATTTGTAGCGGCCCATCACATCATTACCTCCAGAAAGCTAATTTGAAGATCAACCACAGGAGCACAATAAGCATGGTTATTCTAAGGGTTCAAACAAGGTGTTCAGGAACGAAAAAGAAAAAGAAAAGTCCTGCATTCTACAGTAAAGGTCTTCTAAAACAATCACTATAGAGTCAGAAGCTCAATGAATTCCATAGTTTTATGATCTGCAGACAATGAAAGCAGCTGCACGAAAGGTATATACTGACAAAGCCATCAACAACTAACTGCATCTGTTGAAATCTCTGTTGCATGTGAGAGAGGCTCAGAGGCTCATCTCTTGCAGAACTAAAGAGAAATAATTTGAATGGCTCCTACATAACAGTGATCTTGGGCCTTTCAACAGATAGTATGCAAGCTCTACATGTGCAATAAAATGATCCCTTTAATAAACATCGGTCACATGCAGCAATACTCTAATTCATCAGGCCCTCTAAAAATAGTTTTGAAAAATTAGAGAAATTTCATATTAGTTTTCTACAATTCCTTGCAAATAGCAATTCCATTGTTGGTTTGTTTACCTAATTTGTTTATCAAGTGATGGCATTTCTCTAGCGCTGCTTGTATAGGGTGTATATAAAAAAAGGAAATAATCTATCCCTTTCTATATTTTTTTTGAACTTTGTGAACTGAGATTTGTAGGTGTTTGGTTGTAAAAGATACATTCCAACTTTACCAAAAAAGAAAAGATAAATTCCAAGAAGGGAAGAAAAGAAAAATGTAGATATAAAAAAACTCTCTTGAAGCATATATTGCAAAATTCATGATTTTAGAGCTTTATGAAATTGCTGTTTGCAACCAAACACCAGGTTTTATAAAATCATTACTTGTAATTAAAAAAAAAGCATGCAGAAGCAGGAAATTCATGATGTTGGAGTACATCAAGATGCATCCTAAGTGGGGAAGTCTTTGTTACTAGTTGTGTATGCAATCAATGATTGGGAAGATTTAGACAGCCAATATACATCTTAGATATGGTTATAATGTTACAACTGCCATTGCTATGTTATAGAATCATACAACTATGGTTAAGAGTTATGACAAAGAATCTATATACTGTTTATTATTTTGAAATATGTTTCTTATATCATATTTAAATATAAAATAGCATTATTTAGATATAAAATATTACCACCCTTGTTATTTTACTTTAGCAATTATACACCATATAACTATGATAATCACAAAGAATCTAATGCTGATTATTATTTTGAAATGTTTCTAACATCCATATTAAAATATGGAATAATTTTATTTAGATTTAAAATATCCCCAATGCTGTTATTTTGTTTTGCTAATGTTATGCACCATTACAGTGGCAAATAACAGTTGATATAACAAAATAGTTTAATATTTGATTTTTCTTATGCTGCTCAAAAGCAGTCAATTATAAAATTTTCAAGACCTGACAGTTTTTGGTTCGCAGCCATTATAAAGTTATAGTTGTATACTTGTATCATTAAAAGCATTCAATCAAAAGCCTTGGACCAGGAGAATATATTTACTTGTCAATAAAAAATCTTGGAGAAAGGGGAAAGAATAAAAACCCTGCCCCTCATGAGAATAATCTTGGTTTGAACCTGGAATATGGCTTATTAACAAATTACAATTTTGGTTATGTAAAAGTAAATCTATATGCATAGCACATTCTAATTCTCAACATTTTTGAAGGAATATGTGTATGCATGTATACAAAGCTGTATGAGAATAAGTTAACTAAAACAGATCGCCATGTGACAGGGAGTACCTCAATTGCATTGGCAAATGCACACTACGGATAAAATCTGCATAAGATGTGCCCCCTAATCCCAATTTAAGTTCCAGCTGGAAAAACAGACCAATTTAAATTACTAACAAGATCTATATATGATTGTCTGCTATAGAAAAGTGATTATAAGCATGAAGAAAAAAGGATTGCAGTTTTTCAGTTCATCCATCAATCACTTAATAGAACTAAATATTTTATTTCTAAAGTTAATGTACGAGGCAGCTAAATGGCCTAAATTCTCCATATCATCAAATTTACAAGCACAACCCTTCCCCTTCACCTATCCCTCCTCACTGTCATCATTCACTTGCCACAAACATCGTCCAATAGCATGCTTACCACCTCTCCGACATAGTACAGTGGCTTAGATGGCATGGATAGGTTGGTGGTGGAGACTGAAGAAGAATAAAGTTGATGGTTAAAAAAGTCAAAGTTGGAATTGGTTGGGTAGTGCTAATGACTTCCTATAAATTTACTCCTACTCATTTACCTTTTACTTTTGAAATGGATTAAACAATGGCATATACAAGATAAAAAGAAAGCTTATAATGTAAATAAAGACAACGCTGATGCCAAGACTAACTGGCATGGATTTTAAAGAACAAGATTTCAAAGTAAAACTAACCATATTCCAAATTTTGTATGACTAGGAATTATTGAACAACTGAGCTAGGATTAAGACTTACAGTTGGTGCCAGAAGTCCACCAAAGATGATAATTCCAGAAATGAGAGAGAAGCATGTAGCATAGTACAGCTTTAGATTTGCTGGTGTCTGTTTCAAATACAGCAGATTTAAACTCAAGTTAGTTGACAAAGAACATCCTACTTTCAAAATCAAGTATAAAGCCCAGTCTGAAACTAAGCTGCCCCTAGAAGACAGAAAAGCTCACCAAGGGAGGCAAAAATGGAATGAAAGATGGAAAATCAGGAAGTTCATTATCTCGTTCTTCATTTAATATTCCAAGTTCGGCACTTTTTATTCTTTGTTGTATCCGCAGCCTGCGAACCTGAAATGAATTAAAGAAGGATGTTGAAGAAGCATGATTAAGATACACAAATTAGAATTCGCAAACTTACTAGATATCTTTAAATATTCTGATACTAGGAAGTGTATTCATCTCTAAGTTCATGGACCAATTATTTTACACTGTTATGAAAAAGAATGGAGTTTTTGTCTTGATTGTCCAGAAGTTATTTCTTAGTGTCCTTTCCTATTCTGATACTATTATGAGAAGAGCAATTGGAGATAATTTTCCATTTCTTTTGACACTCAATCGACCACAATAATCTATTCTTTTTCTTTCAGTCACTCAAGTAATTACCTACCTAGTATCACGAATGAATCCCCTAAAGTTAAAAAGATGGGACCTGCACCAGTGATGGGGCTAGTCTGCACATTTTCTTTTATTAGAACATTCATCTCTCTCTCTCTCTCTCTCTCTCTCTCTCTGCTCAAAGTATCATAAAACTTAGATCTAAACAATTAATTATGATTTGCAACTTCTGATTCCACTATTTCAATTAAGTCTTTCGCACAGGACAGGCTTTATTCACAAGAGTAATTGTTGAACACTTGAACTGATTTGGCATTCTTCCTTCTTGACATTGATCACAAGTTTTAGTAAAGATTTTGGTGCATGTAATATACAACTCACAGAGCGAGCACAAGATATTCAAGATATTAATGAATGATGGATAATACCATTGGACTGATCGAGATCAACTTTGCTCAGTAAATGCATCATTTACTCTCTTCTTTTGTGAAAAATGCATCATTTACTCATTCTAATATAAATTTTAATAGTAAATTCCTAGAAATTTTCTAGTTATCATGCATGCTGCATCAATATGTTTTCACGATGAATCCATTAATTTATCAATAAGAAAATAAGTATTTATCAACATCCATTACACTATGCTTTTTCAGACTGGAAGAATAACTTCTGTATCAGGTAGTGAGGAAAGTTCATAAGTCATTACAATATGCTACCAATTAAAAAAAAAACAAAAGTTAATACTGACCAAATCAACTTGATCCTAGCCATTGAATTCATTCTCACTTATTGACACTAACAAAAACACACCTCCTCCATGTGCAAAAAGATTTTATTTCGACGGCTTCTAATATTGTCTTGAATTTCTTGCAATTCCATTTTAGCAAAGTCTTGAACTGTTTCAGGTCCTTCAATGATACAAAACCTGCATGGGCTCAAATAAAATCACATTATCAAATTAGCAAGAGTTAAAAGGATCAATAGTTCAATTTGAAATCAAATTATAGTTTTGAGATATTTCTGAATCAAGCATGCTTTCTTGTAGCTCATTACAAATACCATCAAGCGGTCATTATATGACGATAATCACTATCACAAATTACATGCAAGGTGCAATGAAACCATGGCCGGAGCCAGGGGGTTGCAGGGGCAGGGGGGTGGAAAATGCCCACCCTTAAAATTTAGGATTTAATTAAGTTTCTAAAAATCAGATATTCTTTTGCCCCCCCCCCCCCCCCCCCCAACCACCACCACCCAAAAAAAAGAAAAAGAAAAAGAAAAACGCACGCACGAACGCACACCCCTTTTATATTTTTTTAGCAACTAATAGATACGGCTACAATTTAAAAGTTGTAATAAAATTGACTGCTTAATCATGGGAAATTTGTTAGTATTTTGTGAATTTCAAAAGAGGGAGATGTCAGTTCCTTATTTGTTTCTAATTTCAACGAACCAACATGTGTTTTTAATAATTAAATAAATGAGAGAGCAACCCAACCCCATTAAAACTCTAACCCCATAATTCTAAGAAATACTTACATCTTTCTCCTACCAGCTTTCTTCCAAATAGATTCTTGCTTTTCAAGAATCAGATATAATTGGAAAGCTAGAGAAAGAAGAAAGAAGCAACGGAGGAAGAAGGAACTTTGAGTGTAAAATGAGAGAGAGGGCAGGGGGACTGAGGAGGAGAAAGAAGACAACAGCGTCTTTACATCAGCACAGGTTCTCTCATTTTTGCTAGTTCTTTTATTTTTTATCTTCATTTCTTCTCTTTGCTTGGAAATAATTAGAAACCTAAGTGTTTGTTAAACTTTCTTTCTCTAGTTGTTTTCATGCTTGTGATTAGGGATGCATATTGAGTCAGGCCAGCCCCTGGTCCACTTGACCTAGCCCACATTATAAGAAGGTTAGGTCAATATTTTTGTGAAGTGGGCTGAGCTCGAGTCACAAACTTCTAGACCGATTAAAAAATCGGGCAAGCTTGGGCTAGTCATTTATAACTCGATAGCCCAACCTAGCTCATCCCAATACTTATACAGCATGTACAAATATATCTGGCATATATAGTACACAAATATAGTAAAAATGTAATATTAGAAATTGTATATCACATAGGTAAAACTACTAGTCACTTAAGAAATTGTTTTTCTAATTAAGGATTGTATGTAAATTATTGATATGGATTTGGAATTATAAATATGACTATGGAGGATGAATAAGAGTGATATTTTTTGAATTTTGATTTGTTAATAATTTAGACTAGCCTGATTTTAACCGAAGCTCACTTGTAACTTGTCGGGTTGAACCTGGGCTCATGCATGTCGGGTTAAGTACAGGACCAGACTAAGCTTGGACCAAGTGTCTAGTAACCTGAGGTGCGCCAGAGACCATCTATTGCCCAACCTAAACCACCCAATATGCATCCCTACTCGTGATGTTAACCAGAGATGGAAATGATAGTGTCAGCAACCCAAATTTATAAAAGCAACACAACTGATTTAGGTCCCACCAGAAAAAAAAATAAAAATTGATTTAGGTGTGGTACATCAACTATGAATTACACTCATATCGCAAAATCTAAAATAGAAATCTTATTCTAAAATATCACTACAGCTCCAGTTTTAGTGTTGTCTTGTCCCCCTAAAGCAAAATCCAGGCTCCATCACTGGCTGACACTTGAGCAAAGGGACTCAAGAATTTGAGGAAGGCCTAATTACCCAGCATCCAATCAAGATAACATATTGCTGCAGAAATTCTAGAATCAAGTTCTATGAAGGTAAAAATCTTTGTAAAAATATTGAATATCTAGATGCATCATGCTAAAGAAGTAGCAAGCAGTTTCAAGAATAAGTGTAACCAAGTTTTGCCGTACCATCGGCACCGTATCATACTAGCACCAAACTGATATGGTCTCATACCATACCGACACTCGGTATGTCTTGCCATCTCGTATGATAGCATGTACTGATACTATACTAGAATGATACCGGTATGAAGACAGGCGACATGTCAACTTTAAAAAGTCAGGAAGTCTCTCCTTCCTTTTC
Source organism: Phoenix dactylifera (assembly GCF_051530095.1). Lineage (NCBI taxonomy): Eukaryota > Viridiplantae > Streptophyta > Magnoliopsida > Arecales > Arecaceae > Phoenix > Phoenix dactylifera. The sequence goes on along the minus strand of NC_143192.1, from coordinate 48,352,633 downwards.
TCTTTCCTAAGATCTAAATGTAGTCCTATAATAGGACAGACGATAAAATCTGTATCTTGCCGACAGCTTGAAAATCTTGAATCACAATGAAACATGTAAAGGTCTGTGGCCATGATAATTAAATGACCTAAATCGCATTAGAAGAGGAGCTTAATTTAAGACGAGGATAATAGAATATGGCCGTGCGGCCTTGTCTTGAACAAAACCAAAGATAGGCGCACCAAAATGGGGGGAAAAAAAGAAACCAAAAGATACGGAGCAATCCAACAGGGCAGAAGATCATTCCATCAGGAAAGAAAGCACCTTGTCATGTGTGACTAAAAACTATCAAGAATTAATCCGCTAAAAAGAAGCAAGAAAACAAACCCAACTGCTGGAATTTTTTAAAAAAAGAAAATCAAGGGATTATATACCCGGCACCGGCTGGGTTTTTCTCGGAGGAATCGGCGGCGGCGGACTCGACCGAGGGGGCGAAGGAAGAAGGAGACGTGTCGTCGGAAGCCATGGATCTCCATTTGAGGAGGGCGGGCGGGTGCCTCGCGTTCAGGCGCTGCGGAGCAGATCTCCAGCAACTCAGATTGTGACGGATGGAAGGCTTTGTGGGCGAGGAGGACGAACACGTCAGTATCCGGCCCGAGCACAGCATCTTCTCCTCTCCTTTCCTTTCCAAAACAAAGAAAATAATATTACTCCGCCCCTTCTAATTCCACTCTTTCTCTGGATCTTAGGAAGCTATCAGGTTAATTTCACTCTTTCAGTCTTTCCAGTTATCTTCGGAAGCCATCGGGATGGAAGAAGGCTAGAAGAATTCTTGATTTGGGTATTTTGTCATGCAGGGGCGGGGAGGGAGAGGAAGACGGGGGAGAAGGGAGGACGAAAAGGGAAGAAGTGGCGATACGTGGAGCCACAAACAAACGAGCGAGCGCCGGTGGGCTTCTCTTTTTCTTGTTTTTGTGTGTACATATTAATATATAAACAATCCGGAGAGATTATATAAATACAAATTTTTAGAACCGGGTATCTCACAACGCCTTGGGAATTGTGAATTCTAGCTCGGAGCCCTAGTCAAGATGCTGCCGTTTAAAGCTCGGTTTCTACGGGAGGGAGATATAGAAAACAAGGTACTCTGTATCCGACCGTACTATATCAATCTATCGGTATTCGATAGAAATGATGTATCGATTTCCAAGATGCTAAAAAAAAATTATACTATATTAATATTATATTAATATAGTATTGGTACGATATTGAGACATAAAAAAAGTGCTTACATCAGGGGTGTTCTAGAGGAAGATTTGTTCATAGTGACTGATTGGATACAGTAGGGAGCGGCAGAGCAATGGCCATCCATTACTCAGGAATATCCAGAAATTGGTGTTCGAATGTCGTTCTATCCAGATTGCTTATATGTATTGGAAGGCAAACAATATTGCTGATTGGATTGCCTCTTTTGCTGTTCATCATTCAGGAGAGATCTTGTGGATTGTGTCTGACCCCTTTTCTTCCCCTCTGTGTCATCTTTTCTCTCTTGACTCTGCTGATAGTACTCATGTTAGATTGTGGTGAGCCATTGTTGTAAAAAAAAAAAAAAAGAAAGAAAGAAAGGAAGAAAGAAAGAAAAGAAGAAAAGAAGAAGCAGAAAGAAGAGAGAAGAAAAGAGGTGGTACTTGTGGCATCACATGCTGGACTCATAATTGATCCTGTCGCTCCGGTGGGAGGTTTTTCTTATATATATAGATATATGATGCAATTTTGTTGGATTTATTTGATTTGCAAGTAGAGTAATGCTTGGGATCCCGCTCCAACGGATACAGAGTTTCATGTAAGATATGGCACGCCAAGATTGATGCTACATATGAAGATTATTTCAACACATTGGAGGGAGTTGGCTTAGTAGAATTATATATGGCAATTTCTTTTCTTAGTAGAATTATATAGCAGTTTCTAAATAACATGGAATATATATGAAATTAATTTATCCATTCAGTTTTATTATGGTAAACCCTTTTTTGATAATAGAACGAAGCAAATTAAGGGAATAGGTACCTTGGAATTCCAAAAAAATCGAAAGCACCCGATAAAATTATGATCGAGAAATTTTGATTAGGATTATTCAGCTTTGTCGCTCTGCTTTATCCCGGACTTTACTCTAGCCAATCAAATAGCCTAAACAAACAATTCTAGTATCCAAAATAGTATTTATCCTGCCATAGATCTGAACAAGATTTGATGAGTAACGTGGGTTCCTCCCATTACTCTCCTTCTTCTCAAATAAAAAAAAATTATAGCACGTCTTCGTCATTGCTTATCCGATCAGATAATTTGGATTAATTTTGAACCATAGTTAAATCTGGCAGAGAATGAGGTCATGACTGTATGAATAAAATTGTGAAGGACGACGAGGTGGGTGTTTACACGCTATGAAGACGGAGATTGAGACATGAGAGAAGGATATTGTCATGCTTGTAATCACCACCTTATGTATATACTTATTTTTTATTTTTTGAGAAAGATCCCTTGCCCAACGATTTGGCCGCGGACACGTGTAGTCTCATGGCCTGCTTGTGTTTGTGCCCATGGTATCTTTGGGTCAATTCTCCCGTTGATTTGAGCGAGTGGCGCCAAACAGCCGTTGTGGAAACTTGTCGACCACCATTAGAGATACTGCTTAGAAAATGACTTTGACTTGCTTTCGCATTGGGAAGGCCACTCCCACAGACAAAAATCATAGTGGGCGGGCATTATAGAGTGAACATTTAGGAGGAAATTTCTATTTTATCATATTTTCCCTTGCATCTATTTTTTTAATTAAAAAAATTAAATAGAAACATGATTTTTATTAATGAAGTTTATCAATTCTATAACTTGAAAAAAAAATTATTAGGTTGTCTATTTCATCTTAGAGATTTTTTTTTCTTTCCAAGTTTTTTTTTTTCTTGCTTTAAATTTCTCTATCTCTTATCTAATATCTTGGCACATAAGAGTTCGTGGATGCCAGTTAAAGCGGGTAACATGACGGATTTACGTGGACTAAGTGGGTTTTGTCTGGTTGATCACTTCCTCAAACCAGTGTTACAAATCTCAGACAGCCATGAACCAAGTTTAGCCAGATGGCAATGCTGCACTAACTCAAAAAATAATAATAATAATAATAATAAAAATCAAATCACTTGGTGCGTCTTGAACCTGTCGCTCTCCTTAATAAAGCCGCACCCTTCACCATACCAATTCAAAAAGAATATCGAGGACACACAATGCCAGCTGAGTACATTTTTTGAGTTGCTATTTCTGTTGATTAGTGATGCATACCCAGATTGCCAATTGATTTCATTTCCGAAACAATCAAGATTAGAAGTGAACTTTAAATAGAATATAGATCTCTATTGCTTTCAATTAAAACCAAGGGCATTCTAGTAGAATGAGACTCATTTCAGCTCCTATTTTAAAGCCAAACTCCCTCCAACCAAATATGTTCTAATTTGCTTTTCAAATCGAGTATTGATATTGATCTCTAGACAGTTCCAACCGATACAACAATCAGGATTGGTGCAATCCAATTGAGAAATATAGTGGATTAGTTGTGCAACCTCGATAATTTCTATCAGCTGGGATCCAAGCTAAAAGCCTAAACCTGTATTTGGAGGCTAGTTCTTGGGGCAATGGAGTTGTCTTAGATTTAGACATAGCTAGTCCAAGTTCATTTCAATGGAAATTTAGATCCGCTTTTGTGACTCATGGTTGAGACGGGTCTGATTTTTGACATAGGTTGGGTGTAGATCAGCAAAAGTTAAAATGGATCTCTACGCCTACCTTCCTACCCTATATAAAAACAAGAGGTTGGAAAGTTCAATTGACAATGGGTTGTGTTGAACAAGCTCAGTCCTTGGGTCTCGTTTTAGCACGTTCGAGTATTGATATGCTTGGCCTCCCCAATTCCCTTCCATTTCTTTTTTCTTTTTTCTTTTTCGTTTCATCACTTTGCTGGTGCTCAGTCTCCTTCTTCTTCGACTGCTTTGTCATGGACCATCTGCTTCTTCAATTGATATCTTCGTACTCCATTACAAATCTCGCTTTGGTAGGGACAATTGAAAGGCTTCCATTACTTGCACAGTCAAATAATTAGTTTCAACTTTTCATTGATAAATTTAAACTTCGTAGCATACAACAAATAAAATTTCAACTAAGTGGGGTCATGAAAGCACAATTTAAGTGATGCGATTTATCAAACATTACGGAAAAAAATCAGGTTATTCATTCAAGAAGCTAATCTAGAACTTGATTTTCTATGTCCAACAATATCTCGTGCAAATATTTCAATATATCGGACGGACTTATTTTAATCCAAAAAGCATTTTTTCGAGCACTTAATTCGCCATAGAAAATATTTGGTGCTTGGAAATACAAAGCCCTCGCATGCGCATGAAGCAAACAGTCTTTATTATCTCAAAATAACAAAATCAGCACCAATTAATTGTCAGTAAGAATCCTAATTCAATTGTGGTATTGGTTTGGCTTTTATCTTTTGCAGGTTGGATCATATCTTGCATAGATCTTAAAGCAATCTAATTTCTATTTTTCACCAATATGCACAGATTTTGAAGCGATGTTGTGTCATCCTGAAAGAAGATGAATGATTCTTTCGGTCAAAAAAATACCAACAAAAATCTGGAATACTTGCTTCAGGTACTTCGAGATATTTTGTTTTCTAGTTTTATATTTTTATTAGGTGTATTGGTACTGGTCCGATATGAGTTATCCATAAAAAAAAAAAAAAAAAAAAAACTAGGATACTTTTGCTATGCGAGAACTCGGTAGGCCTGGGAACTGGGCTTGGGCTCCCACCGGGCCTTCCACGACGCGGTCCTTCCCAAATTCAAACTCTTTATACGCCAGCTTGATGGAAACCCTAATCTCAGCTTTATATATACCCACTCCCCTCCCACCACGCAAAAGGCGATTCCTATGCATCATTGTAGCGTCGTTATATCTAGGGCTTTTGCAATTCCTCTCCTCGATTAGGCTTAGGATCACCGACTCGGAAATTTCGAGCTCGACAGACCGGATCGCAGATCTCTCTATTTCGACGATCCCACTGAACTGGGCAATCTCCTCCACAGGGAATTAGGGTTAGGGTTTTTCGTATTCTATCCGTGTTTTTTTCTCTGATTTTAGATGATTTTGTTTTGTTATTTATTTTTCTTGATCTCCAATTGGGGGATTAGAGGAGAAGGCTGCGATGAGGATAAAAGAGCTCCCTCTTCTGAAATGAGATCTTGAGGACGCTCGCTGGCAGAATCGAACCATTACTTTTAATCGCCACCACTGAGTAAATCTTCTCCTACCATGATTCCCCCAAGTTTCTTTTGGTATTCATATTTTCCCTTCCAAGACTTGATTTTTCGCTCAAAGTTTCCATTTTGGATGATATGCTTTATTACATTTGATTAACAGATAAGGGTGAATTGCTAGTATTTTAATCCAACACTTGAAGAACTGAGTTTCTAGAAATTCCAAATGATGCTTTTTTTTTTTTTTGCTTCCGAATCTGTTTCTGTTTTAGTTTACCTTTTTCTTCTTTGGATTATTCGGTTCTGATTGTTTTATGTATATAAATCTTGGGATTGTTCATCATGTGATGAAATCTTGAAACGAAATCTTAGGACACCTTCCTACACAGCACCATTTACTAGGCTGTGGATGAGAAAACGTTTCAGTTCTGATGAGAAAACGTCTCTGATGCACGACGTTCTTTTTTAAAATTTAATCGACACTGGTCATTGGGTGATGTTTCTAATGGGATTGTTTAGTCGAATTTGTCTGAATGTTTGATGATCGTATCTTCAATTATCTCTCGTTGTTTATTACGGTTTGAACTTTACCGACCAAAAAAATACGGTTTGAACTTTGATGACGTCTTGCCTTCGAGTTGCTCATTAAGCCTATGTTGATGTTCTAAACAATGCTGGAATTAGAGGCTGAGGTTAATAAAAACCATCATATGGTGCGAATCAATATTTTGGCTATATGAGTCTTATATATATCATTATTGGTGCTAAACTCCCTGGTCTTGAGCCATGGTCATGATACCTATATACTTATGTCGATGTTCTTATGGTTATGTTGGTGTTATTTTTGGTGTTTGCTTTCAAAATTCATTAATTGATGTATCTTCTGGATGGCTGCAATACTTGTTAATTTAGGGGTATCTTTCGGTCATCATTCTCAAATAACTGTGATGTGGTGTTGTAATGTACAAATGTGACTAACTGCAAAAACTATTTTGTGTTATTTCCTTGTGCCAACATTTTATTGTATATATATTTTTGGGTTACCACTGTTTATAACACTCAAGTGATTGCATCTTAACATCCTCCTAATTGATTTTTTTCCTTTTTTTGGTTAGTTCAGTAGTGTTTTTTTAGGTGTATGATTCACGGTTAATTGATCCTGATGAGGAGGAATGACCTCATGATAGGAAGTGCGGTATGACACTTAACAGCAGCTGTTTCACCGTATATCGATCTCTTCTATCTGCTGTTCTCAGACCCTTCATTTCAAATCAAAACAAACTTTGAGCTTGTTGTTGAAGGGTAGCTGAAACAGAAGTATAGATGCAGGCGTTTTGGGATAATTGGATCAGCTGTGTGTGTGATTTTAAATGGGTCACTGAGGGATCACTGTGCTTAGTTTTTAGATTTATCTATGTTTTTTTTTAAAAAAAAACTTTTTGTTCACTTTGGTGTTTCTGAGTTTCACACTTAGGTCCAATGCCACTTCTCTGGTAGCCTGGTGCATTGACCCGAGATGCTATGATTGGGCCAAGATCAACTCAAGTTTTGATGCTTCGCAAGTTGATAGGAACCTGTGGATTAGATGGTTATTGTCTATCCACGGAGCCGGTTTATGCGATTACATCTGTTCCTTTATTCAGCTACCAATCTAGAATCATATTTGTTCTTTGGAAAATTTAAATATTAAACAATCATAATTTGTCTGTCAAAATATGCAGTTGCAGTCTGGTGCAAAACTAAATGGACAATTTGCAACAGTCTATGAGACGCTATCAGTTTTTTCATTGTTTTTTACTTTGAGTGAGATGCCTGCACGTTTACAGGTCCCATCACCCAAGTCCCTCTCTAAACATCCCTTCTGATATTGGCTTGGATTAAGAACATTGGATCTTGATGAGGAGGATGGTACCTCAAGATAGGAAGTGCCATGTGACACTTTTATCAGCAGTCGCATTTTTCCCAGCTTGCCTCTTTCTCGCTTTCTTTTCTCTTCGCCTCCTCTCAGATCCAATCAAATTTAGGGTTTGTTGAAAGAGAGAGAGAGAGAGAGAGAGAGAGTTGGAGGCATTTTTGGTCTTGTTGGATCAGCTGTTCGTATGATTTTAAAGGGGTTTCTGAGAGATGCCTTTTGCTTGAAATCAATTCTTTTGGTCTTTTGTCCTATCATTGTTACTTATTTGAGCTTGATAATGATATGGTTGGGGTATGATTGGAATTTACATTTTCAGCATGCGAGATCCTTGTTGTTTGCTTCCCCCCCAATCCTGATATCTGAAACACTTAATTTCAGTCTGGTTGCTAATTTCAACTCGATAGCATCCAGCAGTTTGGTATGTAGGTACTTCTGGCCTTAGCAGTTGACTCCGTTTAGCATTAATCTGGTCTATTTAGCATTTGGATACATGCCTGTAGTTGGGATATCCATATAGTTGGGGCTACACGTTGCATTTTACAGCTAAATAAATTTTCATGTTTGTTTGCATGCAAATAAAAATCGTTGCTGTATTTGGTTGTACTCTTAATACTAAAGTAGTATTAATTATGGCCACTTTAACAAAAAAGAGTTTTCAAATGCAGTTTGACTTGCAAGATTTTGGTCAATCTTACAGCAATCCAAAGTCCAAACATCGGAGCACCTATACCAACTTGGTTCCAGGTATCCACAATCATCCTTGACTTAAGAATCTGGTTTGGAACAGTTCTCTGCAGCATCCATAGGTTCAGCCGTCGATGCTAAGAAGTGATGGGGGCAAATATTTTCTACGTGGATTATTTTCTTATTTCTATCCTTGATACATATGTTCATGCCTCGTGGCCTGCATGAGACCATCCGAGTTCTCAAAGGTGGCCGTCAGTAGGAAGTGCATTTCCAATGGTCGAGTTGTTGGCGCAGTAGTTAAATGAAATGGCTTGTATGCTTGATATTGTTTGGATAACAACGGTGCAATCAGAATGGTGGCTTATTTGACTCTGGCTAGAAAGAACAACTTAGTAGTGCCTCTGGCTAGATGAGCCATGGGCAGATTTACCATTAATTGTTATACTTGGGCAATTGATCGTCAAAATTTTTACCCATTGTTTCAACTATTGCATGACCAAGACTAGAAGCTCAGCACTGGGCCGAGTTGGTTTCCCCTGCCGCCTGGGCTTCCTCCCAAACAGCTTGTTAAAGTTTGGGGTGAGGCCTAGGCCTGAGTTTAGAGGCTCGAGCCTGTTTAGAATTCTATATATCGCACCCTGTTTAAAGTAGCAGCATCCAGCTTTGACAGCCTTCATCTTGACATACTATTCAACATGATAGTTCATAGGTTTTAACTCGACATACTACGGTTTCCGTATATGTAACATGGAGTGGGCCACCGCTTGATCTGTGGCTAGATTGCCTCAATAAAACACGTTCCATCCGGGCTGATGCAAGCGATCTTTGGCAACTCCCAACCACTGCTACGTGCGAGAAGACATGGACTTCATTCCACATAATTATATATGACGTTTGATATGTTAGGGTTGCTTTGCGGAATTTTACATGTTTGATGGTCAATTGCCTTTGAGTTTTACCCACTTTTGACATCTTGACATCTTAGGCGCTGCATCAAATTTTCTTATATTTTGCGTTCAACAGTGTCAAAATCTATTCGTGGTCAGCTCCTGGAGAGGCTTGAAACCTTTACTTTTTAGGGATAATGTAGAGACAACGGCACTACTCGTCCACTACAGCCTTGGGTTGAACGTTCCGAAAATAGTATAATAACCACTATCACATTGCTATCCGTGCGGAAACTAACAGAGACTGGGTTACGGACAGTCTTTGTTTCTAAAATGAAGTAACTATTCTCAACATCAGTCCGTTTCTTTGGATACCTTCTCTATTCGGGCTTCTAATTTGGTTTTTATTTTGCAGAGAGAATCCCAGGGAGACCTTTATTTTCATGGGAAGTCTGTTCGCTCTTGTAGTTTGCTTGGTTCTCCTCTTATTCTGCTGCTTTTATTTGATAGTTTTCTTTGTTTTCTGCCGTAAACTCTACCAAAAAAAGAAGAAGAAGAAAAGATGTTAAAGAAATAGCCTACAACAGCCATCATCACAACAGGGTTGCTCCTAAATTATGCCTGGTATTAAAGAAAAATCATCTAATACTAATCATTGCATTATAACTTATAACCACTTTAAATCTAAAGCCTTTGATTTCATTACATTCCTCGGCACGATGGAATTTGTTCTGCCATCAACATATAATAGAGTGACACGTGTTGATCACGAGGTACTTGGGAGTCACAATCCGGGAAATCTTCGCGAAGCTAAAGGAAGATTGCCCGCGAACTCCCAACCACTACCATGTGAAAGGACGCACGCAATCACAAACAATAAGAAGGCGCCCTCCGGCGTGGGGTCAGTTCTCGTGTCCTTTTTTTAATGATGCGCTCCTCCACCAAGGACATTCCTCACCCTCGCCAAAAGATGAGAAAAAAGAAGAAAGGAATAACACTTTTAGTAAATGCCAGTTCTAGTCATCTAGACTTGGTACTGAAGCAACCACCACATACTTCTCATGATTTCCAGAAGCAAAGCCGGCTGGATTAAGAGATACAGCAGTCCAAGCCCATAGGTAAGCAATAAGCATATCGGAGACTAACTAAAACCAACTTAAAAGTTGATACAACTGGATGAAAGGAGTTGTATAAAGACCAGAGCAAGGCAAGAGCATCCATGTAGGAATTTAGTATAAGTATTGGGGCCAAGTTGGTCAGTCGAGCACATAAGAATGAAGGGAACGGGCACTAAACGAATCTTTTATTGCTTGTCATGGGGGCGGTGGTGCGACGAAAGTTTTAACGCTTCTTATCCAGGGGGTAGTGCCGACCCACCTTTTGAGACTGGCAGTCACAGTCACAAGAAACCATGCTCACTTTCTCGGGCGCCTGATAACACCAAGCGTTCCCACCCAGGCCAGGCACTTCCAGAACATCTCTATATATCGATCGGACAGGAACATGCAGACAAGGGAGAACTGCGAAGAAGAAAAAGCAATGCAACTCAGCAGGCAGCAGCATGAGACACCCATCCTCCTCTTCATCTTCTTATTACTTGCAGTCCTGTCCTTCGCTCCCACTCATGCCAACGATATAGAAGAAAAAGACCCATCCAAGACCGATCCACCGGGTGTGACGTCGCCGCCTGCGCCTTGCGGTGGTGCTGCTGCTGGTGGTGGTGGTGCCCAGAGTGGCAACACTGGCTCCGGCCATGTTTCCGGTCCGGGCGGCAGCGGGGACTACAGTTGGGGATGGGGCTCACGCCCTGGAAGCAGTTGGGGGTTCGGTTCGGGCTCCGGCCAGACTCCGAGCGGCGATGGGAAGGGCTTCGGATTCGGCTTCGGGTACGGGACTGGATCAGGACCATCGGCTGGTTATGGGTTTGGCACCGGTGGAGGCGGTGATCATGGAGACGGCGGAGGAGCTTACGGGTTTGGTGGGGGACATAGCGGCCCAGGCGGCAGCGGCGGCGACGGTGGTGGTGGAGCCACCGGAGGATATGGGTTTGGAGGCAGATATGGCAGTCCCGGGGGTGGCGGCTTCGGCGGCGGTTGGAGCCCCCGGAATGGATGGTTCCCGTGGCATGGTGGCGATGACTGAACATCGGGCTGGCTTTACTTAAGATGGTGTGAGGTATAATACACAAAATCAACTAAACTGGCCGCTGTAAATCTAACACCGTTCTTACTATATATATAGCATGTGAGAAAAGTTCGGGCACGCTTTGTTTTAAGGTATTCAAGCCAGAATAAATAAATTTCACAGAAGTGTTATCTCATGTGGATCAGATTGATCATTGATGTCTTCTCATTAAAAGGACGAACTATCAGTTCCATCCCTAGCTTCGTAGTTACAGTAAAAAGGATCTGAGTTTGGGAAACTGTGCCAGAAATGGAAGTGGAAGAATCATCATTTTAGTATAATTTTTTGAATAACAGGATAAGAAATCAATACAAATGTTGATATGCGTGATGCTATAGGAGACAAGTCTCATGGCAAAAATGGCCGGTTCTATCTTGATATACATGATAGACTCGGACAACATCTAGGGTAAAAAGAGAACGTGTTATGCGATTTACGATGAACCAACTAGGCTCAACTATAGTGTAAAGGACAAAGGGAATTTTACCGCTGTCCGCCGTGTAATTCTACGTTGGAAGACGATATGATAGAGATGGAACACTTAATGACACAAAGTTACAACTGCTGCGAAACATGACACATACAAAAGACTTTTCTGATGCTCGGCACCATATTCCATTATCATATCCTCACTGCATGGAGCGACTGAGTGAGTCACCAAGGATTAGACCAAGCTATGGTCCCTACACGGGTGCAAATTGCTGATATTGATAGGAATTTGGTGTTCCCGTCTTTGCACTAATTACGAAATTAGTTAATTAATTCATGCTTGTCTACAAACCAGGAGCTCATTCTAGCTACAGTACACCAGCATGGTTTCCCCATGCAGTTTAGAAATATCGATGACAAATGTACTTTAACAGAAATATCTCTCTCCCCTCCCTCCCCTCTCTCTAAGAGAGAGAGAGAGAGAGAGAGAGAGAGAGAGAGAGAGAGCTCTGAGATGTGTTTAACAGAAAATTAGCAGATCATACATGAAAGCCATAACCTTTTTTTATTTCAGAGAACACGAAAATCATGAATCCAGAGTTTATGTCTTCGAACAGATGACCGTGCTTATGGCTCAGATGGTCTTTGGTAAAATCAGACAACTAATATGCAAAACCAAACAGAAAAAGCTAGGTTTTTCTTTGCATGAGAGATACAGGCTTGGAGTGCAGGTTTGGTATGTCTACAATCTCATCATGGAAGCATCCTCTTCATGTTTCAAATTGGCTACTCTGTAAGAAGTTACATCTTTGTCATCAAAGATACAGATAAATTACTCTAGTCATTACTTTGCTTGAACACCCAGTTCATAATAAATATTGTTACTAAATCACAAGGTCATATAAATTACTAACTGATTGGTCAGATAGATATTGTTACTAAATCACAAGGTCATATAAATTACTAACTGATTGGTCAATCCTCGAAGATTTTTTCTTTTGGGACTGCTGCAATGAGTGCTCATCAGCAATCAGTTTGACCGGTGCATAAACTGAAGTTGTCCTAATTCTTGCATAATACGAAATGCATAAAATCCATAGGATCAATGCAATTTGTGACGCACAGCCCGAATGAAGTAAATCAAATTTGGGAAGCTGTTATTCTATATCATGTGCCCTGAAGCATGATCAATTTGCTTCAGATGCTCTTCATGGCGTCAGTGATGCACCCACATCATAGTTATTGGGAAAGGGGATATTGGGAATGCTAAGTTTTGATCCATCCAAAATGGCCAACCAAAGGGCTACCATAACTTATTCACTGAAGGTGATAACCATTTCAGCAAAATAAATGGGCAAGAAAACTGATCTAAATGAATGAACTTTGCTTAAGTTGCAAATAGGAGACTATGAAATGCAAACACAGATTGAAAACAGGGAAACTTAAAACAAGCTTAAACTGGTATGACAATATAGGGTTGTGTTACATGAAGAGGGGCTTGGGAAAATCTTACTGAGCAACAGATAATTTTATTTGAGGGACTGACTCCTCAATGTAAGGGGGATGCAAATGGTCATATCTTGCATTCAGCATGAACACAAGGTTCTGGCTTTGAATGTAAGTAGCATTACTCCTGCTTCCATAAGCTGTCCGTGGAGTGCAAGTCTTAAGTTGTTTAAAAAGGAAACTCAGTTTTTATCCTGGTTTTATTTATCATTGGAAAAGTAAAAGATAGAAGGTGAGGTTAATGGAAAAAAAGTATTTGTTCATCGATCATAATACTAATTCCCTTCCAAAGTTCTGAAGTATCGAACAATGACAACAGAAGCATAAGTTCCAACCTATCATGGCCTTGTCCAATACTTGCACAAAACATACAGCCAATTTTTTAGAACTGTAAAACAGTGGTATGGTATCCTAAATACAGAGCATATGAAAAAAAAAAACCATTTTTAGAACAAAGGAGAGTACTTCAATAATCAAACGTTGTATAGTATGAGCTACATAACATTACTTTTGTGAACGTTGATATAGAGTCTATACCAACTTATTCTGCCACAGCAACATGCTTGCCATGGAGTTGAAGATCTAGAATTAGTAGCAGATCAAGATTTTACATGAAAACTAAAGTGCTATTGGTGTCTGGCATCTGATGCTCTATAGTATTGTATCCAATTCCTTCCAGCAAAGCTGCTACTTGGGAAATTTCATTGGGTTGCCACGCCTGAGGTGGTCAGTCTGTGCAGGCTAAGCAGTTAGAGTTAGAATTAGTTGGGATCTAATACCATACCTCTACTCATTGGAACCCAAGTACTGATTGCAGTCAGATAAAATAAGTTCTAATCAGGATTTGTTAGTTTCTGATACTCACCCAGACAACATCATGGTGTTGGACAGCCAATGGAGGATCTAGGGTCCACCAGTAATAAAGAAAATGCGAGACTGGGTTCAGGAAAGGTAGAATGCAATGAGTTTCAAGGAACAACTAATCTAACATACTGATGTCATGCTTCATGCACAAAGAAGTATATAAGCATATGAAGAACCAGGAAGTGCTAAGTTTAGAACAAGGTTGCCAAGAAATTGAGGAAGAACAGTTTTGCTTGTTTATGTTTTTTCAAGATAAATCAAGTAATGGTGCCAATGGTCCTTGGCTGAGGCTAACAATCTTCTCGTGATCAAGAATAAATAAAATGTTGCTGGATGTTATTTTAGTGTGGTATGACATGGAGAGCACAAAGTGGTCATGCATGGATGTGCCCCCCTACCACTGGGAAACTCTGTACACCACTAGCCAAAACCCTGTGGCCTCCCAGGCCTCATGAGCGATTCTCCTCCCCCCTCCAATGTGCTAGGAACTATTTTTGATATATAGTCCAATCTGCTAGAAACTAGTTTCAGATATACAGTGCACTGCTCTGATCCTCCACACTATAACAATCATCATTTGAAATTTCACATTTAAAATTCCAGTACGAGTCAAAAACTTCTAATCCAATTTCTTTCAGTCGGAGAAGGCACTCAGTCCAGACAGCCAATCTGCTAGGAACTAGTTTTGGATATATAGCCCGAGCTTCTAGGAACTAATTTCATATTTATAGTGCCTTGTTCTGATCTGCTGAACCAAAATTCTACTTCCCTTAACAAGCATCATTTGAAAGAAGTCCTATACAAATCAGAAACTTCTAACCTAATTTCTCTCAATCTGGGAAGGTGCTCAGTCCTGACAGCCTCTTTATCTTCATGGATACATAGAGTTGAAATTTTAAAAGTGTTTATTTTTGACTCCTTTCAAAGTCCTGAATTTTTCAAAGTTCAAGGACTCAACACAACAAAGTGATGAAATCCCGACTTTATTTCTCTGTGGTCTCGTGGCTTGAAGGTTCCTCTCGGGAACTTCTTTTGGGTGGTTGGCTGCCCTCAATGGTTCAATCCTCATTCTCTTCCTCTTGTTGACTCACTATCACCAGCTTATAGACTTGTAGACAGTGATGAGGAAGGCGAGTGCTTCCCTGGTCAAGTTTTTTTAAATCTAATTTTTCAAATCTCATCTCCTTATTTTTGTGTATATCTATGCTTCAAGTTAGAATATAGAATGTCTGACCTAAACTATGCCCTTTATTCTTCTAGCTTAATAAAAATAAACTTCAAGGAGTAAATCTTTTAATTCAAATTTTTAATCCTTATTAGTTCAAAGAAAACCATAAAGCTCTCCCAAGATAATAAAAATATATTTTTATATAGCACCATAATGTGTATGATCATAAAGCGGTTAGTATTTCGATCCTTGTGGACAACTCTCTTCCAAGATGTGTCCAAAAGATGCTGAATATAAAGAAAGGATGGTGGAATTCCCTTATGCGTATGTGATTGGAAGCTGGGTTCTTTTTGTGGGTCGGGCAGGAGGTGAAGGCTAGAAGAAGAGAATTGCGCATTCCTGGTAAGGAAGAAGAGAAGAAGGTACCCCCAATCAAGACTGGCTCAGAGAATCACTGGTGTGGTTTCTACCCCCAATCATTTCGCCAACTAAGAAGTCATCCTTGATAAAATGAATATGACAAAATCATGACACTTGCCCTTCCTATCAACAAAACACAAAAATTCTAGCTCTGCCTCTTAGAGTAACTACAAATTCTTTGGACTTGCTCCAGTAAGAAATAAATAGCTTTACACCAATTGGAAGACTTGCATTCCTTCAAACAATTAAGATTGATGAAGCAACTTATTCAATCTGTGAACATCCCCTCTAACAACTCATCATAACAAGATCTTTGAGGGTTAGAAAGTAAAGTCTAAAGAATGCGTAGGGGGAGACAAATAAGGATCTGATCACAATCCCATCACGCCCTTGAGTCATGTCAAAGATGCTCCCTTCGTTAATCTACAATGGTTGAGGGCTGGAGATTCTTGATGCATCCAGTCTCTATGAAATCGACTTTGGTCAATAGATTTTGATAAGTTTTCAATGTGTATGAATCCTAGAAGGAATCTATGACATACCCATGAATTCTATAATTGTGAGGAAGTCTAGGCACTCATATGCATTCCTTCGTTTTGATGTGAAAAATAAAATACTCTTTCTTTAGAGTTTGCTTATAGAGTATTTTCTCTCTTGTGGTGGCGTGACATTGTCACATGCCCACAACCCTCAATTTGGCATTAAAGAGAATTGGTGATGGTAGTGTAGATTGATAGCTAGGTTAGTTTAAAAAGTTGGTCTGGTATTTTTATGGTATGTTTTGTATAAGGGCAAAAATCCTCATAAATTTGTTAGTTGATTCTATAAGAACTATGAAGAAAGTGACTGTTTTTTATCATGATCTTCTATCTTCTAGACGCAAATCCAATTTTTATGCATTGAGGATTGCCCATTCATGCTCAAAAAAAAAAAAAGATAAAAAAGAAGAACTTGCCCATCCAGCCCCTTCACTTTTCGTCCAAAATCATGAACATTGCATAGTTGATTAAGAATTAGATCACACCAGCATTGGTTTCAGCATTTATGCAATAAAGAAGCAGCATCAACTGCCATGTTACAGATGTTACATTGATTCCCTTGAGGAAAAATTGAAGTGTAGCAAAGGAGGTAAAAAGCAAATTAGTAATTCCAACTTGAACCCAAATATTCATGTTTATATCCCAAGATTGGATCCATTATATCATTGAATAAAAATCAGATTTGGATATATTTGGACACTTACTACATTTGTGTAAACACGTGGACGTGTGTTACATGTTGTATGCACAATTGAGAACTTCTTCAACAACCTACATTGAAGATACTGAAAAGGATATCAGTCTGAAAAGGTCAATGTTATATTTCCATCCAAGGGAAAAGACTGATTTCCAGATGAATTATCCAAATATTATTTTAGTTCATCTATTAACTTAGTTTTGCAAGGGCATTTTGGACGATTCAGCAGTTGGTAAGTTTTGTCTGGTTTTGAAATGGACTCACATCCAAACAGAGAACCAAAAATTATATGGTTGGATTCTCTAATGCCTTTTAGGTTGAGACTTTGATCGTAAAAAACCTGTTAGGATTCTGATTCATATACAGAGAATCCAATGCGATTTTGCTAAGATATTCCTCGAAATTGAAAACACAAGGACGAAAACACATGGATCATCAGAGAATCTATTAGCTGGTATCAAAAGCAGATTATTTTATATGATATCTCTTAAGGAACAACACATTTGAAGTAAATATTTAAAGAAAAAATCAAATCAGAGAAGAATAGTTACAGACTAATTTTGCAGCAAAAGCATTACTTACTGATCTGTTGTTTACTCCTTCCAACATTGTCCAATTTGGATGGCGATTTTTCGTATAGAAGAAAATAGATCCGCAGACCTATTGAGATGCGAACCGATCGCTGTCAAGTAACACTAGCTACAGTTGTCTTGACCGAAGAAATACAATATGAATGATGAAAATTTACCTCTGTCTTTGGTTCAAGAAGTACTAATTATCACATTGAAGAAAGAACATTACTAAGGTTGAACAAAATTTTTCATAAAGGCACCAAGTCTTCTGCATAAGTTAGCTGAGATGCAAGAATATCATTAATGGTGAAATATCCAAAATTTAAAAGACAACATGAAAAAACATCCTATATCCTGTAGTCACCATTTGTATATGGACAGTTAGATAATAAAAATCAAATTTTACATAACACTTGATACGAACCATTCTGTTGAAATGCTATGTACCAATTAGTGTCATTGTAGACAGAATATGGAGACTAAGATATATGATTTTTCTTACCATACTTTTTGGGTTCTAGCAAGTGGTGGAGCCAGGGACTTTATGTAGAGGGGGAACAAATCTATTCTTATTTAAAATCCAAAATACAGGTCAAAAAGAAAAAAAAAAATATTCATGATATCAAACTTACTAGGACTCATGATAAAAAAGCCTTTTTAAATATTTTAGTTTCTAAAAATATGCTCATAATCCTAATGATTAGACTTTTCATTGTAATCTATTGTCCATGCATATGAAACCTTAAAAACATGCATTATTAACAAATAAGAGAATTAGAAAAACAAGTAACGCTGCAATAATAAATAACAGAGAGAAGGAAAAAGGCCTTTGCTTAACTTCATCACTTGATCAACTGATGACATCGTTAGTTTGAAGGGGATAAATGCATTGGCCGAGGGACAATATATATAAAGCTTTCCACTCTCTCATCACACTTCAATGACCAGAGAAGTCATTAATCTTTCGAAACTTAAACATCATATACATAGAATATGATAACAACAATATTAAATACTCTATAAACAACAATCAGTTCAGAACTTCAGATGATGCCATATTTTTAGTATGCTCTTGTATGACTTTCCCGCTCCACTATTTGTCAAGGCTTAATTTAGAGTCTTCTTCTAAACTTCTGAAAAAAATTATGTTGAAATCAACTATGCTAGTGCCACAAAATAACATTCAATGCTCTCCAACAAAAAAAAATGAAGGGTAAAGAAATCACTTAGCAAGGGTTCAGCTGAAGTCCATGTGATGTAGGACAGCAAGGGGTTAGGGCTGCCTCCATGCATTTGTGGACCTTGAGGTGAAGGATTACGGTTATGAAGGATTTTATTGCTTGTTATCCAGGTTCGGAGTTTTTAGGATAGTCAATAAGAACTTAAAATTTAGGGCAATGGCTGTTCGAAAGAATTTCTATTTCCTATATGTGGGAACATGAACCAAATCACAATCTAGAGCTCTCTTAGACAACCAATTCTAAATCTGTAATCAAAATAGATTAATTAATGCAAGCAGAAATTTGAAGACAGCACTATGATCCATTCAAAGTCCAAAAGAAACAAGTATACATAGCAGTTTATGAAACAAAGAAGAAGATTAAGAGCGAGAAGAGAGGAATAAGTAGCAGAAAATATAGTGAGGAGGAGAAGCGGGGAAGAGAGAGGAAAGAAACAAGAGGGCCGAAGATGGCCTCAACATATCAATACCATTCCCACTAAGAAAACCAACATTCAAGTCTTTTGCTTGACCACTTTATAAGGACTCTTAAACTTGATCCATAAGTTAAAGAACTTTAGTTCTTCTGGAACTTTTTAAAAAGATAGAAACAAATCCCTCAAAAAGTTTCCAAAACAAACTAGTTATCGACTCCTAATAGCCACAGGTATTGTAGCATCATTGTTCCTGTTACAGTAATGTGAACAGTAGCAGCTCCATAACTTTGATAAATTGACTCTTTTGGAACCCCCTAAAATTATGAACTTAAAATCTTATGATACGGCCTTGCTTGGCTATTATTGAACTTCAAAAGATCCTAATAATTTCAATGTAAAGCCTGCAATTAAAGAACTCTAAATCAAGAAAATTTAAGCTATTGAATGTGAAACAATTCAATCCTGCATCATCCACTTCTGCCGAGCGGATCTCATCCTTAAGATCTTTTTCCAGAAGCTTGATCCTCCATCGAGTCTTTATAATTTGATGATAGAGGCCCACATAAAGTTCTGTTGCAATCGGGACATTCGTTTGTTGTTTTGATGTCCATTGTCTCACAAGAACCAAGGCTTGGATCATCTATTGAATTGAGATCTTCGAGGAATCCAGCAAATGAGTCAAGAATGGATCTTCATATCGTTCGATCTCTGTCATTTAGGGTTGTGACTTGATCTCACCATGAGTGCTTTTCATGCAAATCTTCATCGTTGTAATCTTCTACATATAAATACCTGATGGATCATCATTTGTAGCATCCTTAATCAATAGATCGCCGATTGCAGCATCTTTGTGTGATGGGATTTTGAACATATGCCCTTCACATTTAGAAGCTTTTATTGTAAGCTCTTCATGAAGTGTTTCATTAGGTTCTTCATTCTCCTGACTCTTGATTTGGAGTTCATCCTCAGAGAGCTTTTCAATGTCTAAAGCTATTGCAATTTTTTGATGTATAGAAGTCCTTGACATCACATCGTCGTTGATATATGTCAGCCTACCATCCATTTGGCAAAAGATCTTCTCATGTTTGACATGTTCATGAAGATCATAAATTTTGAAACTCAACTCATTTGAGGACATGATAGAAGGGTGAAAGGAGGGGATAGAAAGGAGATCAAGAGAAAGTAAAGAGGAAAAGCAGGGTTCTTTAGCTTTGATTCCAAATTTGATGTAGGACAGAAGTGGGTCAGGGCTGCCTACATGCAATCGTGGACCTTGAGGCAAAGGATTAAGATTATGAAGGACTTTATTGCTTGTTGTCCATGTTCCAAGATTAGGATAGTCATTAAGAATATTTGAAATTTAGGGCAATGACTGTTCCAAAGAATGTCTATTGAGGGCACCTATATGTGGGAAGATGTACCAAATCACAATCTAGAACTTTCTTAGACAATCAAAAATAAACCTGTAATCTAATTAGATCAAAGAATGCACACAGAGATCTGTAAATAGCAGTATGATCTATTCAAAGCCTAAAAGAAGCAGCGATAAACAACAGATTTATGAAATAAAGATAGAGAAGAAGAATAAGAAGATTGAGAGAGAAGGGAGGAATAAGTAGCATAAAATAGAGAGAGGAGGAGAAAGGGGGGAGAAAGAGGGACAAAACAACAGGGCCTAACCTGGTCTCAAATCTTCAATTCCATTAACAATAAAAAAAACACCACTATGCATGTCTTTTGCTCGAACCATTCTCAAACTTGACCACAGGTTAACGAATTTTAGTCCTTTTGGGACTCTTTATAAAGATAGAAACAAATACCTCAATAAGTTTCCAAAACCAACTAGTTATTGACTCCTAACAGCCCACAGGTATTGTAGCATACGTTCATGCTACAGTGACGTAAATAGTAAGTGAACCCTTGACTTACCTAAATCAACTCCTTTTAACCTCCTAAAATTATGGACTTAAAGATCTTATAATGCTATCATGATTGGCTATCATTAGAATTCAAAAACCCTAATTATTTCAATCTAAAGCCTGCAATTAAAGAACTTTAAATCAGCAAAATTTAGGCTATTGAATGGGATAGAATTCAGTCCTGCATTACCATGTTTAGGTAAATGACAGCCTCACTGCCAGAGATGAGAAAGAGAGAGTGAAGGCTAGGTGGTGCAATGGTGGGATATTGGATGGGCATCTCTCATCCAACAAACCACCATGGAGAGCTTGTGGTTGGGAAGAGGAAGAAGGTTGAGGTTTATCAAAGTGTTGGTGAGAGACAGAGGAGAGAAAAACCTATTGAATGGGACACGAGAGAGCACAGTCATTGGATTTTAATCAGACTGTAGATCTGAATGAAATTCTTTTTATTTTTCCTAACTAATTCAAAAGCTGTTTGCTAAATTTGATACTGGGAAGTCAAAATATACAGCACCCTGAAGTTTCAAAAATGTAAAGTTGGGAACAACAAGAAAGTACCTGAAAGAGGCTTCTTCTTGGAACTAATGGGCTGCTAGCCCCCAACTGCAGTGAGCCCAACGGGGGCACAATATGTAGATTTGGACTTGGAGGCGATACAATGAGATATAATAGGGTTTTTCTCTAGGAGGGTCACGTGTCTACGATCCTCCTTTTCCTCCGCTCTTCATTTTAGCAATACTTGCATATAATAAAACATATGGATATTTATAATTTGAGAAATACTTTAGTATTTAAAAGTCGTTATTAAAAAGTCAATTTTACAAGTAAACTGAGTTATCTACAAAACTGAAGGCATAACTCAATACAAGGATGAGAGCAAAAAGTAGTCCTCCTATAAGCAGTTGGATGGTTTTATCCATTTAAGAATACTTTCAAACATATAAGTAGAAAAATAACATACTTGAAGAAGCTACAATTTCCAGATATTTAACATTTATATAAATAATAAAATATTCAAGACAATGTGTAACTACCTAGGACCTCACTTAGAAAGGCATCAATAATTGGGCTCCTTGCCCCTATATAAGTATTCAAGATCTCCCAGTACACAACTGATGTGAGACTGAACGAAAACCTGCACTCCCCTTGTTTAAGTTGCAAGGCTAAAGATCCAAATCTAATCAATCCAGTCACAAACACTAAAATTGGCCCATGTGAGCACCAAAAAGGCTCGTGCTATGGTGTCCCCATGTGCTGGGTCCGCTCTTATACCATTTATAAAGACCTAGGACCTTATCCAAAAAGGTTAGTTAGAAGTTATAGTTTGGATTTCTTTATCCTATATAAGTATTCAAGATCTCCTAAGTGTGCAATAGATGTGGGATTATAAACATACCCACACAAGTCCTTGTATAATGCCTTACTTTTTTTTATATAAAAATGATGGCAACTTAACTTGAACAGCAACTCCAAGAAAAAAGATTGACAAAGACAACAAGGAAAGAAAAATAAAGGAAAAGATGCAAATAGGAGGGGAGTGAAAAGTGAGATTTAATTTAAATTACCTAAAGTATAACGAAAAAAAATGAAGAAACAAAAAATAATAAGCATCCAAAAAATTAAACTTTGCCTATTTAGGATTGGCTTCGTGTTTATTTGCCAATCATTTACATTACCTAAAGTATAACGAAAAAAATAAAGAAACAAAAAGTAATAAGCATCCAAAACATCAAACTTTTACTATTTAGGATTGGCTTCATGTTTATTTGCCAATCATTCCTGCCAAGGTTTACTAGCGATCTTGTTTTGAGCTTTTGCAAATCCTATTTAAAAACTTTACCCCACGTTAGCAAGGCTTTCCTCTTCTCTTTCTATACCTTTCAATATAGATTTGAATAGTGATGCTTAGTATGGTCTTTTAAAATCTTTTCTGCAAACGCGAATGTCATCTGAATATATTCATCATTTACCTGCAATTGGCGCAACTTCATACACATCTCTCTTCATCCACTTGCCTCTAGTTTTTAATAGATATGTTATCACATATCTCCTTGTCCACATGTAAAACAATTTCATGATAACATAAGTGGTCATGTTATGGCCATTTTTGGCCATCTATTTTGGCCGGTCCATGCTTTTATTCCTTCTATTTCCATTGAAGTTGCAGAACATACAAATTCCATCCTACTGATTTTTAGGCCCTATCATCTCTTTTGCCCATATTTCTATTCAATATCTCGGCCTTATCCTTAAAGAATATAACTAACTAACAGCTTACACCATCATACATCTTATTTTGTATTTTTAGTAACTTCATTTGTAACTAGGATAAAGAGATACAGGATTAATGCTAGCTCTTAAGTAGGCAAACCAGGAACAGAAACATATTTGTCTCGCCACAATTAATTTTTAATGCTTATTATCATTTATCAACCCAACATGAATGTCCCAACAGTTCCAATATACCATTTACAAATGATTTTCTTCCACAATGCCCGCTTAATTATCTTTCATGGTATTCTAACTATTTAAGACATTCTCCAAGTTGAGAAAGATCACGAGTACATATCTTTTCTTAATCCAAGTAAAGCACAACTGGATAAGAAACTGAGAAACAAAAAAAGAGTTTAGGAAAAAAGTTAGGAAAAAAGGCAGGGCCTAGGCACGTACCTTTAACAGCTACACTCTTAAAATAGGGAGGAAAGCCATATATTAATCTTTCTATAAGTTGCTGCTAAAATCCGGCCCGACCTAAGCACCGAGTTGTCGAGGTCGCTAGAGTGGCCGGAGAAACTTTCGATCAGGTCAGTAGGGTTGGACTGGGTTCGCTGCACGCCCCTAATTTGAGAAAAGATGGTGCTGGCTGCACTTGGACAAGAATTCCAATGCCAGATATAACCTGAAACAGAAGAAACAAAAGTCCACTTGCTGGAGTGCATCCAACAGGGACTCCTCGTGCCTAAATCAGGCATAGCTCTCAGGGAAACAGAGAGGATGTCTTGTAGGTGGCAGAGTAGCTGCATCATGGTGAGTTAAAATAACTTACTTGAGGGTCCCCTAGGTAAGATATATATAGGCGAGGGGGTCGGCGCCCATCACCGAACAAATCGGGCATGTTTGCGGATTGTTCAGTAACAGCCCGAGCAATCCACTCAGGCATTATGCCCGCACGTTGCGTCTGCTGATCTTGCCTATGCTTTTTCCTTGCGTGATCGTGGGTTGAGCTATGTTGGATGCTAGCTGGGGTGAATTTGAAATTCAAATGCCTTTGTGCGCGAGCCATATGGCGAGCTCTTATTGGTCGGCCTACCATGTCGGCCATGGCCGATTTTGAGGTGTATCACTATAGGTGATTAGGATAGGATGACAGGCAGAAGTTGGTTGTGAGAAGGTTAGAAAACACATTTGAAGTCTTTTTAGCATACAAATGTACATACAACACATATTAAGTTGTGTAGTATCTGTAAAAGAAGCAATATAAAAAAAATTAGAAGACTATCTAACCCCAAGATCTAAGCATGAGTGCACATTGGCTATGTCAAATCATACTAGTAAGGTGCCTAACATACCAGCAAGGTACCTCTATTGATATGCCCCACACAACCTGTCCTTGTCGACATATGGTACATCACTTCATTTTCGCTATGTTGGCACCAAGAGGCATACCATGTTTTGGTATCATACCAATATCATACTGTACTGATAAGGTTTCAATACTGGTACCATTATTAGTGTTTCAACCCTTGATCTATCCACAAGATCATATTTTGAAGCTTTCAAGGTAGAGAAGAATATCGCTTATATAACCTTTTGGATAATAATCATCGTGTTACCTGTTGCACATAAACTCACCATTTCAATCAAATAAGTTGATCTAATTATATTGTCAGAAATTGTTGCTGATGTTCAATTAATCTACAGTTATTGAAATTTAATTGATTGTATAACTGATTTGATTCCACAGGCATTTAAGTGGCAGCTTCAGCATATAATCACTGTTCTTGACAGATTAGTTTTAAGCAGGTGCTCTTAGAAAGTATGGTCATGATTACTGGAAATGACCACGTGAATTAGGTCAAAGTTTATAGAAGAATATATAGGTCATAAATTTCACCAAAGAAAAAGGGCACTCCAAGTCTCCTACAAGATAATCATTTTATACCTCCAAAGTTCTCTAACTTGATAGCATATTTCTAGTGATACAAATCTATACCTTAAAAAACCTAACCAAAGACATAAAAATCACTTTTTGAAGGAAGTATTATCAAAGCACCTTGAATTATGGAGAACTCTCAAGAGTGAAAATATCTTATCTACTCACTACACCATCAAAGTTTTGTTGCATAGACATTGATCTTGGAAAAGTTAGAAAACTTTCAATTGTATAAAGCTACCATTTCAATGAATACAAACAATTTTAATACAACCTGCCTGTGCACTCAATAGAGCCGCAGCAGCAGTTTTTCCTTTTTATGTTACCATCAGAATCATGAACCTGATCTATGGTATAGTTGTAATCATATGTCAGTTCTTGTAATGGCTGAATATCCTCAGAAGCAAAAAACATTATATGAGGCATACTCTTGTCGTCATGATCATAAAGGAGATTCTGTGCATAAAGATTTGGCATACAGCTGTGATTAATGAATCTTCCAACATTGCCAAATGCAGAAGCATCAATAGTGAAACCCACCTCATCAGTTTCACAGGAAGCACCCTTTTGAAGAGCAGGTATTGAAGTTGAGAGACCCTCCCAGAGGGATTTGTCATAATAGTTGTTCCCAATAGCAAAAAGATATTCATCATTTCTCCTTTTCTGAGCCTCCTCATCCTCCAATATCTCTCCTACATACTCACAGACGAAGCTGCCAGATGGAATTTTTTTCAGGGATCTCAGTCCCCAACCCCTTGCTTCAGTCTTAAAGATTTGCAGTGGAAACTTGAGGCCGTGTTGGCTGACCCTATTGTGACAAGATGGAAGGCACTTGCAAGAAGGGCCACACTCATAGACGAGAGGTTTTGCTTCTATAATAGCACCATTATGATTGAATGGAATCTCCCCTCCATTTTTAACAGCACAGGCACACTTGTCGGAATCAGAGCATCCATCAATGCAATCACAACCGCTTGGAGGAGGTGGGTGGTGTCTAAAAGGATAGATCAAATTTGCAATGTATTTGAATGGCATCGGATACTCAGTGTCAATAGCATTCACTGCAGAAATGGGTAGTTTCTCTTTTCCTTGAGATATATCTCCTATATAGAGATTAAAACCTGGTTGTGAGCTTTTTGACTTCATAATTTCAGCAATCTCAAGTTTGGGTTGCCCTGCCATTCTTCTCAACTGAAACATAAAAACATAGTGACCACCGCTCCCTTTTGTCCTCCAATACCTCTCAACCAAATACAGTCCGTCATAAATATAAATTGGTACTTTCTTTTGCTTGGCCCTAGCTTCTGGGGAATCACTGGATTGGTAGCAAACAAAACCATAAATAACTCGTACAGGTGTTTTGGTTTCCATACTATTTTTCAGTGCCAGATTTCCACGGTCAAGCGTCTGATCTTTATGAGGAATTCCAGAACCAGAATATATCAAGACATCAGATTTGTCCTTGACATCAGAATAACGACCAGAAGAAACGATACTAATAGCTAAATTTGTTTTGCCTTGGTTAACAAAATCGATACCAGCCTGGTGTTGACGGTGAAGGCCAACAATACAGAGCTCCACCCTCAGATGAAACTCATCGCCAACTTCAACTCCTGGCACACTTCCCAGATACTTCCTACCATCACCCAGCCCATATTTCTCCCTGAAGAGCTTAAAAGCAGTAAGATCAGCACGAACACCCTGATCAGCTTCCTTTGACTTTGATTCCTCTTCCTCGAATACCTTTCTAAATATGGTACGAAACTGATGTAAGGTCTCCATGACCTTGCAACGAGCAGCGATATTTTCCAAGAGGTCATTGATTGCCATGTTCGACTGCCATGCTGCTTGATAAACATGGGAGCTTCCATCCTGTTCAATGTGCCAAGAAGACTCTTTTTCATTAGTCTCCATTAGTTTATTCACTTGGTGGGGTCCCTCCAATTTTCTTTTCTTTGTCAAAATCTCAATTCCTTTCACATCTTTTCCATTTGTAGTTTGGATCACTGCTACTCCCTTTTGAACTATTTCCTCAGTCCTATTGGTGTCCTTCTTGCTACCATTTGTGGCATCTTTCTTAAAAGTAGTAATAGGATACCAGTCTGCTGAATTTCTTATGCCAGAAGGGTACATCTTTGGAGCAGATTCTTTCTTGGTCGAATCACTCACCATCTCCACTGATTTGAGTGGTTCCTCCGAAGATTCTTGAGGCCCATGATTCATGCTTTTCACAGATTCAACTGATTCCTCCCCACCAAAACGGAAAGACTCTTCCGATGATTTGTCCAAGACTTTCTTTCTCCAATCTAGGGTTTTGGAAGCGGATCGGACATAACCAATCTGAAATCTCCACGGGGCCAATTGCTTGTGTCGTTTGCCCATAACTTTGGCATCACCACCGTTCTTGAGATTATCCAGAGCTTTCCGATTCTCCTTTTCTCCAGAACCCTTCTCCTTCTCCTCCAAAGAATTATATGACTCCTTTTCAGAATACTTCTCTTTTTCCTCTATAAATTTGCTTGCCTTCTCTTTCTCCTCCAAAGAATTGCATGACCCCTTTCCAGAATACTTCTCCTTTTCCTCTTCCAATTTTCTTGAGTCCTCCTTATTCAAGTTGAGAAGACCTTTGGAGGAGGAACGGAGAAAACCTTCTTGGAATCTCCAGGGCGCCAAAGATTTCTTCTTATACCTAATTCCAACATCACCACCGCTGCTTGAATTCTGCAAAGACTTCAAATCTTCCCCCTCGCCAGCAGTCTCATCCATTCCAATTCAATCCCACCAAAAACAAGGAAAAAATTGCAGCAAAATCACTAAAATCAATCAATACTGCAGTTTCTCGACGATTAAAAAAAATGAAAAAAGGGGGTCAAAAATTGGCTATATACATTTCTTTAATCAGCGCAATGTGCGTAAGAACTTAAAAAATTCAACCAGTCCGGAGCTGAAATTGGAAGAACAAAACAAAAAAGAAAGAAAGCAGGAACATATTCAGAATAACACGACAGCGTAGAGCTCGCCCAGATCTTGAAAAAAAAAAAAAAGTGAACAAATGGGGGGAAAGAGGAGTTCACGAGGATGGGAGACAAGACCGACCTTGGATCGAATCCTGTCGCGCGAGCGACGCGGGAGAGAAGGGAATGGATGGCGGCGAGATCTTTGAACCCGTGCTAGGGTTTGGTCTCGTGGTTATCACTTATCGGATCGTCCGAAGGCGACGACGAAGAGAGTTGCGCGGCTGTGGCGGGTGGGGAGTGAGAGTGGCGCGACGGACACCGGGGGGGTATAAATAGCTTCCCGTACTCAGAGAGGTCACGTGTTGTAGTGCGGTAATCGGTACTTTTCCGCCGGGAATGGGCCGCCGGTTCTTGATTCTGAACGGTGAGTAGGTGAGAAGGAACACCGTACACTGGAAGATTGCAATGAGAAGAGGCCACGGACACCACGTCACCATATCCATGAAATGGCGTTGGGTATTTCGTCCTTCATCTTTCACTAGCCGGTGTGAGGCTGTGAGCCTCTCGCTCTTGGGTCCTATTTGTTTCCTGTTGGAAATAGTAATTTTGAGTCTATTCTCCTTCAAAATGTTATATGGGGTTTAAAGATCGAGTTTTAGATGGGCACAAACTCTTGCTAGGGTAATTTAAATTTAGCTGGAAGGTAAACCACAATGTAAAAAATATATATCTTTAAAAATATTACAAGAAAACAAAAGAAACAACTAGAAGCACCACCAAAATGAATGATTTGAGGGAAAGGATAAGTAAAAGGCTAATCTCAGCCAACTAGGCCTTCATCGCGGAGTGTTGCTTCCAATTTTTGATGGCTACGTGTAGGTCAGATTTCCACCCCAAAAGGTTGTATTTAAATGCCCAATTGATTGGCGGTAGATTGAAAAATGGGCCGAACCTCTATGAATTAAGAGTGCAAATAGGTTGAGTTGGGTCGGATCATGAGTGACCCCAACCCAATCCGATTCTTTATTTAGATCCTAATTTTAGATTCAGACCAAACCCAATAGAAAATCGGATCGGATCGGATCGGGTCTACCACTACAATTTTTGATCCAATGGGTCATTCGGGTCGGGTCGGATCCATGTATAACTTGAATCCAACCCAAAAAATTCGAATCCGGTTTGGGACCTATTAGCTTTCAGAACTTATTTGCCCCCCGCAGGCCCAAATAATTTTACATATTCGGATCGGGTCGGGTCAGATCATTGGACTAAAAATTCAAAATTACTCAAATTTTTAATAGGTCAGTTCAAATCTGAATTCAATAAACCCAGATCCAACTCAGAAAATGAAACAGGTCCAATTTTAGGATCCGACCCGACCACATAGGTCCTCTAAAATGGGTCAGATCAGGTCTAAGTGGGTCGGATTGGGTCACGAGTCAATCCGACCCATTTGCAGCCTTACTATTAATCAAGTTTCAGTTGAAGTTGGATAGAAAGCTCAAGGTGATAATTCTGATAAGTTGGACAGAATCTCTTGCATCTACATCCTCTTCTGCTTTTGTAGACATCTTTTGAGATCTTTCATTAAATGCATCGATCTTATAACATCGTCTCTAAGTGACTCTAGAATCGACCCTACATGGCATAAGTTGGTCACGCCATTATTATTATTTTTGCTCTAGAATTGACTCCAGAATTCAATATCTTCAGCAAGATTACAAGACACAATCGTTATTATCAATGTCTCCTACCACTTCATGCGATCTTGTTCAGAATATTGCATGAGAAGGCCAGGATGAGCCCCGGGTCTCTCATACCATCCATAGACAAAAATAGTTCATAGATTTACTATATCATGAGACAAATTATATGTATAGTAGGTAATTGTCTGAGTTCATAGAATATCCAATCTCTTGCCTCGCGTTCCTTTCAGCCTTAACCCAGGATAAATTCGGATCAAATATGGGCCGTCATGGGCCCAGCTCAGGCCTAACCTTGAGCCCCAGGCTTTATCAGGGCCCGGGCTTGCTTTTTAAATTTGGGCTAAACGGAAGTTGCAGGTGGACAGTTGGAAGGTTAGAAGGTTGTATCTGAGGATCATGCTGAAGTGCAGCTTGCAAGCTTCTACTAGACATGAACGAGTCCATTCTAGTCTATGTCCATTCTAGTGCAGCTTGGTTATTGTATCTACGAAATTGTTACATTGGATGACCACATCAAGGTATCCATCAACCTTCTATTTTACAATGCTGACAAGCATATAATAGGACAGATGGTGAAGGAAGAGAAAACCATTGTTGGCCTTTAACACATGTTCATCATGGTCTATCTCCATCCTGGCTTAATTTGATGGAAGGGGTACTATTCTACCCGCTGATAACTTGCTTCAGATCGACATGTTTATTGTGTTGGATCTCCATCCTAACCTGGTTTGATGAAAGGTGCTATTATACAAACACATCAATAACATGCTTCAAACTAAGATTATGTGATAAAAAAGGGAGCATTCCCAATTTGACACGCATGCATGCAGAAAAAAGAAAAGAGAACAAAAAAAAAAAAACAATTATGGAGGGTGCTGGGCACATTCTCTCTTAATGTATTTAGGCATCCAAAGCAATTCTTTAGGCCAAAGTCACCATCTGGTATTAAAATGGAAAAGAGGCTCAACAATAACATGCACTATATGTATGTGTGCAAACAAGCAATTCGGCTCCAAACCATGGTCCGCCGAACCAAATTAAAAAGCCGCGGCCGCGTTCCTGTTTTGAAAGAAACAGGGGACGCAGAAATTTCCAAATTAAAAAGCCGCAGCCGCGTCCCTATTTTGAAAGAAACAGGGGACGCGGCCGCGGCCTCGGCCTCTACCGCGCCCTCATGGATTCCCTCGCCCCTCCCCCCGGGCTCCGCCACCCCCCAGCCAGGTCTCCTCCTCCTTC
Source organism: Phoenix dactylifera (assembly GCF_051530095.1). NCBI lineage: Eukaryota > Viridiplantae > Streptophyta > Magnoliopsida > Arecales > Arecaceae > Phoenix > Phoenix dactylifera. Next base: position 48,321,847 of record NC_143192.1, on the reverse strand, counting down.
TCTTTCCTGCTCTCTCTTTCGTTCTCTTCTTTTCTCCGGCTCCGACAGAGAAGAGTTGGCTGGTTCCGATACAAATCGGAACCGTACCGATCCGATAGGTTACCGGTAGGCCTACCGATACCGGTACGGCGAATCTTGCTCAAAACCACCATCGAAAGCAAAGAATCACATCATGTTCTCGGCGCAACACATGGGGTGTTGCTTGGGAAAAAAAATGGAGTCCCCTCGCAGGCCATATGCACAAAGAGTGGATCACAAGCTTGTGGACCATGTGGGTGGGGGGGGGGGGGGAGAGAACTCAGGTGGCCTCTCAATTGACAGCTGCCTTTCTTAATTTCTTGGCAAGTGCCGAATCTCCAAAGCGCATGTTCCTCTCCAACTTGGCCAGACAAAGCTATGAACAACATGTATTCAAGGAGAAGATTCTGTCTTCACATCTAAAAGTAAAGGGGATGGCCTACACAAGAAGGGGGTCATGATGAGGGCCTCAAAAGATATAGTGCCTTCGCCCATGTTCTCAAGACACGCCATTGGCTCTCTAATTGATCCCTCCAATCTTGTCTACCCCACAGACATTAACATGATAGAGACATCATAAGTGGATCCATAAGAGATGATGATACTACGGCAATTAGCTTTCTCATAGTACGAGTTGGCAACAGTGAATAATGAATGGCACAGAGACATGCATCCCATTAATCTTATTTTGCCTAGATTTTTCAATGAAGAGATTCACAAGATATCTAGGCAGTACCATGTCAATTGAATCATTTTAAGGTCTTGCAGTCATAAAATTCAGATCACCATAACCATAGACCATACGAACCCAATGCAGGAGAGACATGAATTGAAGATCTCAATTATGAGATTGAACCATGTCCATGCTCTGAGGACCAAGGACTGCAGGTCTGTACACACACACACACACACACCCCGCTCACAGAAAAACTACAAACCTCCTGATCAAAGAGAAACCGAAAGGCAGGATAAAATGAGAGCGGGTTATAGTTCACATAGTCCAGAGTCTGGAATCCAAGAAGACAGAAACTAAACAAAACGGGTATCAGTCTGTCCGTCTACATTAATGGCTGTTCTCTGCTCATCTATGTACCAAGGCACCTCTCAGACAGCCAGCTGCTTCTGCTGGACTCTTCCTCAGTCAAGCAGCAGTGTAACCTTGGGGGAGCAGGGGGTGACTCCAATAGGTGCATCTCCCTCTGAAGAATAGAGCAGTAGGAATGGAAGATGACAGGGGTTACATTCAGCTCGAAGCCCATGCCGAACAAGAAATCCACTTCCAAATAGTTCATCTCCATCAATGTTATCCCTCCCACCTTTGCAAAATACGCATTGTTGTAATATCTACGAAGACAAACAGAGAACATAATTAGCAACCCAGTTGGAGATTTTTCTTTTTCTTTTTTCCTGGTTAAACAACTGTATCTAATTAAAATTACATATGTGGTATGTAAAATGAGCATGCCACCGAATTAAATATGAACCAATTATAATCATATCGATCGACATGACTGTCAATGCAAGTATTGAGGTCTAATTTTGGAGTTGAAATTATTGAGTGCGCTGTTTCCTATCCAATGTGCATCCTGCAATTTCTATGTGATGAGTTATATGTAAATGCTAAACTAGTTGAGATGACTTCTTTACAATTGAAACAGCACCAATTTGAAGTTATAATAGTCTGCCGATCATTGTCAAGAAGTCACTATATATAGAATGTTCATTTCCACATGCCAGTGGTCATAAAATATGAAAGCATCCCCTCTTCTCTTTCTTTCCTTTTTCCATGTATCTTATGTGCTGAATGATGAGTTCCCTTGCAGTTGAAGGGGACCATCAGAACACACCAAACCTCCAACAAATGGACCAGTAGCACTGCTTTAACTTTAATGATTTCTTAAGTTTACCTTCCCAAATTATGATTAATCTCTAGTTGCAGACTCTACCTACATCACAGAATAAGAACGCAATGACTGTTCAAATAAAACGGCAGGCAAAACTTTTAATGGCGATTTGAGAGATGAGCTAAGTTTACCACCAATCCAACTGGATGTACACTTTGTTCCATGGCCATAGAAGCTAAATGGTCCCTACAACAAGAACTACTTGTGGTTGCGAGATTACGATACTACCCATCATCCATGGAGTTAAGAGGGATGCAAGGATTCCTTTGAAGACACGCCCACCTCATTCTTAGTTGGCAGGTGGACAAAAAGGAGTGGAGAGGGCTCACGGAAGCCATCAATGGGACCCAAACACCTGGCCGGATCTTCTCACAACTCCCTCTCTCTTTCTCGCTAAAGAATTGAGAGGAAATTAAAAGCGTTCCGGGGAGCTGGTAAGACTACTTGTTTGCGTGTGCGCAACTTGGAAGGGACCTGACTTTTAGAAAGAAGAAAAGAACTCTAAAGTAACCCCTCCAAACCCCAGATAAATAGAAGAAGAAGAAGAATCGCAACAACAAAGATCGCTTGATTCCAAGAAGAATAAGCATTACGAAAAAAAAAAAAGAGATCAGGAATCCAGCATCAAGAAAGCCAAGAACTACTCCAAGTGATCAAAAAAGAATTCTGAATTGAAGGAACACAAGAAGCGCTGTTAGAAACTATTGCTGGTACTATTAGTGCTGCAAACTTACATGTCGTCCATGAACTTGACGGCGGTGAGGACGGAGGTAATGATGAAGCGGTGGACGTTGAAGGAGTCGATTGAGACGGAGGGGTGGCGCTTTGTGAAGCGGTCGAGGTAGACGTAGGCGACGACGTAGCATGCAGGACTGCAGCTGGCGTAGCGGAAGATGCGCTCGAGGTAGCTGCGCACCGAGATGGCGGGATTCGAGAGGCCGTGGAAGGCCAAGGCCCGGTCGTGGAGAGCTGGACGCCGCTGGGCGGCGTCGTTCCGCTCCGCCACCCTCTGGAGGAGAGAGGAGAGAATTGAGACCACTCTTGGGATGGCATGCGGTTCCTCCTCCACGACCTCGGCCATTGGGGTGGTCTCTTGGTAAAGAGAGAGAGAGAGGGCTAAAATTAATAAAGATTGTAGAGGAAGAGGAGGGGAAATAAATAGATGTGGGCAGGGTGGACTCCGCCAAGGAGAGAGAGTGAGTTAATAAAATAGGCCCAGTTATCATTAGTTTTTTTGTGTGTCTTGGATTATTACTGTGGTGTGGTTTGGTTTGGTTTGGTTTGGACGGAGCGTCAAGGAGATTGAGTTGATGAGATCATGGTAGAGAGAGAGAGAGAGAGAGATTCGTATGGGACTTAGTAATTCTTAACTTTAGGAAAGAATTTAATACAAGGCCATCCATTATTATCTTTAGGAAAGAATTGGTACAGGGCTTGAGCTGTGTTAGGAGTTGGGACAGCCGGGAATTAGCCGGCTCTTTTATTTATTCATTTTTTTACAATAAAGGTATATACTGTGAGATTCTGTATTCCATATTTCATAAGCTAATAGGTCATATATAAATTAGATCTCTCTCTAACAAAATGATATCTATTTATCATTCAACAAAAAAAAAGTTATGGTTGATGATGAAAGGAAAACGTGAGCAAGGATAACTGGCCATGTATCTAACCTCACCAATATACAATCTAGTTGACATGCCACAATGTCATGATACTTTCACTTTCGTGAAAGATTTGCTGATTTGTGCTCGGGATGGGGGTTTTTTTAATATCTGCGGTAAAAGTATTGAACCAATCCATGCACCAAGGAAACAAGGATATGTCTTCGAACTATATTTTTAAGAAGGGCGACATGAACCTTGATTCCTATGAACATGCCTATGGGTAGGCATTAGAAAATAGATCATTTTGATGCGGAAATTCAAGTTACAAAGCAAGTGATGTTAAATTGGAACCTCTTTTGGTTTGTTTTATTTCTACTGAGTCTATACCCACCAATTTGAGAGACTGCCAAATTATATGCACATAACAAATCAACGCAGCTTGCCAATGAAGATAGACTGTACATGGTATAAGAAAATATAAAATATATAAATAAATCTACCTTATTCTATCACCTTCAGCTTTTGAGACAAGTAGTGATTTTACACATAGAAATACAGATAATGGACTGAAACTGCCAAGAATCTCAAAAAGAGTACACCACCAACATCAGTCATGACCGATATTTTTTAATCATTTTTTATTTTAAAAAATAATTTTTAGTTAATAAATTTTCAAATCAATGTTTAAATATAATTTTAAATTCTGAATTTATCAAATCAATCGAGATTTTGATATCTCAATCTAAAAGTATTGGTCGAGATCTCAAAAATTCTCGATTCTCTCCAAATTTTCCAAATTAATTACTACACCGGCGAAGACCACTGAGATTTCAATTCATCCGAGTCTTGGCCACTCACGATGATGTATTAAATTCAAAAAGCCTGAAACAAATTAATTGTGTTTTGGTTGCTTGTTACTCCATGGCGAGTGCATCAACTAAAATCCCTTGAGGAGCAGCCTAGGGCAAACACCCTAGGGCAAACTGGTTGATGTGTTTAAAGTCTTCGAAGCAAGTTTAACTTCACTCTTAAAGTAATTGTCAAGTCACTGACTAGGATTTGCGGATAAGAATATTTTAAACTCAGCGACACCTGCGAAGGTGGTTGTGTTTTGGTTACTTGAATAACCAACATTGTTACATTTTATTAATTCTCTTGCCGAGCAACAACGAGGAACTCATAAAAAGGGAGGCCTTGATGACATCCAGAGTTCTTACTCCTAGCGAGAGAAATTTTTTTTTTAATACTAAAAACGAGAGTATCATACATAATACGGACTGATACAATCAAAAAAAACAAAAAGCGGTATATTATGGAGTGCACAGGGCAACTCCGCCTCTTCTACCCAGAAGTAATCCTTCGAGTAGTTGGTAACAAAAGAGACCATCCAATTTGTAGCTTTATTGACCTCTCTAAATATGTGCTTTGTCTGGAGCATCATCCTACTACAAATTATGGTCCGAATATTTTTTAGCAACAGTGTTGTTTTAAAAGTTAGGATTTGCAAGGGATTTTATCACAAGAAAAATAATGGAATGGAATGGAAGGGGCAGAAATGTGAATAGGACGACTTTACAGCACACCGATCAGCCTGTCATCCGGCCTCAAACTGCTGTCACCGCGCGGAGTCTGGACGCGTCGCCCACGACAAGATCCCAATGACGAGCACCAGCAAATAAATAAATAAAAAAAAGATCACACCAAGTGCCCATCATTTATTAATCTCTTTACTCAAAACACCATACTGTAACCAAATTTTCAGTAATGATAAAATAAAAAAAACAATCACACCAATTTCCCATCATTAAGAATCCATTTACTTAAACGCCATATTGGAAGCAAGTTTTCAGTAATGATATCATCACCAAGCAAAGAGAGATCCCCTCAAACCATTGCCAACCAGGCAAACACGGGCCCGATGAAGTCATTGTTTGCTATGGTCCTAAATTAAAAATATTTAAAAATACGTAGTAATTTTTAATTTTAGACAAAAAATACATATTTGTATGAAATAAAATACGTTTCTGAATTTGTCTAGAAAGTTGTGAGGCCCAGCCTTACTGCGCCAAACCCGATCGAGGGCGGATGGAAAAATAGTATTTTGTTCAGGATAAAAAACAAAAATAAGTTTGTATCATGCATGTTAATATCATTATGACAAACATAGCATCTTAATTATAGTTACTAATTAGTTTTTTTTTTATTATTAGTATACATAATGCGAAGAGAGAGACTTGGGAAACATCACAATGGGCAGTTATTTCGAGCCATGGTCTTGAGATGGTTTTTATAATCAAAGAATTAAAGATGAAGATATTTCAGAATGGGGGCATGGTGGTGATTTCAGAACCATTTGTCTTAGCTGGAAAGGTGGTGGTATGAAATCCTTAGAGCGGGAGAGGGTATACTATTGGCTCCCATCCACAGTAAAGCATGCAACGCGCAATGCTACGAATCATGACATGTGGTCTCCATGTGAGCAACGATGCATGGTCTCTTTCTCGTTCTCATGATGACCACAAATCTCGGCACCACTGCGAGATTCTTCCAAATGCGATCAAAGTCCTAACTATCTTAAATTACATGGTATAGTTACAATTTAGGTTTGTATTTCTTAATGGTTTCGATTTTATCTTTTTTTTTTTTTTTGCGAAAAGAGTATAATTGGTTGCTGAATAACTTCGCAATACTTCCTTTTTTTTACTGATATTTTCTTCAAATATCTTTGTTTTAATTACAATTTCATAAGACTATCAATTCGATAACAAAGTGCTTCTGCACATAGTATCACCTCTGTTTTTTTTATGATTTTAAGTAGTTAGCGTACTACTGTACTAGGAACAAGCGGTCATTATCATCCGAACAGAGCATGACTATAGTGTTTTTTTTCAAATTGGTTAATTTAGATTTGAATCCAAAAAGGAACATAATATTTTATCGAGAAAAATATGAAATGCAAATTGAAGTGCATATGTCAAATATTTATATAGTGTGTATATACACATCTATCTATAATATGTAAAGAGAACATATGCTTTGTGTTGGGCATGCAAAATTGGAGTGTTCAAAATGAAAAAAAAAAAAAAACTTTTTGCCCTTTTTGTAGTATAGGGTCTCTCTCTTTCATGCACACACGCACACATTCATCTTTCTTGAAAAGTTATGCACATTGCATGTGCTAATTACTTGTATACATATATATGTGCAAATGTATGTATGCAAATTATTGCTTATCGGGTGCTAGTTTTAGTTCTACATCGGACACATCCGAACTAACCCAATCAGTTGTTTTTTTCTATATTACTAATTTGAAAATGTTTTGATTGGGTTGAGTTACCAATAGTTTATCAAGTAGCTCATAAACAAGAGCTACCTATCTTCTAGTGTAAGGCTGGTGATGGAACATTAGCATACGTTCTTGCTTAATTTGCAAATTGATAGGGATGTCAATAGTTTGATATGTTGAATTTTGATTTTATATTTTTCTCGGGCTAAATCAATAAAGTAGACCTACTTGCAATTCTATATACGTAACCCCTAGACTCCATCCATCGATATATCTAATAACATAATATCTCAAGCTTTTAGCAATGATTTGCATCAAACTCTAGGTCCCATGTTTAGGCTTGTACAAACAAGCTGGTCATTAACTTCCTCCAAGTTGTCATTACAAACTTGGGCTAGCTCAACAATTAACTTGATCAAGTGGTTACCAAATCAAGCTCGAACTCGCATAGCGAACTTGGCTTGATTAGCTCATTTGCATCATTTTCTGTTTTGATATTTCCATTGAAATAAATATGTGATATTTACTTCTCCAAGTTGACCTGCAAGGCTGCATGTCTTCCTTCAAGAGCAAGCCCTACGAGTCCCTAAACAACTCGGTCTGTTGTTTATTACCATCTTGGGTTTCAAATATAGGGGGATAAAAAAGAGCTCTAATTCATGCAACCCAACGTGATATACCTGTCCTTCCCATGAGTGCGTCATCCATGCACGGTCCATTGCCTCGAAAGACTTGGTTGTAATATGGGACGAGACAGCTGAGCCTAGGCAAAAGCCTACGGGATACGGGACTTTAGGGTTGTCCGCTGGCCTGTGGATGACGCCATCATTATCGCTAGGTTCCAATTAACACGTGGCAGTGTCGGCGACCAAGAGGGAGTCTTGCTGGAAATTGGCGTTACTGAGGTTTTCCAAAGCTACGGTGGAAGCCCGGGCAATCGGGTTTTGCCAGTGCTTTTAGTTGCTTGTCGGTGCGTCAACGGGAGCGTACCACACCCTCTTGGATCATGCGTAACTAAATGCAGCAGCATTTTAAACATCACAGTATCTCTCCTGTGTGGAGTGTGGATTTTGGCTAAATCCAAGCAAAATCTAATCTATCTTTGGAGTGTACGTCAAAGTAGGTGGTTGGTTAAGTGGCATGATTCAAGAAAGCCGTGGCTTGCGGGTCCAATTGATGCATTAGGGTGTGAAGGCATATTTGCACATTAATGATGAGAAGGAAAAACTAAACTTTGCTTGGATAAAATGACATAAAATACTTACTCTTTTTTTTTGGGTGACTAATAAAATGCTTATATTCAAAATAAACTCACTTAGAGATTACATACATTATCAACATTGTAGGATTCATGATGTCTCATCTCGCATGCTTTTGTGTAGCATGCACTGAAGTAGCTGCAAATTCAAGCATTCACGAGGTAAATCACGTTAAAAGAATATATATATATATATATATATATGGATATAAACTTCAATCTGGCGCCAACAAACAATCTATTAGAAGACTGTCTCCTAGAATTTGATTGTAACCTTGGTTATTATCTCCAATGCCTTCCCACATATAAAAATTCAATAAAGTTTAATTTTTGATTGCCATGACAAGCAAGCAAGATCATCCTCCAAGGAGAAAGGCATGTGGAAACAATGCATAAGGATGAAGAGGTCCAAGAGATAAACATAGCAATTTTTAGAATATCAAAAGTTATTTTTGCAAAAATATCAATATTAGAAAAAATACCTACGCCATCACCACACTCTTTCTTTTCTTTCCACTCGTTTGCTAGACTGGTAGAATGATTGGTCATAACCACATAAAACATGCCTTTAAAAAGACTTCGCACCTACGGACTATAAATTTTCCAACTGAGTAGATTAGGTTATATCATAAAAAAGAGAGATTACAACAGAATAAACCGGCGCACTAAATGGTCACTCAATCTAGATGAGCCAACCAAGAAAGCAAAGGGGTAAATTAGTCAAAATGGGTGCTACAACTTTGAAAGGCTGATTCATACGATGCCGTATAGCATGTGAGTGTGAGGTGTCAAGTCCAGAATCCAGGATTATTCAACATGATGCGTTTAATGCTCCAAGCATATAAAACTGGATCAAACAATTCACTTTCTCATGAAAGAAGCAAACTAATAACCATAGATGAACTTAAACAGGAGTAAAATAAGAATGATGCACCTATAAATCAACGACATCACCTTTAAATAATAGCATGGATCACATTGGATTCGCATAAAAAATTGATGCACTCGATGGGCTGTCTCAAACACACAACACTGGCATGTTGATCCTCATCAGTCTCCCAACGAATGCAGCTAACACTAACAATATATATATATATATATATATAGCGATATTTAGCAAATTGGATCACCCATTTACAGGGAGGTGAAAGTGTGTGATTTCTTCTTGCTGCGCCTCATGGTTTTGCAAACGCTGTGGCAATTAGCAAGTCACAAGTTTCCCTACAATATGCAGATCCTCCAATTAGGACCCTCTGGGTCTTAGATCTATTTTCACAATTAAATCTAATGACATGCCTTCCCTCAGGTATGTCAGTTGCCAGTTTTGCCTCAATAGTGCAACCAACTTAGAGAAGCTGTCCGGAATTTCAAAGCAATAATAGACAGAAAAAAAAACAAAAGGACAAGCAGCAAGATAGGCACTTCTGCAGCCAGTGCAACTCTGGTTATAAGAGCTATTCAATGCCGCACCATCATGTTCCTCATCTCTAAGACAAAAGACAGCTTCACTGATGTCGTAAATAAACTATTTGACAACCATTCTGCAAGACAAAACTTTGAAGAATCAGTAGGACTCTGATCCAATGTGTGATCCATGCACATGATCGTTTAAAGGCAGTGCAGCTCCATTTTAACGTACAATATTCCAGATATTCTATGTGCAGAGCAATGACCCACAAGTGCATTTGTGCCCCTACTTCAAATCATATAGAGGCAGAAAGAATCTTTAGTAACATGTGGAGACATGAGCTGTTCCTTTGAGACAGATTTCAGACATACCAACAAGCATCTTGGTCTCGAACAATTCCTCAGATGCTCATCTTTTACCATGCTCAATTGCCCTGAGAGTATTCGCTAATTAATGCCTTGTACTCCTCGTTTTCATGGCATCCTCTCATTCGAAGGGCGTCCATCAACATATTAACACCAGCAATGTCATTCTGCCTCTTACAGAGTGCTAGGAGGATTTCTATGTTTGTGGGTTTTGGTCTCCAGTTATTTACTCCTCCATACGATGCAGCTTCTTTGATACACAATAATGCCTCGGAAGTTTGTTCCACCTTAATGTAGCCTTCTGCAAGGATCTCCCACGTGACCGGTCTTGGCTTTCCGCCTTTTTCTGAAAATCTGTCAAGAACATTCTTAGCCTTAGCAACCAGCCCTTCTCTGGCATACGAACCCAAAAGAATATTGCAGATCCTGGGATCATAGCTTGATGTCATGGAAAGCCATTCTCCAAAGATCATTTCAGCTCCATCAGTATCCCCTAGCCTAATCAAAGAAGAAAGCATTGAATGGTAACCCATATTCAGGATGCTAGGGAAACTTGACTTGTACCAGTTCCAAATCCGATAGACTTCCTCTTTCTTTCCTATTCTGCTATAAAGTCCAATAAGGTAATGAAAAGCCATTCGATCCCTGCCCGTCATTCTAATTTCGGTATCCTTTAGGCAACTTTGTGCCTTCTCAATATTGCCTAGTCTAATATACATGGTAGCAAGTGTAGTATAAGTGGTCCAATTAGCAATGATGCCATTGTCCGAATTCATCATCCCTACCACTCTTTCCATCTCCTCTGCATCTCCCATAGCTGCACAGTTTGTTATCCAGATATTGTAAGAGCATATGTCAAATGAAACATTGTTCTCCTTCATCTCATTAATGATCTTATTAACTTTCTCATGTTCTCCAACATTCATATAAAGAGTCATCATCACATTGAAAAATAGAGCTTCAGTTGCATATCCGTTGTTTCTCATTTCCTCAATAATATCCTCTGCCTTCTCTTTCATCTTTGCTTGCCCGTAAACATTTAGAAGAGCACCATATGCACGCTTGTCTTTTAAGGTATCAGGAAGCTTTGAGAAGTGTTCTTCAGCATGCAAAATGCCATGTACTTTGGCAATCAGATCCAACTGGATTGCCATGTCACTAGACGTAAATGTAAATCGGTCTCTTTGGGCAGTCATCCAATCATAAACCTGGGAGAATGCAAATGAGAATAAAAATAAGTGCCCATAGAAGAAGTATCAAACTGCCAGACCGAAGATTCAATAGAAAGTAGGTCAAATGAATAAACTACAAACATGGAATAGTCTCTGAAAAACTTCATCATAAATGTAACTCTCTCATTATTTATTAGAACATTTGACCCATACTGGTTCCTTCTCAACTGAAGAACAAAAAAAAAGGCATTGCTTATACTGCCCTTGACAAGGATTTCTACAGAATAACTTGTACAGCCAATAGATGCTCATTGAATCCAAATGGAAGGAAAAACGAACATACACCTACACATATCATTACAGAGAACCAAGATTTTTTCTTTGAATATAACCGCAAATGAATTCAACAGAACAAGGATGAGTATGAGAGGATTGCAGATCTTAACAAGAAAATGCAACATTACACAAATGGATGTTGTCCAAACTGCAATGAGCTACATCATTTGCAGTACTACTGCTATCCCTTTGACCTCATCTGAGTCCTGAAATTTCTCTAACAAAAACTGTTATGCACAAATCGAGCAGACCTAGGTTTCCTAGGAGTTAATTTGGCCAAGGATGTACTAAGAGCAAGGACCTCCCAATTACCATTTCTCATTTCTTCCATAACCAGAGGGCTTGAATTCCAGACGGCTGCCATTGAAGTTCAGGTTGACTTTCACTGGCAGAGGAAGCCAGATGAGATTAATTTAACCTGTTTAGATGTAGATACCTCATGAAATCCCAAGATGCTTCACAAACTTGATTTCCTTGCAGCGAGAAGAAATTCAGAACACTTAATCTAGCTAAAGATCATTTGAACAAAGGCCACAAAGAATTGTTTCTTGACATATGTTTTTCACTTTCAAGTCACCAAAAAACTGCTATGGTGTTAATATAGGTCCTACTCAAGATCTTTCCGATCGGTCCAATGATCATGCTCCACATGCTTTCGGATTATACTATTCTTATTCAAAGTACCCGGACCCAATAGATAAACAGGAAGTGCCTTAAACATGATAAGGACATAGTAATAAACGCATCATTGTCTCCTCACGTTCATTCAAATACACCTAAAAAGAAAACTTTATTCTCCTTGTGTTAACGATGGACTTCAAGACTAGGTTATAACATGCCAAACCTAGATTAAGTCAAAGTCTTACTTATCACCATGAAGTGTAAGGTAATTCGAAGGACTAAAATTAAATGGACTACGGGTTAACTTGAACAAGAGGGGAAAAAGGGAATGAAATGAGACAAATTTCATTCTTCAAATGAACATGCATGATCATTTTCCCTTAATGCTTCCCTATCAAAAGCAGGACATATAGCTGATTTCAAAACCAGCTGCAAGTCATGCAACAGTTTGGGGGCCCACTGGAGGGGTTTCTGCAAGTTACCTTCCAAAAGCAAACATTTTTCTCACAGCATACTTTGATTTAAACAATATGATGCTCTTAGGTTTGGTATTTTACCAATAATTGAGATTCTATTATCTATATATACCACTTACAACCCTAAACACCACTAACTTATTTCCATACAGATGCCCACTAACTTATTGCCATACAGATGATACTTCTCTGAAGACTACAGCACTAGGTGTCAGGCTTAAGCCAACCAAGGATTACTGCTAGGTACAAAGAAGGCAGACGAGGGAGGAGGTGGTGGGCTTTATATCTGGCTACGGACTTATAAAGGCCATTCACCTGCCCCCATGCACCTCATCTATATGCAGGTGAGGCTGGGACCCTATGCAGGGCCACAGGGGACTGCGTAGCATATGTGGTATCATAAACCACTATATAAAACAGTACATATAACATAAGATATTGAATATTGTAAAGCCAACTAAATATCATCTTGGATACGAAAATCGACATTAGAAACTTATATGAGGCACGAAACTTCCTAGACTCCACAAAATAGGCTTCAGCGACGAGACCACATTTTTGGATTCATGCATATATGCATGCATAAACATAATCCTAAATTTGCATTGATATTCAACAGATGCTTTTCAATATGATTGTTAATTGCAACATTATCAAATGATAAAATACTACTCTGTAAAACTGGTAGCATCACTCATGCAAAATATGTTAACACAAAAGAATATGCAATAATTCCATATGGAAAGTCAAAATTATTCGTGCCTCATAACTATGAAATTTAGCATTTCTTCTTGTGTACTTCTTTCATTTCTTGTATATGTCGAATTACCTACTTTCTTAGAGTCTATATTGAAAGGGCGGTAACGGATTATCTGATTGAATCCCCTTCCCTAGTCCCTAAATTGCAAGAAGTAGGAAGTCAATCAACACCACCGGTGCATAAAAGGAACAATTTTGTTCAACTACAGACTGCAAGGAACAAGAAAAGAAACAAAGGATAACTCAAAAGAACAAATAATAGGGGTTAAAAGAGGCAACTATTCAGCTACCTCCAAGGCGAGCTTGAACCGGCGGAACTTCCTGAGCTCCTTCACCACGCGACAGAGCTCCCACTTGTTGAGCCGCCTCTCCTCCTCCTCCCACCGCTCGAGGACAGCAGCGGGGCCGAGGCTGGGGTTCTCCATGGTGGCGATCCTGCGGTAGAGCGAGCTCCACTTGAGGGCCGGCCGCCGCTCGTAGTCCACGGTGCCGTAGCTGTTGACCTGCGAGATTGAGCATCGGATCGGGCCTCCGGGCTTCTGCTCCGCCCGAAGAGAGGGCGTGGAGGGCCACCCTCGACAAACTTGGGAGTAGGAGGCGGAGGAGGAGAGAGGGAAGCCTTGAAGGGGAGTAAATGGAAGGCAAATGGCGGAGCAGAGGAGCATTTCCAGGGTTTTGGGGCGGAGAGAGAGAGAGAGAGAGAAAGAAAAAGAGACGATCCGATTGTTAGGGTTTTGGAGGGTGCGGGCTTCGAACCTTCTGACTCCGAGATTTGGCGGATGTGGTTATGTGCGGACGAGAAGGTTTCAAGACGCAGCCTTAAAAATCCCACACATCCAAGATGAGCAGTCCCAGTAGGCCGCAAGTTCCAGCCCCTTGATCTAATCACTTCCGTTTATAAATAATCCTTCGTTTTTTCGCGTCAAATCTTCTAATCTCTGAACTGTTTTCCTTGCTAGCCCTGGATTCATATCCATAACTATTGTCAATTAATATGAACAGGTACCAATTATCTAAAAAATTCATCAAGTGTCCATTTTGGACTGCTTCATCCTTGCATTCTTTTCTGCCTCATTGTTTTAAACTTTGCTGAATTTGAGGTTTTTCAGTCTCTATGTAGTTGATTTATTTTTTTTTAATTGAGCTAATACTACTTACAAAATCTATTGTGCATTATCAAAAGCATGATTTGTACTTGAAGGTGCCAGTTGGCTAAGCTTTTTAACTCTATGATAGTTTTATTAAATGACCTAGGATCGGATCCCCCCTTCATCAGCATTTGGGTGATCAGGGGTATCTGAGCCTTTCTATCAAAAAAAAAAAAAAAAAAAGAAAAAGTTTGGAGTCTATCCCATTAATCTTACAAAGTATAAGATCGGAATCAGCCTTGACCATGCACCAGAATTCCATTGGCAGTCCTATGAATGTAGGATGACAGTAAGACATCAATGAATGTAGGATTCCTAGCAAGCATCAAGAAGAAGATTTTTTTTTTTAAAAAAAAAAAATCTTCTTCACCCAAACTACATCATCCTGCAAACTACATTATTCATGTACGTTGCAGTAGCATTTAAATTAGTTTTTCACAACTGAGAAATCCTATAGAGACTGCAAAACTTAAATAACATTATAGCACAAAAATAACCGATCACAAGCATGCGTTCCATTTTGGCGCACCCCTGAAGCTTGATGGGCTCATGCATCTCCTACTTGCAGTAAGAAGAGAGATGTTGCTGCTGCCAGTAAGGATCAGAACGCCATCTCCTACAGTCTACATCCGAACATTAGAAATTGTATTCACATATTTTCGTCAGCCAAATTGCAGCTGTGAAGCAGTTACCTTTTGTATTACAGCGAGCAACTATAAGGAAATAACCATATTGACAAAGTTTGGCGAGTCATCTCTATCCAGTATCCACGTATACAGTCGAGAATAGTTGATGTAAATCAGAGAACTGCTTTTATTGGGATGAATCACTTCATTTGTTGGCCAAGATAAGCTGGGGAAAAAAAAACCAACATAAAAACTGCTATTCTAAACCTATAAAGAAAGAAATTTTTAAGATATTGAATTAAAAAAATTGAAGCTAATAGTATCCAAGTCTCATATAAGTAAGCTCTGGAAAATCTCAACAAAATATCAGGGGATTTTCAAACATACAAGAGATATCCAGAGACAACCACGTGACCATCTTTCATACAATGGCCTAGATTTCAAATATCACAGCCTAACACTTGGAGCACATCGCACAAGTTGCAATCCTTACCACCACCCCAACCAACCATTAAAAGTGAAGCTGCCTGCATTGACCCACCGTTGCCTCGAGTGGGCAATAGGGGCACTTGAATGGCCTTGTACTGCTCTTTGACAGTTTCGCTATCGACTGCTTTGACAGCACATGCCCACAAGGCATCAGCATTGGTGGGTTCTCATCACTCCCTTGCTCCCTCAGCACTGGGCACACAAAAATAGAATGAAACTGGAATTCCCTCCCAAGATCAACAGGCACTGGCAGCTGCTTCATTGCCTGCCACTCCTGCTGCTTCGCGGCCATCACACTTGCTAACTTCAGAAGAGTTGGCAACCCTTGGATCCCTGCTGCTATAGCCACGCTGAGTGGGCTCTCATAGGACTGACCCAAGAGGCTGCAAAACTGCTGGGTGAGCTCCTCAGCCAACCTCTCCCAGTGAGTTGGAGACATAAACTCTGCATAAGGAGACTGGTCAAGCCGACCTGCCCACAAGAGACAGGCCATTAGCTTTTGAATCTCAACCTTGTGCACCGAAGCAAATGGAGCCAGGTAGGTCCTTGCATATTGCAGAGCCTCATTTTGACTTCCCTTCTGTAGTATTTCCACAAACTGCAGTTGGTGAAGCTTCAGCTCCAGGCTTGACCCATTCTGCAATAGCCTTTCACTCTGTTTGGAAGCCCAGTTCAGTGCGGGCTCCAGGTCCCTAGACCTCATAGCTTCAAGTATCCCATACATCTCCAGGAATGGAGATTTTAGAGCAGTAGCATCTGGCTCGTTAGCTTCGCTTATAAAGCAGTCACCAAGATCAAACAGGCCTTGGCGATAGAAGTGGCTTGCAATGATCTGGTTTACTATATGGATGTCAAAGTCAACGTTTCGATATGCCTTGGATATATCCGGATTGAAGCACTTCTCAAGGATCTTTGCATACTTGACAAGCCCAACGTTCAGTTCCCTCTGGGACCCTTCAAGTTGATTCATTGGAGCCATTTCATTCAGCTTAGTTTTGAGCTCCAAGAGAATGGATTTCTGGTCAGAGCAGCCTGAACCATTATCGGTTGACTGCATCTTGGCCATTGCCTGCTCTATCTCTCGCCCAACCTCGTCAATGACTTCTTGGGTTTTAGAGCATGAAAGCTTTTGCTTCTTAGCAACTCGGTCAAATGCATCTTTTATTGTATTTAGCTCCATTTGCTACTTGTAGGTTGGCAGCACAGAGTTCAACCCTGCATCGCAAGCAATGATGTCAGTTATCATGATAGCAACAGGAATATAATTTCACATCTATGAAGATCAAAAAAGTTTAGTATATTCTGCGATTCATTTTGCCAGGTTTAAAGCATGTATTAGCATAGAGTTCGAATTATGCCTGTAGAGTGGCTTTTGCTAATCCAGTCCAGGCGGTACAATCATGAGGAAAGGTTACAACAAGGTTCGATAAATAGTTAATCATCCCAGCACAAAGCACTAGGGTAGGTGCCATATCTATGCTGCCATGAAAATCTAACGTGGCTTCCACCAACTTTCTTCCAGCAATGTCAAACATGAGACCATGTGATGTAGGACAAAAATATTTTATTGTATTTTTGGATATTTTTCTTAAATATATTTAAGAGTTGGTTTTGGAGTCCTCTATGAAGTAAGATTGGTGAGTAAGAGTCCTACTCCTAGCTATATATTGGGTGGATAAGTTAGGAAGTTGATAGGATTTAGTATATGATTGTTATTTCGAAAGCTCAGATGTGGTAGAATTTTAGATTGCTTAGGAGTCTTTTATGGGAAAAAGTCCTAGGGGAATAGATAAGTCAAAGAGTCCTTCCTTGGATAGCAAGCAATTTTTTTTACTGTTTCAGAGTCTCTAAATATGGGCCTCTGTAAAGTGACAAATTTATGAAGATTATTAAGTTATTTTTGTGTGTAAGTTTTCTGTGGCCAGATTCGAACTTCTTTTCCTACTTCCTCTCTCTTCTTCTTCTCCATCTATTATTCTCCTAAGCTCTTATCTTTTCCTACTTCGTCTCTCTTCTCCTCCATCTATTATTCTCTTAAGCTCTTATCTTTTCCTACTTCCTCTCTCTTCTTCTTCTCCATCTATTATTATCTTAATCTGTTATCACTTTTCTTTATTCCCTACTACTTATTCCTCTCTCCTCTCCCTCATTCTCCTTCTTTACTTCATGTGCTATTTATCTTTACTTCTTCTATTCTATGAATATATCAGATTGCTGTCTATAGAGATCTGCGTACATTATTTGATCAAGTCAGGTTGTGGGATTCTATTGGTTTATTCAATGAAGCTTAAGAAGCCCTAGGTTTTGATTCAGCTAATCCTTTCATGAGTAAGGTACCCTAAAGAAGATTCTTTTTGAACATCCAGTGCCCCTGATTTCAAATTCTTTAGTTTGTTGTCCTGTTTTCAGATTCTGCACGGCAACAGAAGTGTTTGGAGTCCTAATTCAACCCTATTATAGGGCCCTCGCACCGCATCACATTGCAATTTTTGAACAACATAATAAGAGGTGGAACCTATAATCATAGTTTGCCGTACCGATCAATATTGGTGCATACCGTACCGGCACCAAACTAGTATAAAAGGCGTACCGAGTGTCCGTATGCAGAAACGACCCACGTATTGGACATACAGACACAGTAGCAAGATGATACTGGTACAGGATCTGAGACTGAAATGGCAAACTTTGCTACAGTATATTCCTCTGAAGGACAACAAATAATGATTATGCCACCCACAAGTTTAAAATAGGAAACAATGCAAGAAAGTGTTCCACGTGAGGGAGGACTGACCAACCTAAGCTACTCAAGCTAAACGCTCAATGCAAGTCCATCAAAAGCCAACTTAACAGTGAAATTGGACAGGTTTTTGCAGGACATGGAGAACCCAAAATGCGAAAGTCCCTCTTGATCTATTTTTCTTTCCCATCCACCTAACTATGCCCAGATCCAGTTCCATAATTGAAGTCCCCCTCACTATTTTCTTTAGATGTTGGAAAGCCCACCTCTTCAGCTCACCATGAGCAACAATATCACTTGATTAAACTAATCCACTACTAATTTTCCTCTCCATTTGATATGGATTTCAACTGAAAATATCAAAAGTACCCACTACTTAAAACACCCAATTCCTCACCTTCCTATATATCTCATCCACAGACCCGACATCTCTAGGCTTGTTCTCTCATGATCTTCTTCCTCGTTTCATATCTCCCACCTTTTCCTTTTTGTAATTCTTTGGCTTAGTAGCTCCATTTTCTCAATTACAATTGGATTAATTTTCTTCTACTCTGATTACAATTCGTGAAATCCAATTCAGCAGCGAAGGCACTTCCAATCAGAGGAACTTTCAGAGACTTGTTCCATTGAGGTCATGCCACACCTCTTAATCAGTTTTCCCCCGTCTGACCACTCCCATTGCCACTTGGTTTACAGCTTTCAGCTCTCACTAAACCACTCATAGCAAGACCTACAAGAAGGTCCACCCTCCACTGAATTTTAAATCATGTTACGCAAATTGCTCGCTCAATAATGTTATTTGCCACAATAGGGCTTTCTTGATTTTTGAGCTGAGATGCTGTATTGTTATGCCATAAAGATAACACAAGTGCATTATATGACACTAGCATAGAATAGAAAACTTTATATGGCACTAACATCAAACACGTCCAACATGCTTGACAACCAACATTGATGATTGCACTCTCAAGATCAGAAGTGTTTAAGTTTATGATAGATTATAAATGCAGTGCCGCTTTTGGAATTCAAAAAGGAGTATAACAAACAAAAAATTTAGCTGCAACAAAATCTGCATTAGATGATAATCAGCACTCTCATGTTTTGCCTTGTTTAGTCTTAATAAATATAAAACACAGAACCAACATTTCTGTCTTCACCTCCATAACCATTGTTGTGAAATTCCCATATATCAAGTAATGGAACCCAACATCAAAACTAAAAAGAGCCACTTGTTAAAAGAAAAAGGATAAAAATTTGATGACAGCATCATGCAATCTTCCTAACACTAAAAAAAAAAGGAAAACCAAAAACACATGAACAATCCCTATATGGAATAACAAAAAGCACATAAAAATATTGATATACATATGATCAAAGTTTCTCAGTCCAGTACATCAAGAATCACAAACTAATGTGATTCAATAGTTATTTACATATGCTTCAGCATGACAATATGAACTAACATGATGCATAGTTATGTACCATATCTTTTAACCAAGTAGATATCACTTCCATCAAAATAAGATTTAAAGAATCAAATACAAAATGTCTTGAGATAAAGGACCAAGAATTTATCTTTTTTAAAAAAATCTTATTACTTGATCTGATTTAACTGCTGTATGTGTTGCTCCAAGTTTCCTAGTAGTTAGCCAAAGAAAAAACATACACTAGAATATGAAAACCTATATCACCACACTGAAGCAATGATTAATACTCACATTAATTTCATATTCAAATGGTACCTTCTCAAAACTTTGCCATAGTATGAGAATTGCATCTGAATTCGATGCTTGTAGCTCTTGATTCTCTCATTCGACAACATTTGACCCAAACAAACTAATTCAACATCCTTATAATAAAACCCTAGATAACAATTAGACATTTAGCAATTAAAGGTCATTAAGTTTAGAACCATGGTTTTCAACCTCAGTATCGAACCCTGGTACCAGTACAAATCGGTTCAATACGATACCACCGCAGACCAACACATGGTGCATTTATGGAGTTAGCACAGCAGTTGTACCATGTGTCATTACAATGCAACATTGAGTCTCCATGCTGTACAAGTATGGAACCAATCAGTGTGGCACATCCCATGTCAACTGGTATGGGTTGGTACATAAAACCTTGTTTAGAACCACATCAGAACCATATGAATATAAAGAATTGCGCGATTTCAGCATGTTCATGTTATATGCTCTAATCTCCAACAGAAGGTACAAATGCATACAAACTGTTCTATAACAATTTGACAATGTTTCAATTAAATTTCATGTCGTGATAAAATAAAGTATACTCCTATGGCTAATGGCACATGCAAAGAACCGATCAAGAAAATTAAACATAACATAAGAAAAAGACAATTAACAACAGATAATATCAGACAGAACATAGTGGCAGGCACATTATATGAGAATTGATAACATAATAATGAAAGCTATGTGAAATTATGAAATAGAGATTCAGGAGCTCTCCTTTCTCTTCCTGTAAGCAGTTGAACAGAGCTCAAAATAGCACAAATCATGACCAAAAGCAGCAAATAGATTTTTTTTTGTAAAAAAGAAAAACTATGATAAAGATGGAAGAAAAAAATAACTGAATTTACCTATCTTGAAAAAAATATCATTGAGGTGTCTAAATGAGACAAAATCAATAGTTTTCCTACATACCTCCTCCAAAATAAGAACCTATATAATATTTAATCCAATAATAATATTCCTCTTCAATTTGCACGAACCAAGTAGATAAAATAAAAGAATGCCTCATACCATAAAATTCTAAAAATCAAGGAAATTAATCAAATTGAAAACTTTAAGCTAGATTTTGTAGTAGACCTAGGAATTCATGGTTCAAGCCAAAGATTAGAATCAACAACCGACACTCTAGCCTAGCCTGGACAGGACTAGCCTTGGAACTAACTTCTTCAGTACAAGATTGGCCTGAAAATTAAATTTCTAGGCCGGGAACAATCTGAACCAGTTGATTTTAGGGCACAGGTCAATCAATCAACATTGCATAGCTATAATGGCGAAGTAAATAGGAAGGCCAGTGGCAAAAACACGGTGGAGAGGGAGGGAGAGAGGGAGAGGGGTCAAAAGGGGCAGGGGCCTAACTGTGGGATCGGCATGCAGCAGTGGTGTGTGCTGATGATGAGGACATAGTAAGAAAGAGGAGCAAAGAGGAGTAGGGTGGTGGAAGGGGCGAGGAAGGAGCGGGCAAGAAAAGGGATAAATATTTCCATGACTTGGCTTGGCCTGTCCTTTTTGTTGAGTCAAGCAGGTTGGGCAGGATATGCATGGGTCTATCTTATACAATATCAAAAAAAAAAAAAAAATCTAGTGTAGATTTCATCACATAAACTCTAGATCTTGAGAATAAATGCAGAGAAAATACAAGAAAATGAACATACACAAATCCAATTATTGGATCCACATAAAGACAGGTATTAAAAATTTATGTCCTAGAACACAAAAAATGAAGGGCTAGAAGAACAAAGATATTGCACATAAGTGTAGAGTTGATCCAACCACCATATTACTTGGTTGATATGTATACTACAATATAATGAACAATGTCTGTGGATGTAAATTTTGTAACAAAACCATTCTTTTATGTTCTCTTCTACTATAAAAGGATGTGTTTAGCATGTTAACCCTATAAATTCATATATAATCATCTTTTCAAAAAACACACACTTATGTCCATAAACACATACATCATAACTAGTCTAATAAAAAAAATGTAATAACCTTCCAAACATCTCAAAGTGGGCATTTAAAGCCAGATAATTACACATCATACTTAACGAGAGACCATTAATATAACCATGAATCATAAATTATCTCTTGTAAAGAAGTGAGTGGGGATTTATACTGCTTTAAGAAAAGGGAATTAGTAGATAATCTTTTATCTTCATAACAGCATACTGTAACTCATTCCTAAACATTTCTAATACAACATCTCAAGTGCTAATGTAGAAACCCGATATCAAGATCCACTAATAGCTCACAAATAGCGTTCTCGTGATCAAAAAACTATTATTTAGTAAATGCCAAAGATCTACAACAGCACGGTCGGTGGCATCGCAAAGAAAGGCTACACATTTATAATAGAATAAGACTGGCTGACATTTTATAGCAATCCAAAACAAAATTAGTTAGTATGTACAGTAAAATATGATGCAATGGAAGATCCAACGAAAGACTCAACATGATCGAGAGTGCCCGCAACCAGGGTTCAATAAAAATTTTCAAGAAATCAAGAAACCAAAAAATCCCGCCAAAATAATATTCCCATCAGAATCAAGATTACTGTTCCAAGAACGGGGAAGCGAGAGAGGGGGGGGAGGGCATACCTCAGGGTCGGCAACGCGAGGGCGAGGTGGTCGACGACGGTGGGGAAGCGGAACGGCGGATGGGCGAGGAAATAAAGGATGGCGGTCGAGGCGGAGCACGGCGATCGAGCCTCGGATGGAGGTCGGAAAGCCGGGGAGGCCGTGGATTAACGTTGGCGAGGGCGAGGATGGAAGCTAGGGCACGGTGTCTCGGGCAAGGGGAGGTTGAAAGGAGTAAGCGTAAGAAATCGGGATCTGACCCGTTACATGGATTTTTTTTTTTTTTCCCCTGTCTATTGTTATGGAATTATAAAATCCAGTGGAAATATACGTACGTGTATATGTACGTCCAAAAACACGTGTAGAAGTTTAAGTGTGAACAATTTTTTTTTAGTTATATTTAGTTATGAGATTCACCAAGATTGTATTATTGGTATATAACTTTATCTGGAATTTATCTTCAAAAATAATATGGCCACCCATGTTTTTTAATAGTTTGTGTTTTTCATTCTATATTTAAAATTTTTAATAGCAATCTCTTGCATAATAACTATTTCAATCAAGAAGAACAGAAAAATCTTGTAAAATCGAGATTAGATAGGGAGGAGAAAAAGTTCACAAATATTTTACAAAAAGACCGTACCTTCTTTATCCGTAGAGATAAAATAATATTTTTAATAATTATTTTTAATAATTTTGATTTTTTTCATAAATTATAATATTTTTTTAAAATATAAAAATTAACTATTTCACCAATTTTCTCTTTTTATATTTAATTTTAAAAAATTAAAAATAAAAATCTGCAATGATATCAAAATATCAAGTACCCCTGTAGCTTTTTTTTTCTAATTTTTTTTTGTATAGGATCAATAGCAAACCATTTCTTAAGAAGAAAAAGGAGTGTAAGTTTGGACTCTCACGAGACACTCAACTAAAGTAATCTTAACACAAATTTTATAATTAACAACTAATACCTAGTTAACCATCCATTCAACAATCCAGAAATGATTTTTCTTCTAGCATATTTCGGGTGAGAGGGGTCAGAGCCTGCTAATTTTATAAAAAAAATTTGCGAGTTAGAAAATTAGGCATTCAAGATTTGACAAGAGATTTTAAATAATTTTTCTTAATCCTGAAGTTGGCAGATGGTCTAGATAAAACTCACAAAAGAGTAAGTCTTTATTAATCTAAATTTAAATAAAAAATTAAAATATTTTTTTTTCTTGCCGTTGTGTTAGCGAGTTTTGGGTTCCATGGTTGGCACCTCACTCTTGAGGGATAATATATATTTTTTTTCTTTCTCGGAAGCTTGCAAAATAAAAGAAATATGCTTTAACTCAAAAAAGTCAGCAGGTGAGGTGATTGGTGCAAGGCAACCCCATGTGACTTCTTTGCTTGCTAGTTAACGTAGCATTGCTCAAAGCAAAATGCGTATCTCGAGTTTTGACCTAATCTCGGCATGCATGACGCCGGGACTAGCTGAAACTTTTTTTTTTCTTTTCATATAACGCCCTGAAAAACATCCATATCGCAACTCAGTAAAATGCATCATAAGTTTGATTTTTCTTTTTGTTTTTGGTAATGCCAACAGCTCGCACTAATCTTGCGTGAGTATTACTTACTGAGTCAAGAGACAAAATACTCCACAACGGTGAAGGGATAGATACACAACAGGTTCAAAGAATCTGTCCAGAATAATGAGCAACAAAGGTGGCGACCCAGTCAGCAGCTCTCTTCGTCTTCTGGAACATATGGCCAACCTGAAAGACATCATACTCCTGCACATGAGTTTGAACTTTGAACTAATCTCGGCATGCGGCTGCCTGACACCGATGATTGTATAATGCTCATAGCTCTTTGGCCTCCAGGATGCAGGAAGCACCACTGGCTCTAGCATCGGCGCCGACCCTCTTCCCTATAGTGTAACCTCTAGCTCAACTTCTAGCGATTCAAAGTACTCACATCCTACTCTTTTATAATAGGGGGTGTTGCTACTAGAATCCAAGGTGAAGATTGAGGTCGGTAGAAATCCAAGATAAAGGTAAAGTCTGCTATGCATTGATGAGGAATGCCTTATGCTAATGTACGAAGAGATCGATATGTGGCTGATTGATCTCTCAAGATGTTGAACCGATCTGAAGTCAAAGTTCTTTTGCTGAAGATTTTTCGGCTAAAGGCCCTTCGACATTCAAGTCCATTGAATTCTAGAAAAACAATAGAAGAGAGAGAGTTTTTAGAAAGTGGAGTCCGGAGAATGACTTATCTGTGGATCCTCCGACTCTTCCTATGTAAAAGATGGGGTTAGTGTCCGTTACCGAGATTGATAAATCGTAACGATAACAACTTCCCACATCACGCATGTGGTACCAACTATTTTAATTGTGCAATTATGGTCAAGTTGGAGTAACCATTATGGAGATCGTGGCCACGTTCTTGATGAACATGAACTGGTCTTTAATGGGATACGTAGTGTTTCCCCATTACTTGATTGGGCCGGAACAGCGTTTCAGGTTGGAATGGCGCTGGCCAGCACCGAGGTAAAGTACCTCAGACTAAACCAAAGTCAGAAAACTTGGGTCTACCTAAGGTTAGGCTAGGAAATATTTACTATATCATGAGGTATTGAACAATTTCCAAAGCACTGATCCTCATTAATTTATCTTTTCTTTGTTGAAGATAAATATGATCCACATAATTCATAGTACATGAACATATGGCATGGAGTTAAGAGTGCCAATTATAACCTCATCTATTAATCCAACCTACGAACAACACACCTTAAATAAGTTTGGGTTCGTAAATGGATCTATACCTATTTATTAAATAGGTTGGGTTCAGATTTAAACCTTTGACTCATTTAACTTGCTTAATCTTTTCAAAACCTGCTTAACTTGTTTCTAACCTGTTTAATCCGATCCGCTTGACCTATTTAATCTGTTTAAATCTATTTAGCCCGTTAAGAGTATGTCTAACTCGTTTAACCTATTTAATCTGACTTGACCTATTTAATAAATAAGTTATGTTAGCCGGATCGAATTATCTATTTAATAAATAGGTTGTATTTAGTTTTAATTTTTGACGTGTTTAATAAATAAGTTGAGTTTAGGTTAATAAATTTTTAATCCGACGTGCATCTGACCTGACCGATTGCCACCCTTAAGTGGAGAGCTTGAATTGCAGGCTAAAAGGCTCTTGGATATTAGTGATAACATAACTAAAAGCCTGTATCACATGTCAAGCGTAAGTTTTGAAAGCAAATAAGACCTCTAAACAAAAAAAAATAAAAATAAAAATTAAAACAACAAATACTGCCGGACGTTCCCACAAAGATGCCTTGATCAAACATAAGTAAAATTCCCATGACCACCGTCTCTAGTTGGGCTCAGAATTTAAATCAGTATTTTATATCTTCTCTCAATCTCATCTCCTGATCTTTTTAATTCTTAACTTCTAGCATTGTTGTACATGTATCCATTCCCATTACGTAAAAATCTGTGTGCAGTGCTTCCATAAGTCTCCACCCTTTGCTTGCCTCTATTGTGACTTTTGTGCTGGATATACAATGTATCAAGCTACCACTGCAATAAAAAACCTTTCCTCTTTTTTACCCCTCACAAATAAAACAACCTGGTGCAGTGTCACAATCTAGAATGACGCGCAAAACAACTAGCCAGAAATTATTATTTGCATTTCTTGATCCAATATAAATATCCAAAATCTACCCAATGAATAAATGATTTAGGACTAAACACATATCCACATGGGGCATCAAATGCAGGGCTTTCATTCAAGGCGCCCTAATTGCCCGAGTTATGTTACTTTCTTTTTCTTCCCTCTAAAATATCTTCTTTACCATCTCGTAGTTTTTGTGTTTTAGGAGTGCAAAAGAACACATGAGACCTTGTGATTGACATTTTCCTTGATCCTCGTTCTCTCTCCCCTCTTTCTATTAATCGCAAGCCTTCCTCCCTCCCCTCTTCGAGACCAAACCCGTATTTCGCCTGATGGTGGGGTTTGATGCCGCACGGAAGCTTTCATACTTTTAATTCTTTTATATTTGCTTTTATTTCTGCATATAATTCGGCTGCCATTGGATCTCGGTTAAATGCATGCATAAATAGGGTTATGATCACCTATCGGTGCAAAACTGAAGGGGTTGGATCGAGGATAGGTGTTAATATGGGTTAACTCTTTTTTTTGGTCTCTCCTTGAGAAAAAATAATAATAATTTTTTAAAAAATTAATAATATGTAATAATATAATAATACATGAGCAAAATTATATTTTATTAAAATCTAATAAAAGTATTTGATAATAATATAAAAATTTTATAAATTAGAAATTTTTTTCTAAATAACTATATAATTAACAAAAAAATAATATTTCAGATATGTTGTATTTTCTAAATGAGAAAAAGTATGCCACGGGGTTATATGCTACTACCTTGTATATTGCTGGTACATTTAAGGGGTGTTTGGTATTGGGTAATCACTCCAAGATCAAGAATGATATAGGTGGAGGTAATGAGATTACTGCATTTTGTTGCATATGACGATCCTATGTGACAGTGATCCCAAATCGCCCCCATTCCTCAAATTATTGCCCAACCAAGTGATGGATGCCCTTGAGGTCGGTTGGTAATCCGGTCACCTAGGATAGTAATCTTGGGGTAAAAATTGAGGACCAAAATGCCCGTAAGTCTAGTGAAAAAAATTGGTGTATCAATATATCATTATTAAACTATATCAATATTATACATATAATATTATATTATATTGATATTATATATTATATTTATGATATTATTATTCAATGATAATTTTCAATTATAGTAAAAATATTATTGTACTTTATATTTATATAATGAAAGTATCTAATATCTTACTTCTATTTGTCTTATTTTTCTAATCAAAATAACTATTAATACTAAAAATATAATCTAAGTATAAATAAAAATATTAACTCTACAATAATAATTAGTATATCTTATGGGATTAGTAATTTATAGGACCGATAAATATATTTTTATAGAATATATTAATAAGTAATATATAAATAAATATACTAATATCTTATTATAAGATATCTTATATGATTAATAGATATATTTTTATGGAATATACCGGGGATAATTTTGGTATTATATGATGAGTGATCTTGGATTCTCATGAAATACAAAATAAGTTACTTGTGGATATCTGAAAATCTTTAATCACTAGAACATAGCATACCAAACACGTTGATCTTAAATTATTAAAAATTAGATTACCTCAGATAAGGATTACTACTGATCTAAGATCACTTCGGTGATTCTATTTGGGTCACCAAATGCTACCTTAAGTAGACAAACCCTCGCTATCATACAGAGGACAGAGGAATGGAGTTTTATGTGGCTATACAGACGCTAATACGACTACATGACAATGTTACGGACTCTATTGCGGGCCACCAACAATCCACCTTGTTATGGAGTTGGTAACAATCCACGTCTGCGTTTATTATCGCTTTGTGGGTAGGCATACTCATGCGACTACGAAAACTAAGCTCGTAGGAGCTCTTGGATCTGACCGAACCTAGGTAAAGCCTGTGCAATTCTTGTTTGTATCCAGGCTTTAGAGTAGCCTGTTGATTAAAAAAGCAGCACCAATGATGAAATCCTGTGGAAAGTGGAAAAAATGTCCCAAAGCAACTATGATGCCCTTCGTTTCCGGCACCAAGCATTGGTTTGAATAAATTATTTAGGCTGTTGACAAGCTAACCCACAAGCTTTTAATGCGTTGATAGTTTTAAATTTGTAAAGCCCCAACGCCAGACGAAGATGTAGATAGGTTGGTAGATGGGGAGTGTTTTTTATGACTGCTAGGAAAGGCTAATCCAAAAATCATGGAGACATCAAGACAGATTGCATAATGTAGATCGGTTGGTAGCTCCTGGGGAGCTCCTTGTGAAGATCTCTGAGTAACTGCAAGAATTCGATCATCCATAAACCAAACATAAGACTTTTGACCTTTGATCTGTATTCTCAGAAAGAGAAACAATGGCCTGCATTATTTGCAAAAAAATATGTTGTAGTATTGAGTGCTCCAGGCAACTCTCCCTCTTCAATCCATAGAGTACTTCCAGAATAGCAGACCACATAAGAAGTCATCCAGTCCGTAGCTCTATTGGCGTGAACACATCTTAGCTTGAAAGGCCATCCGAAATGGAAAAGCTCAATTGTACAAATAGTTGTCCTTCCAATTTAATTTTTGTTCAATACTTCGAGAAAAAAAAATGATATATTTTCGAATAATTGGATCAGTACAACTAGCAAAGTCATACTTATATTCATAAATATCTAAAAGTAGCTTTGGCCCGAATCTGGTAGGAAAAAAAGAAAAGAAACCTAGCCTAATTATGAAATCCAAACAAACTTTTAAGCAGGAATTACGTTTGTTTGTTTTCCAAGGATACTTTAGGTGAAACATCAACTTTATGTTGCTGGAGAAGGGTTGAAATCTTATTGCTAAAACTAACAAACATCTTCCCCGTGGAAGTTAACACCATTGTTCATGTTCATAGCACCTGCACTCCACTAGTTGGAGACAAATGAGGCAGATTCACCATTCCCTTCTAGTTTTCACTCTTAACACTCTCATGATGAAAACGGGAACTCAGTCTGAGCTCTCAGTTATAATGGATCAACATAAACTCCACCATCCTGCCCTTTTGTTCATTGCTAAGCAAAAAGAAATAATCAAACAAAACTCCTCCATCTGGAGCATCAAATCAAAAACCCTCCTAACAATTTCGATCAACCAAACTGCGAGCAAATCAGGTTTAATACTTTTGGTTATAAACTAGTTTGCCGAAATTACCCTACTGCAGCTGCGTCCCTAATTCGCAAGACTAATTAATCAAAGGCAATCAAAGTCCATTATCACAGCACAAGCATCAAATGGTTGATCTGAATCTATGAGTTAGGAGCAGTTTATAAGCATTGTTCAAAAATTCATCCTAAGTAAGGGTAATAAAATCTCATTTCAAGTACCATAGCTCCTTCAGTCATTACCGAAGGGTCCGCCCAAATTAATAACCATCCAAAATTTATATTAAAAAGAAATAAAACGTATTTTCATATGTAAAACTTAACCGTGTCGCCGAGCCGATCACTTGGATCCGGATTCGAGATCGGGCTCCTCCTTCTCCTTCTTCTCCGAGAGCGGCGCCGCGTCGACCGCGGCCGCGGCGTCGTCGCCGGCCACGAGATCGTCCCTGACCCTGAACACGGCGTGGAGAAGGACGAGGGGGACGCCGATGGCGAGGGCGAGGAGGAGGTGCTTGATGGCGTCGGTGAGGGCGAGCTCGACGACGATGACGATGAGGAAGAGGGCGAGGACGAGCCGGCGGTCGAGGATCCGGCGGAGGAGGGCGGAGTTGGGGAAGGCGCGGAGGAGGACGCCGTAGAAGAGGGCGACCTTGGAGGCGGCCATGAGGAAGAGCATGGAGGCGCGGTGGGTGGGGGCGAGGGTGGCGAGGAGGAGGATCCAGAGGACGAGGGCGTAGTGGAGGCGGAAGTAGGCGACGTTGCGGACGGCGCGGACGGCGGCGGCCTCGGCGTCGGCCGGGCAGGCGAAGGCCTGGGGGCGGGCGAAGCGGGAGAGGGCCTTGCGTGTGGAGCGAGCCCGCTCCGCCACCGCCTCGGTGGCGCGGCCCAGGCCGGACCGCCTCAGCATGGCGCCGTAGTTCGCCATGCCTTCCCTCTCTCCCTCTCTACCTCCAGAAACGGAGGAAGGGAAAAAAAAAAGAGACGGGAGTCCCTTTTTTAAGCGACTTCCTGGGGAGAAGAAATGGGAACAGAATGGACTTTGGAAGGAACGGAGCATGGGCCCTCTCCGTCTTGGGGTCTTCTCGGGGACTCGCGGGACTCTAGGTTGGTTAATCGAGTGGACCCTACAAAAACAACCAATGGCAATGCGTTTCGTGGGGTTGGGAGGAGGGGGGTTTGTTTCGGGTGCGGCTTTAGTTTTCTTTTGGTGTTAGATGTTAATATAAATTGCGGCATTATAGCTGGCCGGTTCATCTGGGGATTAAGGCTTTTTTTTTCCCAATTAAAACGCGTCGGGTGGGCTGGAACTTGGAAGTAGGCACCAGGGAAAGACAAGTTTGGTGCTTTGTTTGTGCTCCGCGTGGAGAGGAACGAGCACGGAGGGTATCTTTTTTGGCCTTGCCTGCGATTTGATTGGAGGTTCCATGACTCTTCTCATGAATTGATTGGTCATAAGTTTGACGTTTTCAAAGTCATTTGGATTTTTAGGTCTCCTCTCTCTCTCTCTCTCTCTCTCTCTCTCTCTCTCTCTCTATATATATATATATATATATATATATATATATATATATATATATATATATATATATATATATATATATATATATATATATATATATATGATCTTTCTATGCAATTTTATAATTTTTTGATTTTTATGGATGTACCTATTTTTGTTTAATTTAATAAGAAATGAAAGAGAAACGGTGTTGCCAATTGGATTGCTCCACCGCATTCGTAAATTCTTGGAGAAGTACAGTTCTCACCAGGCCACGCACGTCTATAGGGAGACAAACGGTGTTGCCGATTGAGTTGCTTCCTATACGGCTCGCCATGCTAGAAATTTTGTTTAATCAGATTTAAGCTTAATGCCGAAGTTCTTATGTAGTATCTTGTTTCTGATTTTGTTGACCGCATTCACATCCATCGAGTGTGAGCCACGGTTATACCCCCCAAAAAAAAAAAGAAAAAAAAAAGTAGAGAGAGAGAGAGAGATGAGAAATTTATATCATTTTGTCTCATGGATTAGGGGTGCTTTTTTTTAATTTATATACCCGAGCGAACAAGAGAAAATCCCTCTGTTGAGGTGGACCTTGTGTCAGTTGCTTGTTGGACCACCATGTCAAAGGGGGTCGTGGTGTGGTTCATGCGTTGTCCTGTTTGATTGCAAATTGATCAGACAACAGAGCTATAGGATGACCTTGATTCATCAACTGATCGAACAATTATTTGATTGATGTGTATGCACAGATTTTGCAGTATAGCTATCAATATTGTTATTTACTTACAAAGTTGATGGTTCCATGGCTTCAAGTTCCAAGTCATTTGAGTTTCTTCATGAGGTGCTCTATTTTTCTCTTAGCCCTCCAAAAATGGAACATTTTGAAATGAAGTGTAAGTGTAAGTTGGATATGACATGGGGTATAATTTGCGCAAGGTTATCTACCACAAAAGCATAAATATGCATGGTGAACGTTATGATACAAGAGGCATGATGGAGATGGTTTGTTATGGAATCAAACTATGATTCGCGAGGGTAGTCAACAAGTCAAAGTGCCATGGTTGAGCACAACTCATATTCTGGCTTAGCTTTGTTACTCCATCTAGTTTTGCAAACAAAGATATCACATCCAGTAGTTGCATTCCAAGAGATAAATAATAAGAACATATTCGTTAGAGGAAAGTTTAACTTTAGATCCCATTCCATTTTTTTGGTTGAAAGACGTCTTATTCTCATTCTGATCCTAAAGAAGAATGAAAATATCCTCTAATCTCCCAAAACTCAGTCTCGCTCCAGTCACAAACCAAATATAGCTATTTCGATTCTCATGATTCCAATTCTGATTGCAAACCAAATGCATACATAATATTCAACTCTAATGAGTTGCTCTGTTCGGATTGAAACAGTATTCTACTCAAATAAGCTGACCTTTTTTTGGCTTGGAATAGTGTCATTCCATCCACACCATTCTGTAGGGCGATCATAGCAACCAAGAACACCATAATGTTGGCTCGCTGCTCGATCTTGTATCCGTTGGGGCTCAGCTCACACTGGATGCCCACCTGGAAGAAAATGTTGTCATCCAAACCACGCATTCTTCCCGTCAGCGGACAGCACGCACACTCCAATAAGCAAACTCATGCAAGAAGCCTTCCCACCTAACCAAACTCAACCAAGTGGAGCAAGCCCTAACAACAGCCTTCCATTACCAAGAGGCGCCTGCCACCTGAACCATCCAACCACTGCCTCATACTTCCCCAAGTACCTTCAATGCTGTCCAAGTTGCCAAAAGACCTCAACAACTTAAAGAAGTATAAAGAGTATGAAGCATTGCATAAGAGTTACGACTGAACCAGAACGACAGAACTGCTTTCTGTAGAGATAGGAAATCTTTCTCGTAAATATCTGTACTCCAAAAAGATAAATTGCTCAACTGCACCAGGGAAAAGAAGAAAAAAGAAAACTAAATTTATCAAGCTTCGCATGGATGCAGCTTCTAGGAGCTGAGGCAGCATGACACTGAAAAAAGTGAGAGAACCAGCAATGCAAATTTCACCAATGTGAGCAACGGAGTATAAGTCAAACAGCCACAAGCAAATAGCATGGTGATGCAGCACTAGTGTACTTATTCACAATTCATACAAATTCCTGCAACTCCATTCCCTCACCGCTAAAGTGAGACTCTTTTTGCACTCTGAGCTATATTACAACTGTCTTGCCAGGCTATACAAGAAAGAAACCAGCCCAAGCCAGTTCAACCGGAAATGTCAGCTTTCAGCTTACTAAAAAGAAGACTGAAACATGATTATAGGAAACTAAACGATGGGGGAGAGAGGCCCGAACTGGAACACCCATCATTGGAACACTACGGTTTTTCAGTTATGTATACGGGAAAGATGCGATATATTCTACTACTGGTAGTTCGGCTGCTTATTGCTGCCGCTGGACGGAAAGTTGGAGAGACTCTCTTCACCTTGGGCGACTCCACTCTCTGCTTGGGAACTGCTTTGGGTGGTTCTCTGTTTCCAAGGATGATAAAGTAGTTCCGCCTCAGGGAATGATGCATTGCAAGGCACATCTAGCAACAGGTCATGATCAGTGCTGTCATCGCTGAATTGCAGAGGAACCAGCATGGAGCTCCTATCTGGAGGAGATGCGAAAAAGCTTCTTGGACTGAAGCAAGCCCCTTCATTGTCCATGAAATCATTTGCATCATCAGTCAACTTTGAGCCTGTGTCGCTGGAATTCGGCTGAGTTGGATTTCTTGACAGAAGATTCGTGATCCCAGATTTGCACATTCTTTTTGGGCTTCTCATGGTCTCTTTCAGCTCTGAAATTGACACAAAATCAGCTGGCAACTTATGAATGATTATTTTACTTAACCAACTGATACATGTGCCCATCTAAAACCTCATTCTCTTGACCATATTTTAACCCACAAATTACATCACTTGGTCATACTTAATCTTTATTAGTGAATGAGTCTCTTAGTTAACATGGAAATGGATGTCACAAGGCAATATAGGTACAGGTAAAACAAGTGAAATTTCCAAAATCCAGATATGATTACAGAAGTGATATATTTATATTCAAGAATCTATATGTAACTATGCATGTCTTTGATATGTGAGGGTATTATGTAGGCGAATGCCCAAGTTTTCTAGAACATAAACCCAATTGTTTATATTACATCAAAAGAAAGTAAAATGAGAAAAAAGACTCATATATCATAACTATTTAGTTGGTTAAATTGCCTTCATATGTGAGCAGCAGAAAATGATCAATATCACCATTATGCCCCGCATAAGGCATCATCGTCTTATCTCTGCACACCATTAAGAGATGTTTCTTGACAACTAGGAGCTCCAGACAAGACTCTACAACTAACTGATACAGTGATCTTGACAATGGAGATTTCTTAAGTTTTAAAATATATGCAATACCACTTAAAATATACAAATATGCATGACATAAAAACAAGAGCAACATGTCA
This sequence comes from Phoenix dactylifera, assembly GCF_051530095.1. Taxonomy (NCBI): domain Eukaryota; kingdom Viridiplantae; phylum Streptophyta; class Magnoliopsida; order Arecales; family Arecaceae; genus Phoenix; species Phoenix dactylifera. The sequence goes on along the minus strand of NC_143192.1, from coordinate 48,287,502 downwards.
ACGAATTATATTTGTGTCTTTACAGCAAGCTCCAGTGCTAGCCCTCTTTTCCATACACTTTAATCTGATTCTGTCGAGCATCAATTCTTACACGCAAATCAAATTTCTCCATGCTGATAACTTTATATCAAGTTGTCAAACATTGAGAACTCCCCAAAAGAGTATACGCATATTACATGGCTGATGTCCAAAAATGTTCCCAATTTCAAGGAACACAGTAATTATTATGAGTAAATTTGACAATTTACTCCAATTGCATATCAGAACTTAAATGTGCCATTTCACTGTATTTAAAATATTGATCAGTCAAATTATCATGCAGGAACACAAATTTCATATCAACATTAATAAAAATTTAGAATCTTTCAAAGAGAATATCATGTGCATTGTAAGATTATCACAAAATCTATTGATTTCTTCCTTGCTTATAAGAAAACAGCCATGCTTCATTTCAGGCACTGTCATGAAAAGAATGCCCAAATATAGGATGAATGCTAATTATAAGTACCTTGACCTTCTAAACCTTCTAACCATAAAGGTATATATATCTAACACTCCCACAACCATGGTCACTATGACATCCACCTTTTGAAGTCCATTACATATGTCATGATTAAGACATGTTAGCCTTGCTTTCCTCCATTCCATATTTCAGTTTCTTATAATTGGCAATGATTAGAACAACATCCCATTTTTTGACAGCACCATATTTCCAGTGCGGCTCATGCATTTTCAATTTTGGTCCTTGGCAGTTTCTAGATACCATCCATTGAACATGATTGTCACATGCTTCCCCATGCATTTTACCTAAAAAGTTAATGTAAATTAATAGTCTACAAATGGTAAGACTTAACCTGAATTCAAATAATAAACCAGATTCAAATATATGCGCATCTTTCCAAGGTTATTTGACACCCATGATGATTTTTTTTTGCTTTTAACATTTCAAAAATCATTCTTAATGTAGACTCAATATTCTTAATGTATATAAACAACTAAGGTGTTCAAAAATTGGAGGCAAAAAGCATCACAGCTTTAACCTCCTAACTAAAGAAGTCTACTTGTATTTCCAGAAAACACTCTTTCAACCTTGTAGAGTTATTGATTTCTGAGTTACATCGAAATCAACACCAGATGATTATGCGGATGAGCATGAGCATGATGCTTCTTGCATCTTGCAATACAACACAACCAAGTTATGGCAACATACGAAAATGCCTCAAGAAAAAAAATTTATTGACTAGCTCAATCACATCAAACATTTCTTTTTCCAGAACATCACAAACATCTGTCAGCAACAATTAGTGTGTTTACTTAAAAAAAAGGTGTAAATAGGTGATACAATAAACATATGACATTGAATGTAAGGAAACACCAAGCAAGTAAAAAAAGGGGAAAAGAGGTAAAGATGATTAACAGGAAAGATTGATTGTTAAGTATCGCAGATCTATATAACCCTCAACAATTTTGCTTAGCCGAAATATGTAAGAAGACAAACCAGGATAGTTCTGATTCTGGCCATCTCGAGTCTTCTTGAGGGATGCTGAATTGGAAAATCCAGGAGATTTTAGCCTGCTGACCATTTCCTTTCCTTCTGTGATCTGTTTATGGTTTACATCCTAACAAAGTTGAAAATAAAAGATTAATCACAGCTTACATCCAAGTCTATAAGTAATAATTCAAACAGATGAAAGTTTTTTTTTATAGGAAAAAAGATCTACTCCAAATGCATATCCCATAAGCTTTTAGAGTCTACATGCACAAGGTGGTAATGATCATTTCATACCTTTAAGTGTTTATAGTACTCCACCCATTTAAATTTTGTCAAATTCAGTAATGCAAGCTTCCTTAAAGTCCTACATTCCTCAACATTCGCTCCCGAAAAGGAGAGATCAAAAATTCCCTCTTGAAGCAGTTGCTGAAAGTGAGATAAAGACTCCACAAATTGTGGACTGCTAAACATGCTTTTAAGGCTGTGAAGGCAACAAGCAAATATCATAAAAAGGCAAGAGTAATGTCAGCCTGCTAAAGCAATAAAGTCATTAACATGTAGAACAAACCTCTCAGGAGGTTTGGCGGTATCTATAGAAGGAAGATATTTCATCAGACGCTGTTGTTCCTCATGCGTCAAATACTTCATAAGTTCTTCGAAGTTAATGACATCCTATTCCAACATAAACAGTGCCAGGTGAGTGCATTGTGCATATATCAACAAAGATCCTTGGTCAACAGATTCTCACAAAACGCATCTGTGTTTAAGGTTTTAATTATGTGTGAAGGCCACAAGGGAACACTAACAAACAGAATAGAGATTTAATCTTACTTGCAGATCTGTGGAACATAGTGGTGATTCTCTGTCTCGCAGGATTTGTAACTTATCATGGGAAAATTTATCCCTGACAAGACAAACACAGATTAAGATATCGAAATCAGAAAACGGTCTGAAATTGAATTGAGCAACCAAACTATAGAAGAGTAATTTTTTTATGTCATATTGTTCCTAAATTAGGAAGAGCACTCACTTCAGTAGGCATGTATGTTTTATATTCTATTGCAAAGTTAATTAAGAGGGTACCTTCTGACATTCTCTCTTGTCACTTGTGCTGTAGACTTCTTAACTTTGGTATTACCAGAATCTGAAAGTCTAATTCCTTTGCTTTCACTATGTACAGGAAAGGAGGCTATCCCTGTATAAGCCTCATTGATAATGTATGATTTATTATCTACTGGAAGTGAGCTTGCCTCTGATTCCTCCTCTATAGACTTTGAATTCCTAATAAGTACGCTTCCATAGCCCATCTCAAATGAATCCATTGGAGTTCCACTTTCATAGAGTAGATCCTCTTCAGAAGATCCTTGGTAAGATGGCTGTTGTTCATGCCATATAGTATAAAGGTCTTTTGTGAGCTTTTCAACAGGAGAGGGCTTTGGACGAGTAACACCTGTCCTCTTCTTGGATGGAACCTGAGAATCCCAGACATTTGATTGTGCTGAACCTGAAAAAAAAACCAAACATCAGATGTCTAGCTGTAGAACTTGAGAACAAATAAAAGTAGAGTAAAGCATCGCAAACAAGAAGCTTGAAAACAATCTACTTTTGAAAGCAACTTTAAATTGATGGTAACCAAGTTATTCATATCTATGGGATATTATATAATAGTTTTATGCAAATATCAAAATTTTACTTATCTTTCATCCCTATGAGACATATTATAGCTCAATGACTATCAGGTCTGACGGAATCAACTGTCAGTTTATAGTTGTAATGTGCATTTTACTATATTCTGTGTTTACTTATTTTTGTGCTAATGAGATTCCACATGCTAAAGGCAATTAATGCACTTGATCCTTTTCTTATAAGCCAAAACTAATAATCCAATAAACACAGTTCCTTCAGGATATATTCACGGGAGAAAACTATAAAGATAACACCACTCGAGTGTCTATATCCTGTATTCCATTATATAAAAAAATTAAATGATAAAGTCCAATACTATTCTAATCATTAATCTTCCAAGTCATTTGATTGCTTATTAAATCAAAGGCCTCTTTTTTTTTCAAATAAAAAGCATTTAGGAATAAAAATTCAGGTTATCAAATACTTGAAGTCAAATGACTTCTCATACTTACAAGGTTTAGTAATTATGAGTTTTATCACTTAAAGTTCCATTTTCGACACTAGCTCAACTTTGAAGGTTCTGGTCTCTTAATAAAAAACCCATAGGAAAGGTACAATATTTTTTCACGAAAAAAAAAGTTCACAAGGCATCAGCCATCCCTTTCACAGAGTTTAATGTAATATGAGGTATAGAGAAAGGCATAATATAGAAGGTAATATGCACCTTTATAAACTGACAGCAGGATTAATTGTAATAAAAGACTAAGCAATGATGGGTCTAATTTCTGTGCTTACTTTTGTGATTGTATATCAAAAAATGGTTAAATTTGCCAAATGGGTATCCGTTTTCTTTTCAAAATCCAAGGGAAGTATACTATCAAATCAGTTATAATTATACCAACCAAATGGTACCCACCTTGTCCTAACATTTCTCCAATTTACACTTGCAACTTGCCTAATCAACTCCTTTCTTATTGCTCCAAGTCCAGTTTTCTTTTGGTCCAACGTTCTCCATTTATGATGCTTCAACTCAGGCCTGAGTGTTTACCTGTTTCTTGCAATCAGATCTGGACTTTGTGCATGCAATACAAATTATCTGGGTGCTTCTTGATCATTCCATCCATTTTTGCAGAGCTCATATTTTTCTTGTATTCCCTCTTCTGTTCCCAGGACTAACCAATGCAAGAATATCTGGTTTCAGAATTCTTTCTTCATACACATGCATGCATGTATACCACAGACATATATGAGCATACATATATTACACAAACATGTGCGAATGCATGCCTATATAGAGAGAGAAGGATCGGGGTGGGAGGGGGTAAGGAGTGAGACAAGATATTGCTACATTAATTCTATTTCCAAAAATTACCCAACCTGAAATTTCTATTTTCCAGTACTTGCCTAGTTGGTAGCAAGTAGGCAAGTACTGAAATTCTATTTATGTCCTGAAATTTCTATTTTCCAGTACTTGCCTACTTGGTACCCATGATCCCAGACCTTTGAAGAAGCTACCTTTCCACATATATGTGCCTAACCTGAGAAGAAGTGGTTATATTTCGATACATGAGCCTCTAACATGATTGCCCAGAGCAACATTATTAACCTTAAAGGAGACAAGCACCAGCAGCTTAGCAAGGCAATGACTATAATGCTCGATCAAGTTCTCATCAAAAAATATGAGCATCATTTTTTTAAACAAGGCACTATATCACAATCAATTTCTTTTCTTTTCCACTTTGAAAGTTTCATCACTACATTCATTTGAAGCAAGGTCCGCAATCTTGGTAACATACTGATAATTCAAAGCAAGATCTGCAATCTCAGTACCAAAAACCATATCATGCACCCCATACCGAGATAGCTCCCAATCCCCTTTTTTCTCACTTCTAATCATAGCACTGCCCCAAAACCAAGCGATATGGGTCGATACTGAGCGGAACTAGGCTGTCTCGCTAGGTTCGAATCGACACGTACTGGCGCGCATACTGAACCAACAAATTGATCTGATTCTACATTGGTCTAGTATGGTACACCTGAAGAGGGAGGCTCGAGTGGTTTTGCAGTCCTAGATTTGAAGTGCCCTTAAATAAGATAGGTCTCCAAGCTTGCCATATTGTTTATGAGGTCTCATGGCACCAATGCATAACATGTTGACATCAAGTCAACAACTAAGATTCAACTCTATATAATGATTTCAAGGAGCACATTGTCACAGACACACAGCCCAAAAATCTTAAGCTATAGGGTGGACCATTCCAAGCTTATAAACCCACGTGGCACTCCTTTATCAACCGATGTGGAACTATGACAATCTCTCCCACCCAACCTTGTGACGTCCTCGTCACAGATTAGCTCCTACTTGAGTCGCCCATGGCTTGGGTCATATACGACCTTGGTATCTCCTATGAGGGACCCACATGATTGATGAGGCTATGATGCGCACCGGGCCTCGCTCTAATACCACATGTTGCATGCTCATAGCCCAAAAAGCTTAAGCTATTGAGTGGAGGACTGGTCCATGGCTCCATGCTTATAAACCCATATGGCACCTTTTTAGTAGGTTATTCTCTATAGAGGTAGTTTATTCCATTTCAACAAGAAAGGAAAGTAGTCTAATGCACGAGGCTCCGCAGCTACACGGACGGGAAAGGTCAAATATACATAACCTTACCCCGCGTGCGTAGAGGCTATTTATGTATTTCAAACCTATGACATCTAGGTCACAATGGAGTGACTTTATTGTTGCACCAAGACATTCTTAAAAGGAACATCCCAGTGCATGAGGCTCCCACCATTATGGGGTCTGGGGAGGGTCAGATGTACGCAGCCCTCACCCCTGCATGTGGCGAGACCATTTCCATGTTTCAAACTTGTGGCTCCTAGGTCACAATAGAGCAACTTCCTATTTTCATCAAGAAACACTTAGTTAATAATGATCCATAAGTAGCACCCAATAATAAATTTTTTGCTTGATCTTTTAAAGCTTATCTTCAGTTGGCTGCTATTCATTCACAAAATTCTCAAATCCACTTCTTCAGAAGCTATAAACGATCAGTAGAGTTCCACATATTAGAAAACATGCCTCTTTCAAGAGGATAAAAGAAATCACTCTTTGACCACCAACTTACTAGAGTAGGGAACCATGCAAGATATCTCAAAAATTTATAAGAAAGAACTCCAACGGTATACAAAATGTACTCATTTTTTTTAACCAAAGAAGCAAGAATCAGCTAAACTTGAAATTCTCCATAATTGAGATATCACTCCTGCAATTTGGAAGCAGGTTCTTCTATAATTCGTGCTTCCTATTTCAGTAAGCACATTTTCACTTGTTTCTGCATCATTGGATAAATGCTAAATGACGTTCTTTTAGAAGGTTTTGATCCATGAAATCTTTATGTATCTTTGGATTGTCGTTCTAGTTAAAATACGAAATATTGCCATCATAAATTGGAGCTATTTTGATGCTTTTTGAGATGTGAATTGAGAATAGTGAGATTTGGGAATCATGTTTGGAGCTCCTTATGGAAAGAGAAATGGCCATGTTGCCAATATTCATTATGTGCACAAACAACACACATATGATATTAATGTCACTTTTACATACTACTCTCTCAATCCCCCTTTTTATGCATAAATATATGTACATTTATTTATATGCATCTAAGCTTTCTATATGCTCCAAAACTTCCTCATTATTTCAAAGCCTCTTGCTTTCTCACTCGTGCCTTTGCACTCATCCCAGCTCATCATGCAATTTAGGTCATAATATGTTGCAACAAAAAAATATAGTTATTGCCCGCTATAGATGTCTAATAAGCCCAAGTCTTTATCCATTACAAATGCAACAAAATCACCTTATGTATCTCAATATCTAATAGAACTTATGGAAAGAGTGTCATAAAAGTCCATAATATAGTAATTTGTGACAGACTAGGATACCTAATTCCTTTTACATGCATTATCCTATGGAAGAAACAATTTTTCTCTAGAGCATTGATGACAATAGCCTACTCCATCTTTAAGTCAGCAAGATAACTAGAACCAATCCAATTAATCAACATTTATCCTAGGTCTGCCTCCTGAATACTATCTTTAGAGCATGCAATGAACATACGACATTCCAGATACAGTTCTCACCTCATCCACCAAATAATTTTCTATTAAAAACATCGCAATGCATATTCATGTGCATATCACTGGGGCATAACATTGGAATGTTGTATCTTGCCAAAAAGATATGGCAATATCTATTAATATGCTTAGGACTAAAGAGAGCAATAACAAATGTCAATCCCCTCACAAGCTCTGTAGTCTAAAATAACTAAAAATATAATACCATAAATTGAATTTAAGAAGCATTGTGGATTCTCAACTCTATAATTGTTTTCTCTTTAAAATTAGAATGCAGTGAATAAACAAGTGAAATTTTGATTCTTTTAATTGATGAGCCCAAGTTCAATTAGATAAGTGGACTCATGCATGTCCTTCAACAAAAACTTCTGATCTTAGAAAAGAAAGTGAAAGAAAGGAAACATCCATTTAGATCAAGGCATAGTCTAATGTCTCATTAATGAACAGAAAGAGTTAGTAACCTGTCATATCACTTGCATCAGTGGCTCCAAAATGTGCACAACTTTCTGAATATGATATCGCTGATCCAGAACTAGATCGATTGCTTGGATCACCATCAGCTATCTTTCGGAAGTTCTGGTCAGAATATGGCATTTCACGTTTGCTTTCCAATGTAATACCGCTCTGCTTTTTCTTGTGCAGCTTCTGTTCTTTGGATTTGAGTGATATATTTTTCACCTTAGGAACTTTTAATTCTTCTGAATCTATAGGTTCTCGAGCATGCATAGGGGTGTAATTTGTCAGTGAACCCTTTGTTCTCCACCTTGAACCACATGCATTGCATAAAACTGGCTTCTCTGGCGGTCCATTCCGCCAAAGAGGAGTACCTGTTGAATAATTCAGCTTTAGCAACTAGAAATTATGTAGAAACCATAGAAATAACTTATGGATATTGATATTAATAGTGCTATCATAATACTGATATTATCTTCCTTCTTTTTTTTTGACAACTAGGATGGACGCAAGCTCTGCTGAGGGATCGAACCCAGGTCTCTTGTATCAACACAAGAGACTTTATCAACCGTTGGCATCCTCAGTTTTTCTCTTCCAATTTTAAGTAGTAAAGAATGAAATTGGTCATAAAACCATAAACTTAAAAATTTACATCTCAAAAAGATGGAATTCTGTTGATAAGTTCATTCATTCCATACCACACAAATGGTAAATGAAATTGACGGACACTGGTCACAGTGAAAGAGTTTCACTAAACAAGTTGTTCATTTCATTTCAAGAAGCAAAGAGTTTGGAGGTAGCATCTTCTTAGCAGCAATCTTACACTAAATAAGGATGCAAAAGAATGATATGAGCAACACTACAGTGAAAAGGATGATCTACTTGTAACTTGAAGGTTTAGTACAGTACTGACTTTCTTAAAGAAATAAGAAGTTAAAACAAACATAACCAATAGATTTTTTCTGTATTGAATGATATGAATCTTGCTTTGTCACCACTTCCGTAGGGGCTATCTATTTTCACAATATTAACAAAAAGAAACCTAAGACTGGCTATATGTTATGTGTGCATCCCGAGCAGGATACTAAAATAAGATACTTGTAGATCACTAAATGTGAATGAACAAATCATAGCATCTTAAGCACAGTTAAATATCGACTAAACAGAGAATGCATCTAAGCAAAAGCATGACTTAACCAAGACAGTAGCATAAGAGGGTAACAATCATTGCATGTGGCATTTTGATAGAAATTAGAAAGGAAAATGCAGAGGATGCATATACGGAAGGAAACAGAGAAGCTAGGAAAGAACACTCAGAGGAGTATATAAAAAAAGGGAAAAATAGCTATTATCCACATAACAATGTAAATACAATGAAAATGATACTGGTGGTGTTCAAATTAACAAAATTTTAGTTGATATTATCACAAACACATTTCCATGCATCTAAATAATACTAAAGCCCCCACATACACAGCATATCAATGACAAAGACCTTATCTCTATGAACTTATCAGACTTTTTAACATGAAGACCGGCATTCCAAGAGCATTCTCTGGCATGAAACTTGGATAGAGATAAAGATGAAAGATGATAAACACAACTGCTTTCTGAAACTGGCAGATAATTTAACTATCGCAACCCCATAAATTATGCACTAATCTACACATCCAGAAGAACCAAGTAATTGCCTTCTCTCGGTACTGAGTAATCTCATAATATCTACGATTCTATATCACAAACAAAATTGCTACATGTTCTCTGAGCAGAGTAACTCTCTAGACACAGAGCAGCCAGATTTCGCTGTTAGAATATATAAGAACCAGGCATCTGTATTTTCTACTGGCATAGAGCCTACAAGCTGTGGCAGCTGTTATCTTGGTAAGACTTTCCAGAAACAGACAGCCAGTACTCAGTTCATGGAAATAACAGCAATCAAGTGTAAAGGTAAATGATTACAGCTAACTTAATATAAAATTTAGTTTCTATTTTTAAACTGTGTATGGTAATTTTTGGTACATTAGCACTGGTAGGCTGAGCTAGAACCCTGCTAAACTAGTAGCGGAAAACACCCCTAACAAGTGAAGTTCCTATTTGCAGCAGTCCTTGAGGATTAGAAGAACTGAATACAATTAGCCACAGCACATCTGCAACCCAATAAGAAACTGTTGCCATTCAATATAATTTCCCAAGAACTTCTGATATAGGCGTTGCCCGAATTCCTCTCTTATGTGAATTTTTGATACACATATATGCTCCCAAGAAGCAGCAGGAGATCGGAAACAGAAAGATCCACAATTTTCCTTAGGGCTTCCTAAGTACAAAGGCATCCACTCGAGACATCACAAACACAAAGCATGGACTTAAAACTAATCACACTTACACCGAACTTGGCTAAGGAATTTCATTAATAGCCAGCAAAAAGGACGAAATCACAAACCAACAAAAGATGCATACACGCCAAACAATAAAACGGAAACAAATAAGCTATAATCCAATGATTTCCAGAGGATAAAATGGACCCCTGTGTATCCCCAAATGCCTTCAATATTTCAGGAATGGAATTCGAAGGCAGGCGGATACCCGAGGACAAGTATTGAACAAGAAAAAGAACAAGAAGAGGAACGTATAAAAATTGCTTCACACGGACGCCATGTTCTCGAACAAGTTGTTAATTTTTAAGAAATTAAACCATTTCAAAAAGGGGGGAACAAGAAGGAAGAAAAAGAGAAGCGAAAGAAAGATCCGAGCTTATAATTTTATATCAAAACAATCATCAGAAACATGAAGAAGAGCTCACTTGTGACTCCACAATGACAGCAAGGTCCGTGCTTTCCCATCTTTACCTCTCCTTCTCCCGTCCCCCTTCTCAATCCCAGAGAAAAATTAATAGAAAAAAAAAAATAAAAGCAGTTCTTTTTATGCTAAATAATTAGCAAAATTAGAAAGAGTTTTTATATTTGTGAAGCCCTTTAAACCAATCTCAGCGGGTGCTGAAAGGCTTTTTCCTCCAAAACCCAGAAGAGAGTTCCAAGGAAGCAGAGCCCAGAGACCAGGTCTGGCTTTTCTTCTTCTTCTATCTAGCAGTCTCAGAAGACCAAAAAAATAATAAAAAAAAAAACAGAGGGAGAGAGGTGGGGGAGGAAACAAAGAGGGGAAAGAGGTGGAGAAGAATGGGGAGAATGGAAGAAGAAAAAAAAAATTGCAGGAATTTTATGCAAGAATCCGTACAATCCAATGGAAGGGAGAAAACCACAAGGGGGAATCAAATTAATATTGGGGGAAAAAAAGGAGAGGAGGTGAATAGGTGGGAGAGGCCTTTCTATTTCTTCTTTCCTTTCTTTCTCTTTGATTTTGTATGACCTCTGGGCCATGGACTTTTACTGGTACTGGGTGGGGTGGTTTTTTATTTTATATGGTGAGTAAATTACTAAATCCTTAGCAAATAGCAACCCATTTTGTTTTGTTTAATCCTCATGATAATCTATTTTTATTGGGGAAGCCTGTTATACACTGTGATTCGGTGTATCAGCACTTTCCTTTTGGTTTGTTGGAGGGGAAGGAAGGATGGGAAGTGAATATTACTTGCATACCCTGATGACCTTGGACTTCTTTGGCCATTGGTGACTTCCAACATTTTAAAGGAACAATGAGGTGGAAGAAAGGGAAATATGAGCCTTGGCCTAAGATGGTTGATTTTACTTAGGGTTGGGATCTGCTCATAACTGGTGTTCCAACATCAATTTTAAATGTATTTAATGAAAAATATTGGGATGGAAACTATATATAATATGATGGCGATACTTTTTCTTCCGATATTTGCGGCTTGCTATTTCCAAATCAGTTTTGCTATTTTTCGCTCATCTTTGTTGGATATACATGCCTTACACATGGCATTTGCAAGTCAATATCCATGGATTGACAAGAATTTTATATACATATATTAATTATTTTTGTCAAATTTAACTACAACACGGTAAATTTGTTACTTGTTAGCATCAACTTGCCACTGTAATTGGGTATACAATAGCTTGTATTGCATATATAATAAGAAATATTTGCATGGTGATACGTAGGTGCCACAATAACCTAATATTCAAAAAAAGTATTCTAACTAATATTTTATCCAAAAATCTATATAAATTAAGAATTAAGAATTTTATTTTTCTACTTTTTCATGTAAAATTATTTGATTTCATAAAACAATACTTTAGAAAGAACAAAATGATAAGTAGAGTTCATTTTGCTCGGAGCAGGAAAAAAAAAAAATCTTATTAAGAGAGAAAAATATATGAAAACCATTTTAAAAGCCACACAAGTTGAAATAAGGAAAAGATTCCCATCAACAAACTTTGCATATTTTCTATCAAAAATAAAAAATAACTTAACATATCAAGAAATAAAATAACTTCATACAATTATTTTCTGCTTCGAAAATAATTAGAAAACACAAATAAATTGATATTAATTCTCCCCAAGATTCATAGGGCACATCTAGTTTGCAAAATATGGAAATTATAAAAAACTAAAATATACAAAGATCAGATCCTCCTCCTTTATGTTTCCCTCTACCTCCACCAAACCCTTGGGGATTAGGCTTTTCACCAGCACCCCACATTGGTTGGATGTTGGGTCTACCCCACCATAAAAATCACAAAATGGGTGCTGATGGATCCGGAATTATATATATTATACTTTTTATTTGTTTCCTTTTATTCAGAGAACGTAATCCTGATCCAGTCCCATCCCCATTCATAACTACTTTGGCTCCTTCTCCCTGTCTCTCTCTCTCTCTCTCTCTTAACAGAGAAGTGGTCGCCTCCACTACCGGCGCAGAAACCGGTGCCGGTATAACCAATGGCCATTTTATCTCCGTCAGGTGTCAAAAAAAAGCCATGACACCACCTCAGAAGAGACCCAATTCTCATATTACAAATTCACCTGCCGGCTATTTATCCGTCTGCACCAAGACTTTCCATAAAAGCCGAGATTCCCAACCTCAGCTACCGCTGCTTTTGGTGGCACCCACAGTTACCTTTATTTACCGTCGGAATAAAATACTAGTTATCTTAGCGAGGATAATGAAATAACAACAGCGCCTTTGTTTACTCTAAAACTCATCAAATATTAAATTATTATTTTTTGGTATAATAGCAGGTGCAGCCAATAAAATTAGAAAAAAAAAGTTGGCAAAAAGAAAAAAAAAAGCCGGCATATGGTTCTTATTGAGAAAATCTTCGGAATGATGAGTCTCATAGAAGACAACCTAATCAGCATAAGTGTTTTCTCTCTGTAGACATGAGTGGTCCGGAAGGAGTCACACTCTCTCAAGAGTATGCACATGTCATGGAATAACATTATCCTACCAACAGCGCTGCGCCAACTCCGAATCTACTCAATCACCGTAGCCAAGTATCCGTCGAAAAGGATACAGTCCGTACCCAAAACAAGCCTCGCATAAGTGATGCCCTTCCATGCGGTTCTAATCTCGACACTGAAGACATAAGTATCGAAGATTCATCGGCTCCCGGCCACCCCTAAATATTGAATTATTTTTAAAGCTAAAATAGAGATTTTAAGATTTAATGGAACTGTTAAATAGCATGTCTTGTTTTCATTTATATATAATAGCCATTATGATAGAACAATTGCTAAATTAGCACTTCTAGTTAAATTTGCCCATATCTTATCATGTTTTCCTCTAGAAACTATTTTAATGACCGTGATGGCATTATGGCAACCAGCCATAATGTTGAGGTTGAACCCTAGTCTTCGCTAAGAGTCCAGGAGCTCATTAAGTTTGCAATGGGTTAACTCAACGGGGGAGGATTTTTCTTGGATGATTTAGGTTTGATTTGGGTAAGGCCGAGTGCTGTAGCTAATCTTTGTTAGCCGTTGGTTATGTTTAAGTTTTGTTGGTCCGAATTGATTAACAGATGACCTCGAATCCCATATTTTAAAAATAATTTGGAGTAGCCACAATGTATGGTAACCATGTGGCCATCCTGAAACAATGAAGTGCCCCAACTATTGGTCAGAGTTTGCCTTCCCAGCTATTATTGATGTGAAGATTGGACAAAAACTTAGAGCACTTGTATTTCATTGACCATCGCCATCTAATTCTAATGACAATGTTTGCAAAATTTGATAGAACTAGGTCAGAGAACTTATTTCAAATTGGTTTGTGAAAGGACTCCACAAACGTTCTCCAACTGAGTCGACTCGGCTTGCGAACGGGGCTGATGGATGGGTCAAGAAGTCTGGCAAAGACTTAGAAAAAATCTATAGCTGATTATAATATATTATACAAGCCTAGATTTTATGATGCAGCCTAAGGACTGATGCTCCAACCTTTCTCCGGTCCCCATTCCACTTGCCATCGTCCTCTTCCACATTAGTTATCTTTTGGAACATTTTTCTTGGAATTCACAACACATAGACTAGCATTCTGAAATGAGTCAAAACGATCCATGGTTTCATTATCTTAATAAAAATCTATTAAGCTCTCCCGGGTCTAACTTTCCTCTGAAAAAACAAAAAAGAAATGAGCCAAAGGATCCACTCTAGATGTTGATGGGGCCAAAGGACATGAAAGTTGGTGCCGGATGTAGTTCTTGCTTGCAGTTTGCCATGATTGTACATACTAATGCATCCAAATTGTGCATAGTGCCAGGTTCAAATGAGGAATAAATACATTTGCTTATTGTGCATTCATTTACATTTGTGATTGCAGCTATAATAACCCAAAATGAACCTCATCCAAAATGACTAGCCAAAAAATATTATTTGGATTCATTGATCCTGTATAAGTATTCAAAATCTGCCCAACGAATAACTCACATGAAACTAAACAAACATCCTCCCGGGTTCTCACATACTCCCCACGTTTAAGGCTTGATATCATCGTCAGGCTAAGGGATCAAATCCATACAAATCTAATTATAAGTACCACAATCGGCCGTAGTCAACCTCAGTAGATTCGTGCTGTAGTATCTCCTAATCCATATAGGTTATTGGTCGGATCTGCTTTAATACCGTTTGCAATAACCCAGGATCTTACTTAAAATAGCTAGCCGGAAAGTATTATTTGAATTTCTGGATCATATATAAGTATCTAAGATCTACCCAGCGAATAATCAATATAAAACTAAACACACATCTGCACGGGTCTTCACAATAGCCATCTACTACAAAACATAACATGCCCCCAAGGAATCATTATCTGATAACGAGAAAACTACCTGTGCAAGAATTGCTATGTAGAAGATGTCTACATGGAGTAAACTTATGTAGCCGAGTTCGAATCGCCATGTATAAGATGTCTAGCTTGAGATAGTGGGTTTTTGTGGTTATAATCATCCATGTTAGGGACTTAGGGCTTGCCACACAGATCCCTGCAAGTATTGGTATTGTTCGCTGGAGAAAATAAATCTCAAGACTCAAGTATCAAGATGAAGGGTATTTTTGTGAGATTACATGTTCTTCTGTATCCGGAACTTAAAGCTAATTTTGAGACCGATCTTCCTGATTTTCAAAGAAATAATCCTATGCCATGGATTTATATACGACATAGCATACACCCCTCTTCCTTCCATCCATTCCATTGCAACCACCATTCCTCTATCTTCTGTCCCTTAAAAAATACATAAAATTTTGGCTTAAATGTGAGAACAAGGGACCCACCCACTGCTACCTAAAGGTATCCAGGGCGCAGTTTTTGACCATGAATAGCATCCTTCATAATGAATCACAGGATTCACAGCTTCCTTGAAAGGTTCAGCTATTTAAATATGTTATTTATTCCAAGAGCAAGGTATTTCCTTCGTTCCCAAGGTTTTATTTGCAAATAATGATGGGACCTCTGACCTCATGGGTTGGCAATTGATTTCTCTCAACCGGATGAGAAATGGACCGGACCAATCTTTCTTGCCCGAGGCTTTTGGACGATAGGCATGGCCCGTGACAACAACCAGAATTTAATCGATCTTTGTGTCTCGTATAAAGCCATTGAGATTTGTGCCACATGTCCACGTCCATTGATGGAATAAATGCGAGAACTTAATGGCCGTGCACGGTTGCCCCAGTCAAGCTATGGAAACTGCAAGAAAATTATGGCTTACTTCTCGATGCCTCCGATCTCGTGGGCTACCGCGTTTATAGAACAGTCAGCGAGGATTCGATTCCGTATGGGTATTCTTCTCTTTGGAATTTTAGGTTGGTGCCACTAAACAAGGTGATTATGTGCTAACTTCATAGCCAGCTGTGAGATAAAAGTTAATTTGGTCTAACTAAGGAGAAAAAAAAAAATTCTTGGTTTGCGCAACTCAAATATCTTAAAAAGATGAAGAAAAATAGAAAATTTAACGAAGGTTTAGATCTCCATTTCTTCTCTTTTCTTGATGAATAACAAATTAATATACATAACTTCTATTTATGCTAGTGAATACAGCTATTGTATAATTCGAGTTGAATTCTTTTTCTCATTCCAATAAGATTCGGCCTTTTCCGCATTGGTATGATTAGTACAAAAAAACTAAAATTCTGTAAGAAGTAAATCTTGACTTCTGCATTGGTGACGCTCCATCTAATTCTTTCCGAATTGAAAAATACATCTAGTCAAATTTCTTTTTAAAAAAAATGGTTTAACCAATTTATTTTGAAGTTCAAATGGTAGAATTTAGATCTGATTGGCACTGCATCGTAGAGCTCGAAAAATTACTTAATTAAAAAAAAAATATCTTAATCGGATATCTTAATTCGACTTTTCGATATGATGGATCTCGTTTGCGCACTTTGTCTGATCCTAATTGAATGGTAAAAGTAATCAACATCGAGTTTGTTGATCTTTTTAAATCATAATTAATATAGTCCATGAAGAGGATAAAAACCACGGTATATAATGGTTTATATCCATAACACTTTGCAGGCTTGTTCATTAGGAACAACGGCACGAGTTCTAACTTCATTGCTAATTCTAAGCAAACTTGGTGAAGCTATCAGCCATCATCACATCGTTCATACCTTGGTTTGGATTGGACATGGCGTTCGGCCTCCAACCTTGGGGTACAGCGTGTGAAGCCAAATCAATCTTATAACCTCACCGTTTTGTTACTAGGTCATCACAACATAAATTGATTAGCATATTGGAGAGTGACTAGATTATGTTCATCAACTCTGATATCAGACAAACTTTTTTTATTGGTTGGTCCACATTCAACCATAGGCCAATACTTTTTTCCCAACTTTTCTTGACGCATGGTTTCTATGTTGTCCACACATATACATACATACATACATACATACATACATACATATATATATATATATATATATATATATATATATATATATATATATATATATATATATATATATATATATATATATATATATATATATATATATATATATATGGGTGCAAATGGGTCGGATCATGTAGGGTTATGAGTGGCCTCGATCTAACCCAATTTCTTGTTCGAATTCTAATTTTGGACCCAGACCCGAGCCGATAAGATTGGGTCGAATCGGATCCACCGTTACAATTTTTGACCCAGCGGGTTATTCGGGTCGAGTCCATGTATAACCCGGACCCGACCAAAAAAATTCGGGTCCAGGTCGGATCCTATTCGGATCGACTCATCCATGGATTCAAAACTTGTATTTGTACCCCGCGGGCTGCAACCCATAGGCCCTAATAATTTTACAGATTCAGGTTGGGTCGGGTCGGATCGTAGAATTGAAAGTCCAAAATTATCCAAATTTCAAATGGATCAACTCGAGTCGGATCTGAATACAGTAAACCCAGACCCGATTCCGAAAATGGAACGGGTCCAATTTTAGCACCCGACCCGGCCCTCTGGATCCTCCAAAATGGGTCGGGTCGGGTCATGGGTCAACCTGACCCATTTGCATCCTTACCTATATATACCACAATAATCAAGGCCTAGATTTTTAAAGTTGCGCCATCCAAGAATCAGATTCTAAATTTTAGTTGCTAAACAAAAGAATATAACCAATGGAACAAGCCTCCATTCACTTAATTCATCTTTCTTTTTTTTGGTTAAATTCTTAGAATTTTCTTGATTCTCTAAAATTTCTAAATATTATATCTGTCCGGGTAAAACCTTTTTCTTGTGTGCGTGAATAAACCCGTTCTACTTGCTGACTCATTCAACTTGATAGTTATCCAGGCGTGTCACCAGAAATCGAATATCCATAGCATCCAACGTATTTGACATCGACTGCTTGCTTGCGTCCAAAAATCGTGACCGGTCCGTCCATCGAGCTTTGCTAATCGCTAATCCATGTGCTTTGAGTCCATTCCACAACTGCCAAAAGGGAAAAGTCTAATAATTCCAGCGCTCGACCGACCGCACCCAAACCCAACATGACAGCACGTCTCCCACGCCTCAAGAGGCCTAAAAAAAGCGCCTTTCCATCTCCCACTGTGTGTCTGTGACTCAGAAGAGCACTTTCCGGGTCTTGAAATCGCCGTCTAAAGGAGGTTGGAAGAGATCAGAAGACTCTTATAAAATAAAAATTGAGGCACGATTTGAGACGGCATGGATGGATGCGTATTGGCCACCAAAGGGCCTTTTTATTTAAGGTGCGAGTCCTTCCTTGTCTTAGGGTTGGGACTTGGGGGGGGGGGGGGGGGGGGGGAAGGAACTAGGAAGGCAAGGCATCGCATCATGATTCCACCCTCCCCTTGTCATCCCATCAGCCAAGGCACATAGATTTCTCAAGGCATGCATTTCCTGCAGATTCCACCAAATTTTCCTCATTAAAAAGTCATATCGATGCAACGCACCTTTCTGATCTTTTGTACCCCATTTTAACATCAAAGGTATGTTTGATGCCCCGAAAGCTCGCACAAATTGCGCCTTGCTGTCGCATCAGGTTATCAAGCTTTTGGTGAAGTTTTCGTGCTGCTCATTTAAGTTTACGGGTCTGTATAGTCAACCAACTTGAGAAGGGCGCTAGAAGAAAGAGCTCTTGCCATGCAGCTTTTCGGAAATGATAGAACGAAAAATGTTTTTGTACATGAGAAAAAAATTATCCCATAAAGACTTGTATAATTATTGGATTTATATCAATGAACAATAATAATAATAATAATATTGATATAAATAAATAAGATAAAGTGATTCTGCTCAACTCAAATGTTGGTGGTTTCAGCCGAATTCCTAGCTACAGCTAGATGGATGTCATTCTCCCTTCTGGTTAAGTCCTGGTGCATAGTGTTTCTCTCGAGGTGATTCTTGCATCCCGAGTTCTCTATCATCATAATAGTTGTGGATGGACGAAATAGTTGTTTCTCGCCTAATGTCCTGAAGAGCTTTTAATTAGTAGGGGAGGTGAGCCTTGGTAGTGTTTCAAATACTGAAATGGGAGTGAGAATGAATGACTCTTCTTCCAACCGTTTGGTTGGAAGGAGTCCCATTCCTATTTCAATTTCAGGAGGAAATGGAAATATCTCCATCCTTCAAAACCCATTCCCAACTTTTTTCTGGTATTCAAATCTCATTTTAATTTTCATTCTAGTCACGAACCAAACGCATCAAGAAATAGCCTTTCCGATTCTGATCGCGAACCAAACACACCCAGAGTTTTTGGGACCAACCATTACCCTATAGCATTACCCTATAGCATTACTCTATAGCATAATCTAAAAGCTAATAATGAGACAGATGCTGCTGGTAGATGGCGTTAAAGAGTCTATTTCTGACTATTAGGTTGCAATATATAGATATCTAAGAAATTTGCTGCAAAAAATAATTAGATGCAATTCCATGGACTTGGGCCCTCCTAGTCCACACGCAAGAGGGAGAGGGTGGTTTGGCAAATTATCTGTATTTGGTACTGACGAGTCATGTTCCTGATGTATTCCTATGCTTGTTTGTGAAGTTTTAATATTGATTTGTCTTTTTAGCATTTTGATGTAAGAGAACACATCCCTTTTAGCTATTTGGCTAGGTGTTGCTGCGCTTTATAAGCAAAGTTGGTCCGAATATAGATATCAAAATGACAGGTTTGCACATGCCGTGTTACTTGATGGTGCTAAAGATTTTAAACATCTAAAATGTTTTTTTCCTTCTAGCAAAGGACAAAGAACTGATTTGGGGGTAGGATTTATGGATGCATTTCTTTTATTATGTTTCATTTTTCTTTTATAAATTATTCCGTTTCCATTTGAAGGGCTGGATTGAATTTCCAAGAGGAACCAATATCTTTATGCAACTGTATAAAACTCATCATGTTAAAATGATCAACCAACAAGATGAACTGGCACATAGAACTCGATCGATTGCAAGAAAACCATATTCGAAACATACCGATATTTTGGATGGCGAGATCCAATGTAGGGCTAACTTAATGTCAATTAGGGTGCACATGTAAGGACAAAATATCTAAGGGGCTCAAGAGATTAGTATCCATTTGTAACATAATTTGTGGAAATGATATGCCCACCAAAGAGCATGAAGGGAATTTAAAGAACCTCATTGAGTCACATGTGTCCTGCCTCTAAAATGAGATGACTCATCTCTTTATTTTAATTTTCAATCTTTGTATTCTCATACAAGTGAGAAAGGGTGTGTGCATATAATAGTTGCAAGAGTAGTAGGTTGTCTGGATCACTGCATCCAACTAACTGAGTCGAACATAATTTAATAATTATATATAATTTAATCTATGATAACTAGCCATTTGTTCAATTTGTATTGCTATAATTTGAGTATAGATTGCGTAGTGTCCAAAGATTGTTTTCCGAGAACTAAGAAGAGACCTAGTTGAAGTGCAGGTGAGGGCAAGACTCAAAACCTAGATCCTTGATGCTGACCCTCAAAGACTTCGCCAAGTATATTAGTTGGCACACTCCAATGTCTCATAGATTGTTGTCCCCTTTTTTTATGAAAAACATGGCAGGGAGGAAAATGTTATAAGTTTGACAGCAAATGTTATAGGTTTGAAATATTCTGATTGGTCTACATTGGAATATATAATTATGATCATCTATCAAATACCTTCCTTTGAGTGTTCAAATCACATCAGTGTTCCTCTCATGTGTATTATGAGTGCCAAGTTCTAGTTCTTCTAAGTCTAAATCACCATGAGGAACCAAGAAATAATGAAGATATATAACCACACTTGAAGAAAATATAAAAACTTTAACTAATATATATATTTTTTGGTTTCAGTTGGTTTAGCTGATAAAATCATAGACAACAATGAACCATCCCACCTTCTTTCCATACGAGGAAGAATGGTAAGTTCTCGATTTATCCTGCATGAAATGAAAGAAGATAACTTAGTTTTTGATACCAATCACAGAAACTAAATTGCAAATAGCAGATTGAGCTCTGAAAGATGCTGTATCTTGTGCTTTAATTTGCAGCAACAGTCATCAAACTATAAGTCAGGGTCCTGTTAATTTTGCAATCCATCAAGGTTCTCATAAATGAAGGAAATGCATGATCTCAAAAATAAACAGTTAAAATATCAGTCTTCCAAGTGTCTATCGAGCAAACAGCATAAGAAGGTTAGATTGACGAGCTTAAACAATTAAATTGGATATCAGTGATAATGCACGGCGACTTGCATGGTTTGCCACAATTCGAGGCAGCTAAAGTACTGTTGCCTGTAATCCATACTGGAGATCTGTTCAACTTTGTTTACTTCAAGTCTTCTGCAAAAAATTAGACCACAAATAGCCCCTATCAACCATTGGATGCCACCTCTACACAGCCCAGAAGGCAACCAAAACAAAACAAAAAAATTATGGCATAACAACTTCAGTTGGCTGTTTCCTTTGGTTTTAAAGTAGTTCAATACTACGAAGTAGTCATACATAGGTGGGTGTTGGTTTTTAATCTTGAGAACCTGCTCACGGTTGTCCCGCAAATGCTTCTTCTTCTCACATGTGTAAATGTAATCCATCTCTTTCTCACCTTCCCCAACCGACCCCATTTACCCATTACTTTTCTACCCACATGATCCCTTGCTCGCTTTCTTCCTTTACTCTCTCCAGTAACCTTTTTTTTTTAAATAAAAAAGAATAGGAATGATGTCAGCTATTTTTAATTTTCTGTACCGCTCTGATTTGCCAACTTTGGGCTTTTCTTGTTTTTCTTTCTTCTTGGTATTCATTCAGTTCTGGCACAAAACATTACAATATTTTCTTTT
Organism: Phoenix dactylifera; assembly: GCF_051530095.1. Taxonomy (NCBI): domain Eukaryota; kingdom Viridiplantae; phylum Streptophyta; class Magnoliopsida; order Arecales; family Arecaceae; genus Phoenix; species Phoenix dactylifera. The sequence goes on along the minus strand of NC_143192.1, from coordinate 48,265,610 downwards.
GTAGGAGAAAGACACAATGCATTATTTACAGGAGCTAAGAATGCTTCTCATCTGTGATTTTTGTAGGGGCTTGAATAGCAGCATGTTATCCTCTCCCTCCCTCCCTCCCTCCCTTTTGCTGAAGCAGATGTATCATACATATTGGATACAAATACACCCAACAAACTCAAAAAATAACAAGCTCAGGAATGCACCGGATAATCCCCTCTCCCCTAGCCACAGGTCTTCCAAAAATGATTAGCCACATACGAGGCTACCCAATCTGCTGCTCCGTTGGTCTTACGATACACGTGCTTCGCCTGCACGGCCATCCCACCACTGATCATAGCCTACCATGAGCAGCGGGTGGCGCACGCCCAACCCCATGTTATCCTTTTTGGTGTGAAACCACAACACAGGTATCCAATGCCATCTGGTGGGCTCTAGGAATCTTAGCACCTGGAGGAATGTTTAGGAGTCTTTCTTTCTACAGGTGCTTTTGCCATGGAACTTGTCCAGTATTAGGATGAGGTTAGCCACACTTGTGTGGAAGTTGAATGGCTCTGATTAATGCTACTTTATAGTGCTCCAAATGTGAGGGACTCACATGTATAATGGGAGGTCTTTTGAAAGGTGTAAATTTATAGTCCATTGGCGAAAAAGCTGAATGGCCCAAAGGAGATTGACATAAGCGATAACCCCCCAAGCCTTTTTATTAAGAGCGCCGGCTTTGCAATCATGGATGGCCGCGTGGCACTTTGATATGGCCTCTGACGTTGTTAGTAGTGGGCAATGGCGACACCATTGGACCACCTACAACCCGAGAATCAAGTGGTTTTGTTTTTTATAACGCTACAAAATTTACCTCGACAATGGTGGAGGATTTTATATTTTTAAGTTTTTCACTTGTTCAGCGCAAACCACTTCCCTGGGATAGTTGCAATATTCTCTGAATTGTTAAAAATTTTAAATTAATCATTCTTCAAAAATAAATCGATTCGATTAATCTCGACTTTTACATAATTTTTATGATTTATTCACAAGTTAATCATAACGAATTTAAAAAATTTTATGTATTACAAATTAATGATACCACGTATCGCTGCTAGCATTTTTTTTATATTTATTTTTCAATAAATAATTTACAAATATTTTTAAGAAACATCTTGTTTATAATTTTATAATTTTCTATTCTTTATTGTCTGATTATTTTTTGAAATTTTGATGACTTTTTCATTTTTTTTTTCTGATTTTTGAATTATTATATCAAGCCAAATTATTCTCAAACATCAGAGTTGTGACAAAGTTCCTTAGTATGAGTTCTAAGTATTGAAATCTGTGTCTTGAGTCTTGACATTGAAGCGTTGTTGTAAATTGCCGGTTCTATGCTTCCAATTTCTTGCCTAGTGGACCCAGCTATCAGTCAAGAAGCAATGAAATAACAGCATCTAAAATGTAAAATCTACAACCCTAATGAGTGGATGGATCGTCTAAATATGAGAGAGCTGGCAGCTGTTTGTAGCCATTCTTCCATGATCCATGCGTTAATTTTATATGTAGTTGGAGCCGCTAGCTAGATTCCTGATAAAAAAATTTAAAAAATGATAAAAAAACTCTGTAAAACTTATACAACAATATGTATTGTTGCCTCAGCTGTTTGAAAAAGGAGAGATACATTCATCCATCGTTCCAAGGCATAAGCTCTTTGCAACTAGGGTTGTAATTAAGCCCAGTTTGATGAAGCCTAAGTCTGATCAAACTTAGCTTGAAATTATTTTCAACACCAAAGTTCAAGATTGGGCTTGGCCTATTTATTGTCTGATCCAGCATAATTTGAGCTTATTTACAAACCAAGCTGAAAGCCAATCTATGTTAATCGGCTTGATATGCCTAACCCTATTCTCCAGGTCACCGACATTGCATGTGGAATCTCCGCTCCAAAAAGGGGAGTAATTTAAATTAAATTGGAATCAATTCAAGCTAGTGTCAAGCTTGGGCTTACCAAGAATCACGCATGGTTTAAGGTTAGCTCAAGCTTGAATTAAGTTCATCTTAACAAAAGGTGAAATGTCACGTTTGGACTTCATCTTAACAGTTGATTACATTAGAACATCTTAAAACTATCTCAAGTTTTATCAAGCTATGCTTGATCAAGCCAAGTTTATTTTTTGGCTCGCTCGAAATTAATTTCGGGAACGAACCAAGTTTAAACTCGGCTCAATTATATTCAACATGAGCCTATTTGAGTTTATTTCAAACCGTGCTAGAGCTAAGCTTGAGATGCTTGGATCAATCAGACATATCTATCTGCGGCAAAAATTCTAGGGCAGCCCTTGCCTAATTGCCCATACATTGGGGTCTCGAAGGCCTCCAGGATCCAGGCAACCCTGCCTGCGGTTGCGTGGCCACTCACCACTTGGGCTGATCGCAACTCGCCCACAAGGGAGGCCACAAAGGTTTTGACCACAGATTTAACCAAAAAGAAGAAGAAGAGGAGGAGGAGGTTTCAACCATTTTTTGAACCAATTTTTTTTTAAAAAATTTTCTTCTTTTCAGAGAACTACTCTTCTACATAAGGAAAAGGCTAGAGAAGCTGTCCTTCAGACATTTGGCCGAAATGGATATTTGAATCTCACCTTGTTTGTGAACGTAAATAATTGACATCAAAGTCGTATATTTTTCAACGGTAATGCTTTTTCTTCTTTCTTTTTTGTTTTTTTTATTCTCTTGGAAAAGATGCAATATTCATAAAATATTTCAAAAAAAAAAAAAAAACCTCTTGCTTTTGAATCTAAAGCAGAGCTTGGTAATACTCGCTCAAGCTTGAGTCATTGATTGAACAAGCCAACCTCGTCAAGACGACAATTCTTGGTTCTTACAAGCCAAAACCTACACGGGCAGTTGGAGCCTTGCTCATGTCTGACATTTGACAATGAGCCGTTTCAACTTTTAAGCCGAACCCCTCTATTCCATTTATTATGAGTTTATGAGCCAAGCCTAACAGGTTTTCGATACGATGTTGACTCCAAACCAGGCAAGGAGGGAATCGGCGGACTAGGTAATATGCCGTGATTTTGTTTTGTTTCTCGTTTATACAATTTTACAAGCTGATCTTCCTTCCACTAATTGCTTATTTTTGCTTTCTTCCCTCGCATGAAAAAGAATGTCAAATATATCTTCTTTTTTTCCTTTTTGCAGACCAGAAAGTATTCCATTTCTTAATTCAACCGAGTATAGTAGCTAGTCTTAATACTAAAAAGCCTCGGAGCAAAAAATGGGATATATATATATATATATATATATATATATATATATATATATATATATATATATATATATATATATATATATATATATATATATATATATATATGCGCACACACACATATAAAAACACTTAACCCTCCAAGCCTTGATGAACATGGAGTTTAATCCCAGGCCACTTGGTCCAAGTACCATGAACTTTACCAGCTTGATAATATAGCACCAACAAAATATATAATCAAGGATCATCATATAACTTAGATAGTAAGCTTTATTTGTAACTGGTAACTTGGGCTAACCGGCACTGATTCAATTAAGCACCAAACAGTTCAACAAAAGGTAAGTTCAATCAAAATCAGCATAACCTCCCGGCTGTCAAATTGGAGTAGCATCACCATAGCTAACAACGTAAGCAAATAAGGGTATCTATTAAAATTATACAGTTATTGACTTGATGCATGGTACCTCCTAGAGCTGTTAGGTTTCATAGAGCTTTCAGGAAACAGATATCTTACAAAGGAAAAGATCTATTATGGATCTTAAGCCCGTAAAGTGGATAGATTTGATTTATACTACCAACAATTTGATGGTTTCCTGTAATAAAGGAAATTCATGGTAAACCATATGCCATCAGAATGTGCAACGAAGACAATAATGAGGATGCTTAGGGAAATAGATTTATGTTCGAGGTGAAGAATAAGAAGGGAATATCTAAAGATAGCATCGATAGAGGTTGCGAAAAAGGATATAGATAAGTTCGCAGTAAAAGAGGAGGTAGCTTATAAAAGGAGAGATTGGCAGTGATGATGATGACAGCAATGACGACGTGGTGATGGTGGTGATGATCACAATGATGGTGGCAATAAAGCTAACACTAAGTTTAATTGCCTACAGTTATGATTATGTAATTACAGAAATGATAGAATGATTTATTCTGACCTCATGTGCTACTTTACAAAAAATGTAAATAACCAGCGATCAGGGTTTGTTTGACACATTAAACAAGATACGAAGGTACAATATTCGAGTTAATATGTGATGCTCACTTTGAATTCCCATACTAACTACAGAATGGACCACAATGGTCAGGTAACTAAACAATAAACTTAGCCAGCCAAATATTCATATCAAAATCATTTTGAAATTCAACATTGTAATATCATCATAATATAACGACATTACTCATAGTATAACCACATTAAAGAACTGCCACTCATGTTAACATGTGAAAGCAGTGCACAAACAAATAAAGGTTTGAGCCCCAAACATGGTAAGAAAAATAAAAGAAAACTCCATTAAAGAACTGTTTTCAGACATCCTCAAGCTACATTATACCTCCATAAATGCAATACCGCATTGCTAAAAGCATAGAAAATTTACCCATAAAAGTGCGAGGAATGACACCAGGAAAATCCAAATAGTCGTATTGCTACAAGCAATATATAAAATTTATTCCATTCAAAAAATATACAAAATCAATTAACACCATATAAAGGATCTCAAGTATCTGGCAAGCAAAATGTGCACTGAAACTTACATTCTCAATGTGATGATGGTGGTAAAGCATATCGTGCATTGCCTAAACAAAGAAAAATAGAGCACCAGTTAATTGAATATTTGAAACATTGTGTGAATACAAGACAAATAATATAAATCTGAAGAAGGCCCACATGCACAAAAAAGCTAAATAGTTCAGAATGTTGTTTCATTAGTAGAGAAAGGAGGGGAAACATATAGAACAATCTTGCCATAGCAATGGAGATAGAAGTAGAACAGAACACCAATATCGATAACAGGCTGAAACAGAGGATGGTAGTAGAACATGGGATCAGATACATTAGAAATACTACAAGAAGACTCGCAACTTCAGAAGAACTGACATAAAGGAATTTATGTTGATTTAAGCACTTGATTTTCTACTAACATCTTAATATACCAATGGACATTAAACTTTTGTTTGTGCATCAATAAGAAAAATTACATTCCACATATGGATCACTTAAAAGACTGGCGACAGAAATAAACTACATGTGATAAAACAGAAATGAAGAATAAACCAATACGAACACTGTTTGAGTCAATCAAATATAAAAACAAAAGATAGGTAAACTCCCGGTTGGTGTTGAGGTAGGTTCACCTTTGAAGAAACAAACATGACTGCACTACAGATATAGCATAAAACAGAAAATCCAATTTTTACCTTCTTTGTTTAGCCTTTACTTCTGTGTTCTTTTGAGGTCTTAGGAGAGGTTGCCAACATCGGAATAATTAATTGCAGGCTCAAAGTCCATCAGAAGAAAATTTCAAGTTTAAAAGAGCACCAGCAGACAGACCCTAATGGAATTACTTTATTCACAATGAACACCAATCTTCGAATCACATACCAAAATGATGATGACTAAAGGTGGAATTGCAATCCCTATAATTTCAAATTCTAGGTATTAATAACTTATACAACACATAGAATTATTAAAAAAAGCAAACAAAGAAGCTTCATGTCTTTCTTTCAAAGAGGAAGTGGATGGTTTATTTGAGATTAAAAAAGAGTTTTAAAAGGGGAAGTTATATAAGTAAAGTATGCACAAAGTTTAAGACTACTTAACTAGTTAAGATTCCATTTTCTAGCATCTAACAAAAGCATCACCTCATTGATTTTTCTTGCAAGAAATACATTTTCTTGTCTCTAGTGCAAAGCTAGTTATCATTAAAATTGGTATTTCTTTTCAGAAGGACAGTGGAGACTTATTTCCTCTTGCAAAGAAACTAAAACGAGACAGATCTAACTTTTGCATATTTCCATTTAGGAATAATCTACTTGGTATCACAAAATGTACGTGGAATTAAAGTTCCATTATATCAGTTATTTTTCCTGTAAACAGATATAATAAAGACTGCTGGCCCAGCGGCGTGTTTAGCAGTGTACAAGAAGTCTTCATGCATACTTTCTTGTTTCTCCCATTTGGTCAAGCTATCATGGGTGGGATTTTGTGAACGTTTGACAAGAGAATGAATGACGGATCTAGGTTTTCTTTCAAGAATAGGGGTCTGACTCAATTCAGACAAAAGGATCCAACAAAAGTGCTTAGGCCAGTCAACTATTGAAAAATCCTCGATAAGTTGAGTTCAGCATAGATTGGGAGAGGGATATCAATAAAGTAGAATCTTGCTGGCAATGGTTTGTCAAGCAAAAGGCAACATCTTGTTGCTGATGGGTTGGAAAGAAGCTATTTTGTACCGATCCATATGACTTCTTGATTTTGCCCTCAAATGCATCCCTTTAAGAATATCAAGAAATAAGTGCTTATGAGTATGAGGATTTTTTGTCGAACGCCTGCAAGGTTTATAGAGAAATTGTTTCTTTATTAATGTCAAACTGTTCTCCACTTATTTGAACGGTTAAGGTAGACCGAAAAGTTGATTAGGTTTAGACTAGAGAACGGAAACAGTCGGTATCCAATGAAGTTTCAAGTGAGACAACTACCCATGAGATACCAAGATTTCCTCGCCTTTGGGTAAGCGAACCAGGACTAATTGTTTCATCAATTAAAAAGCAAAAAGTTCTTCTTTTCCCCCAAGATTTGAGAAACGAAAGAGTTCGTCACCATTTAAACAACATATACGGATCTCACATAGGAATCTGAAAGCTATACTGCCGATAGAAAGATAAAAACTAATTGCCGAAATCAAGGGTTTGGAAACGCGCCTGAACGTTGAAGCTTTCTTCTACCTTGGTGCAGCGAACCATGATTACATAGAACGCGGCGATCTTTCCCAGCATCCCATCCCAACCTGCAACGAATTCACGCTTCCGTGAGCAACCAAACCCTAATGGGAACGATGGATTGATCGATCGATTCAGACGGATATTTGGATTCAAGAAAAGGGGAAGAAGGGTAAGAAATGTCACCGTGGTTACGAAGAAATCCGGAAGATTTCTCATTCGAGGGCGCAGGTCTCGTCATCGCCTATCGATCCACGCTCAAAACCCTAAAACCGAAACACCATTCTCTCCCACTCCCTCCCTCACTCTCTCGCTCTCGCTTCCCATCTCTCGTCCCGCCGGCTCCTCCCTCGGTCATAAAACAGGCCCGCGTGCCGTCGACGCTGTCCGCCGGTCCGAGCACAGGCGCCGGGAAAGGCTTTAGATGCCGGCCGTAACGGGTTATTAACGGCCCATTGTAGCACCTGCAACGGCTGTTAGTTGCACTTCTCTTAGTAAAATAATATTTTTTTTGCAAAATTCAAATTTTTCTTAAAAAGAGTTTGCACTATCTTAAGAAAAAAAAATCATAGTTAAATTTGAAAACAAATAATCATTATTTTAATGATAACAATTTGAAACATATTTTTAGGGTAAATATAACTATTGCAACCATTATAGTGACGAATAATAATTTTCGTAGGGTTTATTGTCACGAGATAATGATATCATTGAAATGTTAAAATTAAATTAAATTACGAAGTAGTATTGTTTGGACTAATTGATTTCTAAATAAGCTAATCTTTATACCAGGCTAGGTAAAAACTAACCATGAGAGTACGAGTTATGAAATTAACTAATTTAAGTCTATGAACATAGATCTCTTGAATATACTTTTAATCCCTTTGTTTAATTTTCCTTTCTTCAATATATTATGTGCAACATATAAATTATTATTTAAATATCAAAGTTATATATGATGTAAGTGTACATATATGTCATACACAAAATATGTATATCAAAATTGCATAATTATGAAATTAGAGATATAATAACACAAAGAAATTTCTGCTAAATTTGACACCAGTAATATACATTTTTTCCCTAACTTTAAGCTCTTTGAAACTAAATTATAAGTTAATTAATTTGTGGCATAATTATAAATAATTTAATTTTCAACCTTTTTCTAAGTAAATAAAGAAATCAATTGCTGAATATATTATATAATTCCGCTAGTTTTTTAGAATCATTATACTAGTTCAAAGTTTTGTGTGATATGTAGCATTTGAACCATGGAATCATTTATTTTGTATTTGTTTTTATAAAATATAATTATTAATGCGCCAATTGAATATTATAACCATAGTACCATCTAGAACTTGGAAGTTTGAAAGAACACAACTATTCTTGCAATGTAGTAAGAAGTAGATCTCCAAAATAAACAAGTCTTAACTTTTATTATGATTTTGCAGCTTTTATTTTCATGATGATAAATTCTTTCTCTTAATCTTTCTCCTTTGCACACTAAACCTCCTTGACTCTACCCTAAGTTCTTGGTTATCTCATTCAATAGTTACATCATGAGTGGCAATGAGCTTATGATATAGTCTTCCCTTTGGCCAATATCTTTTAAATAGTGTTGGCGTGTTGAGTTATTTATCCATGACCTTTTCTCTCTTTTTAAGAGAGACTAACAAAGATTAGATACAATTATCTCACGCAATGAAATAATCATTATTAATATGCACGTAATTTACCCAAAATTGATATGGCTAGTGATGCATATAAAATGCACAATCAACTGATATTTTTTTCTTCATGTTCGATAATTTATCGAATGATAGTTCACTATCAATAATGGCACAAAAAGAATGCAATACAATTAAGCAGTACCTATTAACTTGCATTTTATTTTCATAATAGAAAGTTTTTTAAGGAATGGGATAAGACAACAAGTTACCCCCCCCCCCCCCCAAAAAAAAAAAAAAAAAAAAAACACAAAAAAAGGTCATCAAAGCAAAGCCAAAATCAATTCAAAAAATGGTTTTTGTTATCTAAAATATTTGCATTATTGGAAAAAAAATCATTGAGGCTTGATTTTATAAGGTAACCATTATAGATTTTGCATGCAAGAAATGAGCTTCAATTAAATATGCTTTTAACTCTCTAGCTGAATGTTTTTTATCATTCAATGAATGGTTTGTTTTTAACTTCTAATGGCCTCTCCTATTCCAAAAGCCATGTAAATTTAAGAATTGAATACATGATTTAAATTAGATATGGGAGATGATAACATCAAGGACAATCAGTTGTCGAAGATAAAAAAAAAAACTATATATGATATGGTATTATATTGGTTCAAGTCCAACATTTTAATTAAAAAATTGAGTTACATTAGCAGTATTTTATTGTTATCAAATGAAGATACAATGATGAATATCTAATCAATTTCTTTTTCCTCTTATTTTTAAATATATAAATTTCATTGAATATAGATTAAATAAAACACATTCTTTATTAACCCCCCCCCTTTGGTCATACAGACATCTTTTAAAAATTTTCTAGAATTCATCCTTTTATGTTTATAAGTTTTATAGATGTTTTATTTGATATTTAAATTTAAATTAAAGAGTCATATTTCCTATAAATATTGATTTTATAATCATTAATTTAATATTATAAATGAAATATAATTAGAATGCTCGTAGTTTTTTAAATGCTCACTTGCATCATCTATTTGTACCTGGAGCACATCTGATACTAACTCTATATTTTTATAAGATAAATAGTATTTGTCATTGTATAAAGTGGTTATATCAAGTATTTTTATAATTACAATATATGTATTTTGCACCATCTTTTTATTGTCTTATATTAACTTTAAAATGGTTAGTTCAAATGTTAACTAATTAGGCAAATATGAAAAGTGTTTGTTTCTTGTCCTTTACAAAAAAATTTAGTATATATGATATGTTAATTATTAGACAATATGCAATACAAAAACATATATCAATTGAACCTATATATACATAGATATATCTACATATTTTTCAAAATGCTTTAGTTCTTATATGTTTCTTATCATCTATAAAAAAAATTAATATATTATATTGATATTACTAACTATCATCTATATCTTCGTTTGATACTCAATATCAATAGGTTTATCTTAAGCATATATTTCATACTCTATCAAAATAAAAATCACATAAATTGGGTTAAATTGATCTGGCTAAGTTTATTTGGCCATTGAGTAGAGTACTATAGCAAGAGTAATCCCGCCCATCTCCTATTTCTATCACCGCATAGTTTGCAATCATATGTAACAATCAGGGATTCGTGTGGTATATGGAGAAGCGGTAGTATCGGCCAAAACCTATGTACGGTTGTTGGAGGATGGGTAGGATAGTGCCTGCTAGAATTCAAGTGTGGTTGTTGAGGGATTCATGTATAGAAGCTGTCCATTCAAGTACGTCATAACCAATCATCAATTTAGATATAGATAAGAGCTTACAAATGATATAAGCAATGACGAAAACAAATAGTCTCCAGCATTTGTTTATTTTAATCAATGTTCCAAAAAAATATTATAAATTATTTATATTTTGAGAGTGTTATATTTGTACTTCATAGTTTGTAACATAAAATATTAGTGTTAAAAGTAATTATAAATTATTTTTATTTTGAGATTTTATATATTTATTTTTTGTATTTCATAGGCAATAGCATAAAACATTAGTGTTGTTAAAATAGAGGATATTAATTATCTTCAATGTATTTTTTATTTTAAATGGTTCAAAATATAAGATATGATTAAAAAATATGAGCTTTACCTTAGCGGAGAAAGTTTGCAAATTCTATAAAATATGATGAATGATTTTCAGTTCTACAAGCTAGTTTACTTGAGACGGTCGAATAGAAGATAACATAAAGCAATTATACTCCTTAAGAGATAATATAACAACGTTTTATAGAATGCACTGAAACTCTTTTAAATGCTCTTATATATATGGTCCCTGAACATAAATAATTTTTTTTTACTAATGTACAATTTTCAAGGTACATTAATGATAAATATCTTATAAGAGTTGGTTTAAGATTCTATGCTTCATTCAATTTTGTACATGTTTGAACAATATAATATTTTTGATTATGGAACAATATAATATTAAAAATTTTAGTTAATATAAATAAAATATAGATATAATACTATTAAAATTGTATGATAATATAAATTTCATAGAAAGGCACGAGTATTAGATCATATAAAGGGAACATACTTTCACAATGGCAATTTTCGGCATGAAAATAAAAACTTCTCAAATTATGTATAATAATATAATGTCAAAATACATGTTTACATATTCTCTAATTTTTGATAAAATACATGACAAACGATAGCATCACTCTATTGTAAATCATCAAAATGAGTTGAAGTATTCATGCTCAGATGAGTTTGCATCATCACATGGAGAATGTGTGTGTCTGCCCTCATATGTGGTGATCACCATACGACAATCCTCTGATAATCGTTCAACTCTTTTCTTCACTCGACAATTGCTATGGGTGCAACGATAATAACTTCTGTCAAGGAAAAAAAGAGAGAGAGAGAAACTTATTACCATAGCAGATTTATAATAACAAAATCAAATTTAAGGTGCCTTCATGACTTTTCTTTTTCTTATTTGATGATCATAAATTATCTTTATAGCTTCATTTGATAGAAACATAAATTGAAACATGTATTATACATACCTTTCATTAACTTTAAAATAAATATTGTGTTCATATTTTACTAATATGCTATTAAAATTTTTGTAGGTTTACCATGTTTTCTTTTTTGTCCATTCTTGGTGTTCTTTATATTTTATTAAAATAGAAAAGTTAAGTAATGTTGTATAAAAGTTAGATTAAGATGTTTCTTATAGATCTCACACCTCAAAACCTAAAAATTTATCCATATTATAGTGATAAATTGTATTACCCATTTTAGCTTCTTTTTTTTTTTCCTTTTTGTGAATATGACTTGGTAAGAGCTATAAGCTATATATATATAAAAAGTTGCATATTGTATATTTTTGTGAATAATATAACTCTTTATCTCTTTTCTAGTCAATAAATCGAAATAACTAATGTATAGATTATCAAAAAAATAATCAACAAGATGCAACTATGGAATGAATCGAGGAAAGAGAAGCCATGCATATACGTATATATGTAGAAAGAACAATTTATATGTGCCTTTTATTAGAAATATACTCTCTAGGAATATAGGAAAGATGGGATGCACATGGCACAATATATTATTAGTTTGTTTATCTTTATCACCTGTTTCCCAACCACTATCTACAGTAAGAGATGCCCTTTCATATTTTCTTATAATTTCACACATCAACTTAAATTTTGATACTTGAATGCTCGTAGAGTTTATCAAATTTTTATACCCACCTTATAATTTTTGTAAAATTCATCAAATTTAATTACCATCTCTTCCAAGAATACATTAGTTATTCCAATAACAAAATATAAGATAGTGTGATTGTGATCCTCATCTAATTATGAGGACCAAGTAAGAATTAATATTATCTAAGCAACCAGAGATAAAAGGATCCTCAAGTTGTATGGACGAGTAAACTTAACTGACACATAATTTATCATTATAGATACAATTATTCTTTTCACCAACTAATTAATAAAAACTTATAGTATAGTAATAGGGCATGGTGGAATGATAATAGCATGGTAATTTTTGAAAATGGATGATCCATTTTACTCGATAAATAGTTGTGTTTCAAGTGACTAGTTTTTACATTCATATGCTAAGCCTAAAAGATCCAGCTTCTTAATATGCAAGGATTGGACTTAGTAAGTTGAATGTGTGCTGACAAGCCATGGTGAGAGAGAGTCTCAAGATACCATACATATCGATCCGAATCCAACCATTGGAAGAAACATTAATTCCAGCTCATAAATTGAGAACCATATTGTCCATCATGCAACAGCCGATTAGTGAATGGATAATTGTCTTTAAAAAATGTAAATGGATAAGATTATTACCTTGGTAGAGATAAAGTGACAATGTATGTGGTGAAATATATGAATTGGGGAACAATTAGGTTCAAATTAACAGTCTATACTTTGTTTTCAAAAAGGCAAAAGATAAAGTCTAGACACTAAAAGCTCCTAACAAATAAAACTACTAGGACGTTTCCGATAAGAGCTGACTTTACGATACAAACAAGCAAAGTTCTAAAATTGAAAATTTATTTGTGATACGAGAAATAATTTCTTTATTTCCCCTTTTTATTTAAACAAAACTTTAAAAGAATCTTGCTGTATGCTGAATTAATTTTGTACTTACATAAATCAAAGATTTAAAAAGCAATGCTGAAATGCAATAAAAAAGATAAAGAGACTCTAGTCTGAAAGGAGGCTGCTCCTTTACATCAGAAGTTCGGTTTTGTTGGCTTCTCAGTACTTGGCTTTTGATACTCCAAGTTACTTTTTTATTGGCTTCATAAGATCTCTGGCGATGATTTGAAGGATTCTTGCACCAACTTCACAGTTTTCACACACTTAAAGTTGCACTCGAGTTTACGAGAAACAAACAAAAAGGATCAATGAGCAGGAGACTGAATCAGGAGGGAATGACTGATGCTATCAGTGGCTGAGCACGGCAACGTATAATGTTGCTTAGCACTCATCAAATGGAACAATAATTTATGTACCCCCCAAAAAGAAGGGAACAATAATCTCACCAGATCAGCTTTGTTATTTTGTACAAGAAATCACGAGATAAGCTCAAAGTCTTTGCACTTCCATCTAATAATATAACCTCATTATTTTGCATTTTTTACCATTACTTCGAGAACTTTATTGGCGTTGAAAGAGGTGTTTGGATTGTACCTTGGATGGAGGCTATTCTTCACAACCTTCTGTCCATATTTCCTCCATTTGTAGCCGTCATCTAGGACATCCACGTCGCTTCTAGTTTGGAAGCAGAACCTGGGTTCTCTCATCTTTCTCCTCACCTTCACCTTGCTCTTCTCTGATGATGCGCTCTTCCACCTACTTTAATATATGCATCTTAATCTAATAGAAGTTCCGTGTGTCCAACTGTGTGTGTTCTTTTGGGGGAGGGGGAGACAGGAGGGAGGGAGTGAGGGAGAGGAGGGGGTAGGTATATACCATGAATCAGCACCATCTCTACCAGAGCTATTTTGATCATTGCCAACTTTGGGATCCGAGGTCCCCACCTGATCATTAATTTGGTATAGAGATCCAGATGAAAGAGGTGAAGAAAGCCATGCATGCCAAAAGAAGTGCAGCTACTTTTCTGATATTCTAAAACTTCTACTCATAGATGTATATATGCATACCTCCTCGTTGCTCCAAGGCTTGGAAGCAGGCTTCTCGCTGTTGACGGCGGTGGGGTTATCAAAGGGAAGACCGGCGGTCGAAGGCGGAAACGAGATGCCATGTGATGGCACCATGAAGCCTAAACCTTGGAGGTTCTCTTCTGCTTGCCCAAATTCCATTTGATGCATGGTAAGGGGGCTTGAGAGAGGAGGGACCTCCAGAACATAAGAGCGTGAAGCACCAACTCCTCGGTTTCCTTCCATTAGTAATGGCCGATCTATATGGCTCTTCTACACCTTTCCTTTACTTTCTTCTTCTTTTCTTCTAATCACTCCACCGCAACCTGTTGCAAACCCATAAAGCATATTTGAAAGGCATCTAAGGTGCGCAGTAACGGAGGGGGTGAGATTTGTGGTGCCTTGCACGGCACTTGTCGACCGGTAAAAGCCGGTTGAAGGTTGAGCTGCACAATATTCCCTGTTCTCTGTGGTCGTCATTCGGAGAAAGACATATATATGGACAGTGGCAGCAGTTATTTCTTTCCAGTTTACATCTTACGTGTATTAACGTTACAGAAGTTATTATATTCAGATAGGTTTTGTCATATCGCTAATGCCTAAGATGTGCATGATTTTGTGAAAATGGTGGATGATACAAATATCTGAACTACAATTAACCTGAAGTTAAATCTTGGTTTTTGCTATCTCCAATCATTAATGTCGGCAATGGGTTTTGTTTTGGTGTTTTACGCTTTGAGCTCTTAGGTTAACTGCACAGAGAGGGAAGGAGTTCAAAGAGGAAAAGTTTCTGTCCGGAATGATGGAATCCAATTTTCTTCCATCTAAAAATCACAACCAGCTTTGTCTTATTCAATCATTAAAAACTAACGTACACTGGAACTGAACTCCATATGCATGCTGCCTCTACATGCACTAAAGCGGATCGTTTCAGATGCGAGCACCCCACGACTAAGGGAAGTTCTATTTTAATGGTTATAATGAACGCTCTGATAAAAGGCATTCCTTCGCTTACCCTATAACTGCTGTAGATGTATCGATATATATCATTCGTGCTTGTTATGGCTGGAAAAGAGATTTAATAAGATAATATCCAGTTCTAATGTAGAGTTGGACATTTCAGATGAAAAGAGTAATCGACAAATTACATGGTCACAAAAAAATCATTGCAAGACTTTTGTTTCATTATATAAAGAATCGCATAAAGGTCATGTTATGGTGTTCCTCATTGCCCCAGAAAGCCCTTTTTCTCCTAATCCAAGAATTCTAGAAAGTATTTGCTCCATTGCTACCTAAGTTACCATGTAACAACGGTTAAGCATGGTTGTTGCTGCCTTTATTCTTGCACGCACTATTGAGCTGTAAATTTTCTCGTCAACAATGAGAAGAAAAATAGAGAGCAGATCTTGTCAGCCATTGCGCTTGTTCTCTTTCACTTTTACTGCAGTTGTTGCTTTCATTGTCATCGTCATTGTCGTTGCCATTATTACCTACACCAGTATCATTATCCATTGCACTTAGAATTCCTCTGAAGAATGAGTGCTGGGAGGGGGGGTCCATCTGCTTCTGAATATACCTATCCTTGTTCCCCGAAATCATGAGCCCTTCGAATCATTCCAGATCGTCTTCCAATCGATGCTTCTCCCCACTCGACCACCCTGCAGAGGAGGCTATCATGACATCCATTTCTTTGAACCTCTCCCTTTCCACTCACTCTCTCACCTAGACCTTCCACCGTCTAGACCCCAAGGTGAAACCACCCTTTCCAAAAAACAGGCTTCTGATATTAATTATGTGCCGTTCCTTGTGTTCGCTTCTTAATTGGCAACTTCTCAGTTTCTAAACCTTTATGCAGACCTTTATCTTGGAAGGGACCTTAAATGCGATTGGGGCATAGATATATAGCTTGATAAGAACTTGTATTGCAGTCCATGCCTCACTGATGGTCTTCCGAGGATCTTTTATGCATCCCTTTTGGATAACAAGGAATCATAAAGTAGATATGGTTGCTCCTATAATATTAGAAGAAGGTTTAGGCAGGTTATCACCTTTACAAGTGGGTTCTCTTTGCTGAAGTTTCCATCTCTGATGCCATGAAGAAAGTCTAAAGCTTGCTTGCTTTGCAGTACGTCTGCATTAAGGTTACTACATGCTTTTATATGAGAGAATAGGACAACACGGGGAGTGATTAAAAAAAATACATGAAGAAGTGCAGGTTGTTGCTATGAAAAAGCTTGTATTTTAGTCACAAGCATCGGCGCATTTCAGCAGGAAGAACGACATTCAGTTAAGTTCCTGTGATTGGAAAGCACTTTCTTATTAATTTTCTAGGGATAACTATTATGTAATTTTTATCCAAGATAACAATTGTAGGAGTCAATAGTTGATGAGTTTAAGGAATAGAGAGGTTAAAGAGTTTTTTTCTTTTCTTTTCTTATCTTTTTTCCTGAAAGAAACTCCATCCAGTGGGAATTTTTTATTAAAATTCTAAAGGAAATCAGACAATGGAATCCAGCGATTACCTGAATTTGAGACATCATAACAAGATTGTGGTCTCATATAAACTTGAGGTCTGACACTGCTCCCTCAACTTATATATAACTGCTAGTCTACTCACTTCTCAACTTCTTGAGTATAAATGAGCAATATAACACTCCTGATAATAAAAGCTATGAGCAAGTATAGTTACTCTACCCTTCAAGTACTCCCTGGATTGGCCGGTAGAACACATGCATCTTTGTATATATAATCACAACGTTACACATTACTATGCACCAAAGAGAGCTCCAAAAGAGTTTGTTCAAATTGTTTGAGAGCTTCTATAGTGGCATAATTTGATCTGGTAGAGCTCGATGTATATATCTTGAGAATTTAGTATAATTATTTTGAGCCAATCACCCAAGCAAGATAGTTATTTTCTTATTACTATTTATTTTACGGCCATGGTCACCTTTCTAATTCAATGAAATCATAGTAGTCTCAGTGGCACGCATGAAAAGTTTAACCAAGAATCTTAAACGTAGCTACACTGGGTCCCCCTTCATCGGGAAAATAAAAAGAATTCACTTTTGGGGTCACATAGATGCATGGTTACTGTGTGTATATGTATATAATTTTTGCCACTTGTGTGAGAATTGACTAACGAGAGGAGGAAGGGAGATCAATAAGTTGTGATCCAAGATATTTGAATATTGAAATAGGCATTTTGCAAAAACAACCTATTCTATTTTCTCTTTTTTAGAGTTTTCGGATGATTTTTATTCATTTTGCTGGATTTGTCCAGCTAGATTATTTTCGGACATCTTGAATCCTAGATTTGTGAATGCATGTCTAAATTGAGCTAAATGTGAATATTTGCTATAGTGAGTATGCATATTTTTAGTTCCCCAAAAATGAAAATTTGTAGACGCACTCAATTTTTATTTTTGATTTATTTGTAAGAGTTGCTTCATTCTGCACACTCCAGACATTTCTGCCCCTAATTTCACATATACACCCCATCTTGTGTATACATCGTATACTCAATTCAAGCATGCGCATTTAGTTTTGAGATCATTTGCATTATTTTTCTTTAAGAAAAGTACTGGAATAGCATCATCTGAAAATACCAAACCATTCAGGTTTAAAAAAAAAGAATTTAAATGGGTCATTTGGCAAAAATCCCTTCTCAAAAATCTTTGTATAAATTTGCATCAAGAAAATCTTGATATATTGATTAAAAGGGCTTCAATAATGTGTTCTACTTCCCCTACCCCCTTCTTGACCCAATTAATATGAAGGAATATGGAGGATATCATTAGCATGCGGTAGTTGAGCAAGCACTATGGAAGAGGGCATTGGTGGCGTCATGGAAGGGAGAAAATATACCCTACACCACATTCACCATGTCGGTGTAGCACCATGCCAATCACATGTGGCATGCAGTGTAGCTTATAATTTCCCCTCATCTCCTCATGGCCGGATGAATGAGGCCTGCACCGCATACACTAAGATGATTGACATGGTGCACAGCCATATTAGTATATGTGATGCAGAATATAATATTTTTATTGAAGGAGTTCATAAGAAAACAAGTCTGGATTTCAATATTCTAGATTAAAGAAATGGCAAAATGGTCATTCAATGGATTAGGGGGATTGTTATCCCTCATTGTCTCTATCCATCAAGTTGCAATGGATTCTCTGAGCGAATAGTAGATTTTTCTCACCAACTATGGTCAATCACTTTTCTAGGTAGGTAATTCAAGTGACAAGAAATAGTGTTTGAAACCAAAATAATATCTTGAACAACATAAATTCCAATATCGAAGATCTCTCATGATGACAGATGCGAATGGTATATTCTGACATTTTTTACTTTCAAAAAAAAAAATCAACTTCCTTAATAGCATTATCATGTAAAGTAATTATATACGAAACAAAAGAAATTACATGCATAAACACACCAACAGACCACATCAAACAGCTAATATATGATAATTATCAAGAAAAATCCTTTAATTTTCAGTTCCTAGGCCTTTATTAATAAGGAAAAAAAAGGTAGACCTACATATAAAATATTATGATCAAATAATAAATACAACTACAAACATGAATTAAATGGATAATTTATAATAAAAATAGGATCTATGATGTTTTAGGTCATGAGCATTCTGGAGATGTGGAGATGAGATGGCATCTTTCGGTCAGGGGGATAAAGTGGGCGGCAACATGGGGAAGACATGCATCTGCTATTAAGCCCACGGCCTTGCTGTCAGGCCTGCTGAATTCCATGGGGGTAATCATGGCCAAAGCCCCACTATCTGCATCCCGTGTCTCATGATGCCATGGGTCGGTGCTTTTAGGTATCCCTCTCTTACGTGGACCCCGCGGTTCACATTGTTTGTCTCATGCGTTCTGACACCTTCGCCGTGTCAACTCGAGACTTGGGCCTCATGGGCCCCACAAATTGGGGATGGGGCATGGACCCGTGAAAACAGCTTTGTACCTTCAAATTTTATTCAAATTTAACATCTCGACAAAAAGAAAGGATGTTACAGTTGTGACTTCCCAAAAATTTTAGGGAAGCCTATGATGCTTGTATTGGCTGTGCATTGAATTGAATAGTTTTAAATATTTATATAAAATTTAAAAAATTAAAAAAAAAATGAGATGCTGAGATAAATGATATTAGAGCGGGTCATATCCATGATTTAGATAGACTAGGTGATGCTGCAACATAGGCCTATTAAAACTAACTACGGATCGATCGTGGTATTTATGATTAAATTTGTATGGATTTGAACTCTTAGCCTCGCAAAGATGCCAGGGTTTAAACTGGAAAAGTATGTAAAAATTTGTGCGGATGTACATTTAATCTAATATTATCTATACACTGAATAGATCTTAGGTACTTATATAAGATCAAAGAATCTAAATAATATCTTCTGGCTAGTTTTTTTTTTGATAAGGTTCTGGGTTTGTGACAACCCCTTTTTTGTTTATTTTTTTAGGTATTATATCATACATTGCATGAGAATCAAAAAATAAAATATTCAAAAATTGAACAAAAAGATATGTTACAGGGTACGACAATATATTTTTAGTATGATTACTGACCATATAAGTTTCCATTCGATTAGTTGCACAGTTATCTCTTCCGTATATGTGTGTCGTCTCAAAAGAAAGCAAGGTATTTAGTTTAGACATTTAATCTTAGACAGCAAATGTGGATGACCGGGCGACATTTGCTCCTCGGAATACAACTAGCTTAGAGACGTATTTGGCCTTGTATTAACCCTAAGTAACATATTTGTATGCTGATAATGTGAAAAAAATTATATGTTGACAATCTGTTTCTTGATTTTTCTTTTTATTTGTCTGCATTAAACCTCGCAACAAAATTCCGAAATAAGTAGCCGAAAGCAGAGGAGTGACATGCTCGAACTCGAACCCTTGACCTCTTGCCTAGAGGGTGAGATCGTCTCATTGAAGCTACCACTCATTGATCTTCTTAATGCTTTACTTCCTAACTATAATTGACTAGTGTTGATTATGTCAAATGCATCTATGAGAGTACTTATGGATGGCTGTTAAACAAAAGCTATGTTGCATTAGTATTATGCTAGGACATAATACTTATGTCGGATGCCTTGTAATGACATGGTCCTTGAGATTCCTCTTCCTTTTTGCATTTTTTTCTTTCTTCCATAATTGTTATTTAGGACTCTAAAAACTTCACCCTTGGAGTTTGTTTGTCACATGATCAACTTCAACAGTTTTCATTATATATAACAAAGTAGATAAGTAGTAGATTTCTAAAATTTTTGATATAAAATTTATGTTGAAGATATACTATAATATACAACAGAAACACTTGGAGTTGGGCACAAGAAGCTGGAAGGAAGTCTGTAGATAATACTAATTACTGGAGAAAATCTTGAAAGATTAGTACAAAAATCTCATGAACTCCCCAAGAAAAAAAAAAGCCTCATTTTTGTAATAAAAAATATGTGCATAGCACTTGCATAATACTAATACAGAAAAATAAAATCACAAAAGAATCTTTGCTGCTTCTGGTTCTGGTTGCACATGATCCAACTCCAAGTATTTTATATTGATTCTTCATGTTTGCTAATCCATCTTGAGATGCATGCAATGTAATTGAGCCAAATTTGGGGGCATCAACTATTATTTTAAATATATTATTTCTGCAAGAAGCAACTAGAGTTGGCAAGCATCCTTAATATGTCCTCAATATCATGCCGGTAATTAGGTCTGAAGTTTAGTGCTTAAACTTTTAGGTTGGGTTGAGTTTCAACATGTATATCAAGTTCTATTTCCATAATAAAAAAATTAAAGTTGTTAGAAATTGTTATACCTGTTAAAGTTCGTTCTAAAAGCTTAAACCAATAGATAGATGGGTTCATGAGTATGTAAGCACTGCATGCAATGGAACCTAGAGAGGAATGATATGTGGATTGGAAGTGAGATTGTGTGGAGCATCGGCCAGCAAATGGGTTTGTGTGCTTTGATACTAGCTACTCTAAATTTCAACCTAAGAAAGCTAAAAGTTAGCAGGTGCACGAGCTTATGAGTATATAAGCACCACTAAGATCTCTTCTTTATCTAAGCATTATTACACGTCTCAACACTAACTAATCTTAGGCCCCATTTGGGAGAGCTTTTGGAAGACCAAAAAGCACTTTCTAGCCTTTCAAAAGTACTTTTAGATAAAATAAGGATGTTTGGTAAAAATTTCGAAAAACTATTTTAGCTTTTCCAGAAAGCTAAAAACAACTTTTTGGAAGAAGCTTCATTTTAGAGCTTTCCGGCAAATCACTTTTAGGCCCCGTGGGAAAGTTTTTTTTTGACCAAAATACTCGTGATAAAATATAATAATTACACAAAATATCTCTTTATAATTCTGAAAATCTGCACGAGGATGAAAAATTAATTTACACTAATAATTATAATGTTTTATACCTTTATTATTGTATTATACTATTAATATAATATTATATTACATTATATCATAATACATTAATATGTTATGTTAAATAATTTAATATTATGTTATATTATGAAAATTTAATTTACACTAATAATTATAGTATTTTATACATTTATTATTGTATTATACTATAAATATAATATTATATTACATTATATCATAATAAATTGATATATTGTGTTAAATAATTTAATATTATATTAAATTATTATGGTATAGTATACAATATTATATTACTATATTATAATAATATTATATTATATTATATTATAGTAATATTATATTATATTATATATTTATATATAAATATATATTATATTTTATTATGCTCTGTTGTATAATACTATGCAATATCCTTTATGATTATTTCATCATACCAAAATATTTTCTTTTTTTTTTACCAAATACATGTTAAAGTGCCACAACACTTTAAAAATATAGTTACCAAAAAACAAATAATTTTTTATAAAAGCTCTATTTCCAAAAGCTTTACTGCCAACAACTTCCCAAATAGGATCTTAGAAGGTCCAAAAAATTAGACAAGATTCTGTACATCTAGAAATTACATATTTTGTCCAGATCAATTTCAACAAAATTCAATTCACCCTAGCCTAAAATAAGTCGGAGGAGGAGTCTTGAGTGTTGGTCCAAATCATGGGCACGCATCCATTAGTTTGCATGAAATCATTTCAAAATTTTACCCTGCAATAAACATGAACAATCCCTTTGTCCATAAAATAATCCAATCAAGATTTGAATGCAACAACTTTACGTGGACATCCCGGCACACAAGTCGTACGCAAGATTTACTTCATTGGATTACCTGCGCGTCCCTTCTTATACATCTTTCAAAGCATCTTCAATTATTGAGATTGTAACATCTGATCAATGCTTAATTATTGCAACTCATGATTTGATTGCGGATCAAATCAGCTCCAATGTTTCTCCATTACATTGACTAAAACGAACACAACCATTCACAGTCATCCTTGCCATCAAAACAACAGGGATTATACAAGATCGATGAAAACGGTAATCCAAACCATCGAGCAAGTCGGGAAGCTCAGCAAGAGTTCAATTGTTCCATCCCAACCTCATACATGCACTACATGAATAAGAAGCAATCCCAACTGTTATTTACCGATGCTATAGAAAAAAATGTCGATAAGTTGTGTCCTGCATGAAAATTTGCCAATGCTTTTTAGTAGCGTCTGTAAATAACGACAGTTAAAAACGTTGGCAATGGAGCTCAAAGTTTTATCAACACTTTTTGGTACGCATAATTAGAAGCATTGAAATAACCGACACATTATGCATTGGGAATGCCTTATTTTTTTATAGTAATAAAATACATATATTTTTTAAGATTCTTTCTCTGCCGAAAAAGAAAGACTAATTAGGATGTCGGTAGTATGTATTTTGACCACTCCATCGAGGCCATTCGACAGGGAATATTTTTTCAAGTTTCAAGCAGTTATCATATATTTATGCGGTTATCTTGATTTGCTCGGTAGGTATCTATATATATATATATATATGGGGTAGGTGAAAATATTCTCAGCTATACGGATAACTGAAGAGGAGCAAGTATTATTTAGTTGGGTCTAGGTGTTGATATCTAACCTACCTCCATCTCATGATGTCCTTATCATGGCCTTACCAGCTCAACTCTCTCCTTCCAATAACACTGATCAATGGCGATGGCAAATGATCCATGGCAATTAGGATGATTGGCACAATGTTGGATATCTTGTAATCTTCTCAGGAAATAGTTGTTAGGTCACAAGTTAGGTTAGGGTCTGAGTAAGGGAAATAGAGTCAAGTTATCCAGCTTTGATCTAACCCACTTGGCACTTGCATCTCTGACCAATATTATCATTATGCCATCTATAATTGGTTGAAAACCAAAAGCCAAAACAGCATCTCCACCTTCCTTAGGTTGTCAAAGAAAACTATGAGAATTATCATAAAAGAATTGCAGAACTGTGGTTGCTTAAAATTTAGTTCTGGTAAGCCATATAGCAGAATCCATAACTTTATTTAGTTCTACCGATTAAATTCGTTGAATTCCATGGGTCCGCAAGCCGATATAGAAGACTTCAAGTTAGATCATCATTCTCTTTTTGAGAAAAGTTGGAGCATCATTCTCAAAATATGTTTTTCTTTTTTTCAAATATGCTTCTAGACGAATGGTCCTTTATTTTTATCAGCACCCTGTTCCTTCTTGCATATGGTGAAAGTGAGACCTAAGGTCCTCTCTCCTGTAATTCTGTGCTAACTGAAACTCTTTTTTGGCCCCCCGTTCTGCTCTAAATATACTAATCCAACCCTGTTTTCTTTGCCCATGCCACCACCTACGTACGACTGTGGAAGTCATGTTGGTGGGGCAAGACCTTGATAATAAAAGTTCAGGTTCGGGTCGGGCCAACCCATGCATTCGATCTCGAGATCGGGCTAAATTAGCAATGTTTGAACATAATTTTATTATATTATATAATATTTATACATTATTGTGATATTTTAGTTATATTAAGTAGTAGTCATGCTATCCAACATTAACCTCGAAATTAGCTGGGACTCGATCTAAAGTAACTTATATATAATATTCTTTCTAATAGGGGGTTCCCTGTAGTACTTCCTTCCCCAGACTGAACTAGCCCTGGCAACCTTAGCGATGAGACTCCTTAAGATATTCACGTAGATATTATTCATAAAAGTCACTGCCTGGTGTCAATTTTACAGTCGAGTCTTTTACTTTTGATGATTTGCACTAGTTACCCTACCACCCGACCGCCACGAACGCTCACGTACGGATTGAGCTATTTCCGGCGTTTGGGGGACCGGACGGGACCTACAGAACTCATACGCAATACTCATATCATATAGGGAGCTATATGTAATACTTCTTTTTCTTAAGTCTGAACTAATCACTGTACCAAAAAAAAAAAAAAACTAGTCACCGCACTGGGCTCGCCGTGACTGCTTCAAATTTGCATGATCGGACTATTTTCAGCCAAGTCCTCCTACAGCATCAATATTGCAGCAATGTTTATTTCCGATGGAAACTAGCCGGTCATTCAATCTGTGGTTTGCTCAAAAGATCTTACTCTAACTTTGTATTAGATTTGGTCTTGGTTTCATCTCAAGTCCTCTCTCCAGATGATTCCATCTTCATCATTTACACTCTACATAAGATCCAGGACCAACTTCATCTATTTTACTTGATGATGCTGTTCACATTTATGTGTGTTGTTAAGCCTTGCAAGAAGCTAGAGGATGAAGAATAAGACCGGAGCAGCCTGACTTGGAGATGCCACAGCAACTATGACCGTAGCTTGAGATGAGAATAATTACTTGGATGCTTTTTAATAGGTCAGTTTCTGATCCTTTACCCACAACTTGGATGCTCAGTTGCAGAATTGGACAGGCATTCTATATAATATGTGAAATTCCAGCAAATACATAGTTTAAGAATTCATGCGACTATCTTCGTTATGGGATGCATATTAGACGGGCGACCATATAGTTATTTGTTTGCTTTTGTTCTCACTCTCATCTCTACTAAAATATCTAATGTTCCAGTTCTCTAAATAATTAGCACGGCCAGGATAGCAGATAAAAGTAGAGTATATTACATTACCCGATTATAGTTGTAGCAATCCGAGGTCCTAGGAGGGACAAACTGGAGATAGACCTAATAGTAGAATATTTGATGGAGTATGTAGGGACACTATTTCGTTGTAAAATGAGCAAGTTTGAGTTTGTAGTCTCCTTTCTAAAAGCATCTAATTAGGATCTCAAAGAGATTTGTTCGTATGAAATTTCCCTGTTAGGCTGGCATTTTCCATTTGGATGTATTTGAAAAGGTAACATGAGGATAGAGGAAGGAGTTATGCGAGATTCTGGGTATGCTTCAGTGGTTGCAAGTTAGACAACTGTCACATAGGAGAATAAGTTAGGTCAAACCTGCGAAAGGCCTATTACATGCTTTCATTTTTCTTTCTTTTTTTTTATTGGGACTTGTTGTGGTTGAAATTCGGCCTGAGGGTGACCACGCCGAAGGAAGCCGAGAAGACGCCGGCTGGGACGAAGAGAGCGAGCCACCTCCTGTGCTCTGGTGCACATGCACAAAGCCTTGACCGAGGATTCCGATAAAGGCCCTCCGATGGCTAAGTTAGCCGGGCCTTTTAAGAGGTTTCTGAGCGTTTTGAATAGCCTCTAATAGCTTAGAATAGCTTGAAGAAGCTTGAGAAAAGCTTATAATTGCTTGGAGAAGCTTTAGCATGGTAGAAAAACTATAAGTACCGGTGCAGACCTATGCATAGGGAGAACGGAATGGTTTCACAAAAAATTGAAGCAGCAAATCTCATGCTTAAGCAATGGTTGCTATGCAAAAAATTATAACTTTTTAGGCCTTTAATAAGGGAGTTATTTTTCTAGAAACAGTTTGCACCCAACACTAGTTTGTGAAATTTGAGAATTTCGCTATTCAGAGCTTGATGACTAGTGCGGCAAGTTTGTCCTCCCTAAGAAAACTCATTGTTTCCCCATCTTCCGCTCACATCTCCCAAACCAGGCAGTTTCACCAGAGAGAGAGAGAGAGAGAGAGATGTATGGGGAAGCTTCTGGGGAAATTGAAAGAAATGGGAAGGGAAAAAAAAAAAAAAAAAGGCTTTGAGGGCACAATAACTGTATGAGCTAGGAAGTCCTTCCCTATATTATTTTTTTTTTACTTGAAAGATTCCTACATGGATGTTGTGAGATATCGGTAATATAGACTCGTTTGGTATTTGGACTAGCTAGCTAGCCATTTGGTTCGCGGAGAGAATTTTTTTCTATTAGTTTTTTTTTTTTTAAAAAGCTGAAGTCCGAGTATATGATACCTAAAAAGTTGTTTTGCATGTTTGGTTGACCGTGCAAAAATGACACATTTCAGAGCGACTTATATTTGGTTGACTATCTACTTTCCTCTTAATAAAGAGAAAGATCTTACTTATTCTATCTAAAAGCTCAAGGTTACTTTTGGTAAAAAAAAACCCTCAGTTCCCAATCAATAGGAATTGGACTTGTATTTTTTTTTCCTATAAAATATGAGAACCTTATTTTCGTTAAAATGGCTACTCTTTTACCTGTCTTCTTTAAAAGGTCCAACAAAATATGAGATATTCTCTATTTTTCGGCCGACCACACTTTCTCCCTCCTCTCCCAAACGAGTCCAATATTTCTTTATAAAACAGCAATGATGATTTTAGTTGAATTCTTGCATATATATGCCTCAAAGAATCAGCTACACCCAAGTTCTCACGGGCCAAATCAAAATTCCAAATTATTTATTTCTTCATAAGTATGTAACGTCATGAGCATTCGAATGACCAGCAATCTCTTGAATGTTTAAGATCATAGGTGACATGTCACACTAGGTGCAGTGCAGCATAAATCATAACTTGGCTGCAACATAAACTCCTTGTTGAATCCAGGAGTTCTAGCAAGATGCAACATCCAGTAAGCCCGGACCTCTAATCTCTGCAAGACTTCGCTTCTGTTATTCATTCTTACAGCAGTTGCTAAGTAGAGGTTCCATTGTTTGGGTAGATAAACTTAAACTGGATAAAAAAGGACTACCAGACGACCAGCATAATAAATATGCTGCCAAGACAACCAATTCACTGATCTTTTTATGAATTCTTCTGAGCCCTCTGCAAGACCTCTAGGCTCTAACTCACGCTCTCTGTAGATACCAATTCCTTTGATAAAGTTTTTGGGGGCTCTTGCCTCCCTTAGTATCAAAAAAAAATCTTCTGAGCCGGTTGGGTTGGGTTTTTAAATAGGCCGAGTGGGAGCCCGCTTCGCTAAAGAGATCCGTTCGGCCTGAAAGCCACTACAAGTCATTTCTCCATCGAGCATCCGAACTCAGTTTTTGAACCAAGAGAAGTCCATTTTGGGTATTCGGGTGCACTAAAGTGGAGCTGAACTGAGTTCCTCCTATGGCCCAGTTTAGGAAATGTGACCCGCAAAGTGGCTTCGGCCCAAGAAAAGCCGAACCACTTCTAAGTAGACTCCAAACCTACCTCTTTTCTCCGGTATTCAAATCTCATTCCTATTCCGATTTTAATTTCGATCATGGATCAGACATATTCCTATTCCAATTTCGATTTCAATTTCAATTTCCATCGTGAACCAACCACATCCTAAGTTCGGATTACTCCAGTTATGGGTAATCGGTCAAATAGTTTACACCAAACTAGATCTAACCAGCAACTAATGTGATCTAGGTTATAACCAATGTTCGTGCCCCCGATTAAGCACAAGTCCCAAATCAAGACCTGATTCTAGCCAGGTTCTGTAAGAACAATGCCAGGCTGCAGCCAACATAATTTTTAACCCAAATGGAACTCGTCGTGCACGGCCACATTCAATTGAAAAAAAAATATAAGTAAAGATAGCCTGGATCCTACCTGAAAACAAAACCTACTACTTTCATGCCACCAAAAAATATAGGTCTACAATGTTAACCCAATGCTAGTTGGGATCAAACCCAAGCCTAACTTGTTGAATCATATTTTATCTCAAAGTACATGAACGTGTGTTTTACATTTTTCAAAAATCAATTTAATTAGATTTACTATAAATTTTTTAAATCTTCAATAAAATAAAATAATTTGATCATTTTTAGATTTTGAAAAATTTGGAAATTAAGTCTTTATCTAGCTTAAGTATGTAACGATAGGTATAATTTTTAACAAAATCATCAGTAACCCAACCTGACTTGATCACCTGACCCACCATACAAAAAGGGTAAAATCCAAATCTTATAAACTGTGGACGCAAAGCAAGGTACAGTTCGAATCTCGGTCAGGTTAGACCTGGGCCCAACTCAGCCCACTGTATCAAACTGATCCAACGGTTGAGATCGACCGCAGGATTGCAAGTCGGTGGAATATTATCAAAGATATTCGCCTGAAATGCGGCCAAGTGGGGTTTTGGGGTCGACTCCTCGCTCTTTATATAAGCGCCCCTCCCCGCTTTTCCCTTTCCCCGTTTAGGTTTAGGGTTTTTCTGAGCGCCGTCGGAGACGAAACGCAAGGATTCAGATATGGAGCTGACCTTCATCATGATCAAGCCCGACGGCGTTCAGCGAGGGCTGGTATTATTTTCCCTCTGTCCCCTTCTATTGGATTTTTTTTTTTGTTAATTTTTCTCGTAATTAGATGTTTAGCTTCTGTTGAAGAAGTTCTAAGTAGATATATCCGATCGATTTTGATGTTGGATTGATCGATCTTTCCTCATTATATTTGTAGACGAAATATTTTTGGTTAATTTTTGCCTAATTCATATATCAGGTGGGCGAGATCATTAGCCGATTTGAGCAGAAGGGTTTCTATTTGAAAGGTAATTTTTTTGGGGATTCTTTTTTTTTTTTGGTATTTTATTTAGTGTTTTGGTTGCTTAAAGAAGAAAGATTGGATCATGGTGCACTGGGGCTGATTGATTTAGGCCTGAAGCTCGTGACCGTGGAACGCGCCTTTGCTGAGAAGCACTATGCTGATCTCTCCTCGAAGCCCTTCTTTGCTGGGCTGGTGGAGTACATCATCTCCGGCCCTGTGGTCGCGATGGTATGGGAGGGAAAGAATGTGGTTGTAACCGGCCGCAAGATTATTGGGGCCACCAACCCTGCAGAGTCTGCTCCAGGCACGATCCGTGGCGATTTTGCCATCGAGATCGGCAGGTGACTGTTTGTTCTTTTATTTTTGATTCAATCGATTATAAGCCAACATAGACTGTTTAGAAATTAGAATTATGTAAGAACTGTATAGTTTTCTTTTTTATCTTCAATTCAATCCATAATGAAGATGGTTTGGCATTAGGGCTTTGATAAGTTGACAGCTGTGTTGTTTCAAGTATTGTTTTCTTCAGGTTAGCAATTGTTGATGTGCATATTTTTGATAGGTAGCAACAATATTCCAGTCAGGGAGAAGGAAGGATTTCCTTCCACCCATTGGACTCAAATCTCTCAAATAAAATAATACGTAACAAGGACTTTTTTTAGAAAGCGGATCTATAAGCCCTTGGTCTTCATTAATTTTTTATGATCCACAAAAGTAGGGTCTATGCTATTCACTTTCATTCGTCTTCCTATTCTCAAAACTATTGCATATTACGTTTGTGAGGTACTTATTATTTGAGTTGGATTATTCTTCTACCTAATAGAAGAAAAAGTACAAGTTTTCAAGTCCTCTCTTTTTGTTTGAGTTGGGTTTCTGTTCTAGTTAGAAGAGGATGAAACCTCCTCCTTTTTATTCTATGAGTTTGATTCTAGAGAATACAAATTACAAAAATAGTAAAAAAATATTTTTTAAAAATTGGCAGAAGTTAGATCTTGACTCCAATATCAACTTCATATCTTGTCACATTGCCAAATTTTTTTCTGGATTAAAAGTTATGGTTTTCCAAAATTATGGTACTTGATTGAGTTTTGGATGTGGCGGATCTTGCTTCCATAACTCTATATTGATCTATCTATAGTGGGCAAAGTGGTCCATATCGAATTCGAAGATCATCTTGGATTGAACAAGTGCTTATTTATTATAAATATCATGAATTTGAATTATTGAATTATATTTTTTTTAGGATTATTGATCTGGTATTTTAGGCAACTATTTTGTTCTGGTTACTGTTTTCATCTGTAAGATGGTTTACTTGTAGTTATGCTATGTTAGGATTGCTGTGGTGTTAGTTTCATTGGCAGGTAAATGTTATGTTGCTTCTAGGTATCCAATTTGCAAATGCAAGTAACCTTGTATGGATGGTACTCATTTGTCTTGTATGGTCATGGAAGCATGTATCTGTTCTTTGTTTATAGAAAGGGTCATTTGACTTCACCAGACGTATCAACTTGAATCCTAAACATCTTGTCTACCACCTGGTTGGTGTTGCTTGATAGGTACTGCTTAAAGCATTTGGACATACAAATGCCCCCGATTACATGCTTCTTTTTATGTTAAGCCTAGAGTTGTGCTTAAAAGAAAGTGGGAAGTTTTTTCCCTTAACATCTAGATCCTCGTCTCCACTTTCTGTGATCTCACTCCATTATACCTCCTATATCATGGTAGCCTGTTATGTACTCAGTAGATTTGAAGTTAGATGATTGAAGGAGATAATAAAGGAACAGTTGGTGGTGTACAAGGACATGATAGTTTCTGGATCAGTTGGGAAATTGCTTGCTTTTCCTCCATCCTGCACTTCACATATAATGTGTTATTAGCATGTTTCATTTCAAAAAATGGTGGGTTAAAGTATGCTTTGCATGATGCCTATTCAGAATTTTCTAAAGCGAATGAATGTCAGGACGTCTCAAAATTTGCCGACAAACAGATTTTATTTTCTTTCTTTTTTTGTATTAGTCATGAGTTCTGATGTTGTAATATAAGTGGAGTCTTCAGAAGTTATATATATTGAACTGCTAGGTGTGTAGCTATTACCAGCGTTTATCCATTTTGCTGCACGGTCCATGTGCTTCTATTGGGTACATTTTTCAAGTTTATTCATTTGGATGTGCATTTTGGTTTTTCTGCTAGTACATTTGGTGTTTGCTGCACCTATCAGCTGTTGATATAGTCTTTTGTTGTCTGGAAATTCTAGACAATAATGCCCACAGGTTGTGGACCCTATATGACTGTATTAGAAACTCTTCATAGCTTAATTAATGCATATGCAAACAGGTTGCAATTGGCATCTGGTTGATGTGACAGGGCAACTTGAAAATAGTTTCTTGCCCTTGGATTATGAGAATCAGTGACAATGCTTGTTGTCAAATAACGAAGTAGGATGTTTCCCATCTACTATGCGCTGTGTCTTAATATAATGTTTTCTTTTTAATCATAGATGCTTATTGATTTGCATTCTTACCATTTTTTTTCTTAGACTATAAATGGTATCTGACATAGGGATCATATGTTTTGGTACAGGAATGTCATTCATGGCAGTGACTCAAATGAAAGTGCAAGGAAGGAGATTGCCCTGTGGTTTCCCGAAGGCATTGCAGATTGGCAGAGCAACCTCCACCCCTGGATTTACGAGTAGATGACTGCTGCTGCTTTCTTTGCGAAAAATTTAGAGGAGTCGTCTATGTTGTTTCCAGTGAATAAAACTTGAATTTTGACGTTAAGTTTTTATTAGTCCCAGTTACGGTTGGAGCTTGTTGCTTGGTTATGCTGCATCGGCCATCGTTGTGGATTTCAAAAATCTAGATGTTATTGGACTTGTATCACATTAGATCATTGCATGGCTGTCATTTTATGTCCTTGTTTATCATTGAGCTTTTATTAGATAATTTGTGGCATCCAGCAAATGAGTTCCAAAGAGAATGCACCATTCGATAGGGCTTTGACATTTATGTCTGGTTTTGGAAGCACAGAATTTAGGGATGGATCCGCGATAAGTTTTTTTTTCGAACAATTTTTCAATCCACCTAACCGATTTACCTGCATGCATCGACTTATGTATTGTTGGGCGATCTGATCAGAGCTAAAAATTTGATTTACTTGGGCGACTTGGAAAATTTGAGCAAGGGATTTTATGGGAAGATGAAACCAAGGGTAGGCAGTCGTGCATATCTTGGGCCCCAGAAAGTGATTTCGTGCAATGTCGGCAACGGACCGCCGTCTGGCTATTTGCCCATCCCGTCATGCCGAAGTAGAGGAGCAATTTAAAACTTGTTTTTTTCATCAAGTTGCTTGACTTTTTTGATTTTGCGGGTCAAAGCTTCAAAGAGTGATGCCTAATAAAATTAAGCATGGGCGTAGTTGGGGCTGGGACCCGTTTTGCCTTAGGTACATTTGCTGCGGTAAGTCTTCCTCAAGGTGGCCAAATTGCGGAGGCATATTGGCTGATACATACCTGACCTGTGGAAAAAGTAATGGTTCTTTCTTTTCCAAGGCATCCTCAGCTAACTTGTCAATAACATATTCAAAAGAAATACGACAGCACCTATTGGATTCATAAAAACGGTTATTGAAAGCTATAAAAAATATGTTGTTTAAGTATGATTACTGAATTATCATGTGACGCAAGCGAACCAGATTTTCCACATCCGGTTGATCATTTCCAATTTGAAGTGTCCTGTTCCCATTTTTACTTTTATTTAGATAAGGATAATGGCCGGCGGTTGGGGTACCATCAGATTCCACTCGGAAGCAAACCGCCAAGCGCCCAACCCGCAGGCAGGCCAAAGCTCCATCAGTTCCACTCTTCTCCGTCAGTAAATGATTTCAGCAAGCTTAAGGAGATGCGTTAGTTTAGAATGGATCAGAATGAAAATTTTGACTCATTTGCAAGCTCAAATAGGATCTCACCAACAGGATCACTGGCATTCCACAATGACATTGGGAAGAAAGAGTATCATGGGACATGCAACACGAACAACTGAACATGTCTTCGCTACTAAAACCAGCATTAACACAGATGATTGCTAACGGGTAAGAAGCCTATAGGAAGGCATGTCTTCAATGCGTTGGATGTCATCTAGCAGTAGCTCTTGTTCCAGCTGTCGCCGCGTCGCTTTCATAACTGACTGGATGGGAAAACAGAGAGCATGAAGTTAGAACAAAGTACATAGAAAACTTTGACGGCAGCCGTGCAGGAGAGCAATCGACATACATTGAAGTCCATGTAGGAGGCACGCATAGCAAGCCATTGCTGATCCATCAGCTTGAAAGTTACACAGTACAGTAAGTCAAAAGCTCGCTCATTTTCTGCATCAAAGATACAAGGAGCATTTACAGTAGAAAAAAATTGAACAATTATTAAAGGAGGAAGAGGACATTTAAAAAGGCAGCTTAGATTTTTGATTTTGAAATCAGTGCAAAACCACTATCCTTTGCACGATATTGAATTGTGAGTTCCTTGTCCACAAATGGCTAGGCATTTATCACAGCACAAAAATGAGGGTTGCCTTTTATGTTCAATAAAAACAAGAGAAAAAGACAGATGATTGAGCCCTCCATGTATATGATCATGGTTGCTTCATGAGTAAACTAAAATTAGTTATAATATTTTGAATGTAAAATCATTATAATTTCATGAATATAGCAAATGAGTATCCATAAAGCCAACCTTAAATAGTTAGGAAAAGGCTGCATGATTATGATTATGGATAATTAAATATATAAAACAAAAAAAAGCTTACAACAACTCCCCAGTAAAAAACAAGCTGTCTTTTATCAAAAAAAAAAAAAAAAAACAAGCTGTCCAATACAACTCTCTGTGTATGTGTGTGTGTGTGTGAGAGAGAGAGAGTGAGAGAGAGAGAGAGCAGGAAATCAACTGAGAAATATCTAACATACCAAAACCAACCCATTACACAATAAAAGACCTAGACTTCATGATCCTATACTTATATGTATAATTACATGGCACAGTTACCATTAGTCCTGTCAGAAAAGTTCACTAAAGGTTTACAATTGCTGAATCAGCTAATAAGCAAATATAGAGAAATTGTAATAGCAAACAATATGCATGCCAGGTAAATCAGATAATTTTACTTCAAATCTTAGACTCCACATATAAGAAATAATCTACCCGGCCACAATATCCCCCTCCCCCCCCTTTCATCATAATTAAATAGTTTGAGTTTTAACCTGCAAATAAACAGTACCAGAATTAAATCTGTTTTGACATATACCTGAGAATAGCTTTAAGAAAATTGCTCCCATCATCGTCCTTGGCTTGGCTGCAGTTATCAAGTAGCTAGTTAATGATGTTCAGTAGATAGTCAACATGCTAGCTGGAATAAAAGGCACTAACCACATGGAAGATCAAGCATCTGGATGAGCATGAACGTTATGTTCACGCCAGCAACAGCAAAAGGATACTCCCACATGGCTCGATCACCCTCCTGCTTTCGGAGAAGATCCTGGAAAGATTTCTGCACAGAAAGGTTTGTTAGCTTTTGATAACAAGGAGATTACAAGCCAAGAAGAGATGCATACCGTGATAAACATGAGTATTTAATATAAAATAAAATAAAACAAAATCAACCCCTAACCTGAATCACGTGCTCATAGATGCCAATAAGTTGAATTATAGAAATGCTCAATAGACCTTAAATTCTTTGGCCTCAAAGTTCAAATAACGTCTTTAACCAAAACATTGAATCACATCTTACACATGCTTAAAGGTAAATGAAATGAAGATTGGACATAACAATAAATTTTCCTAGTCATGTAGTACATCAAAATATGATGGTTCACATTTCTCAAGATAATTTTCACACAAAGACTTTATATATGAGTAATTTTAATCCGATATTAAGCTTAAAATAGGTGTCATGGAATCCCCTTCCAAGTTGGATGAAACATGTAAGTCAAAATAATTTGTCAGCTTTGACAGAAATATGGTAGTGAGAAGAAGTTTATGCTAAGCTGGGTATTAATTGATGATCATATCAATCAGATGCATGAAATATGGCGGCAATTTAAAAGGTTGAAATTAGGTTGAGACTAAAGCCAGTCATAAAACATTCTACAATTCTAACATCACGACTTAACTTGTCAAGCCAACTCCATATATTTTCTTCAGGCTTGTTGGTGTAGGTAACAGTTTGAAGAATGGTTTGTTTCTTTATAAAAATGTAATCTGTATGCTAGAAAATCATTCTCACAATTCCATAGGAAAAGTTGATATAATTAGTCTTCAGACAGGCTAATAACTTTTTTCAATAATAATCTGAGCTCCAACTCCATATAGAGCTTGATACTATCTCAAGTTCCCATCATTGTATAAACTGGAACACCCACATTGCTCCAAGCTGAGCGGGCAACTAATTTGCAAGAAACTAAGAGGTCAAAGGCCCGACTAATGTCCCAATAAGGATCACTTTATATTGATGTGCAGGTTGCTTCCTTTCAAATCAGTATTAGGAGAGTAACCTCCCACCATAACCATACCATATGCAGGCAAGAAAAATTTAACTAAGAGAAATATTGAATAAAATGATAAGGACTCAATCTTTATAAATTACGAGCCATATGAGCACGGCTAATATTTTGAGCTAGATAAGAACATCTAGGAAGCTGCACAACATGATTGGCTCCCTGATTGGCAATATGAGTTGTGCCTATGCTTGGAAATATGGCTTGATTCCAAAAGCCCATTCTGACTGCTACATATGGTTGACTCAAGCAGAGCACAGGTTTTTTATTTCCTTTTCAAGGTTTGATTACGCCATATAAAAGAAAAAGGTCAAAAAGTTTACTAAAGTTTCAAGACAGAGAACAAAAACTCCGACCTGTGCATATGACTTTTGAAAGTCATCATTATGCATGCAAGAAAATGTTGAGCAAGATCGTAATGTTCAACTTCACATGTTCGTAATGCCAGTAAAGCCTCAATAGACGAATCAAAAATCAAGTTTTGATGTTGTAAGGTGAGCACTTTGTTTACAAGTTTAAAACTAGAGTGACTGCAATATGATTTGGAAGGACATTATATTAAGTTGATTAAATCTCTTATATTCTGAATGTATTCCTGAAGACAGGTTTGATAGTAAAGGACGCTAGAATATTAAGTAAACATTATAAAGAGTGTGCATTTAGTCATGTTAGAAGACAAGCAAAAGAAGCTGCTTACAAGATGGCAAAGCATGCATGATGGTTTCGAAGGAAGAGCCTTGTATGTTCCTAGTTGATGTCATTTAATTGATAAAACCACTCTACACATTTTTCAATTAAAGAAAAAAAGGTTAGGGTGCATATGGTTTTCTGGGGTCAAATTTGTTAAAAGTAATTGTCCCCTTTTACAATTCTTACCCTTCTATTCATCAAGAAAAGCATCTGCTATATTCCAAAATATAACCATCCTATCTACTACATAGGAGAACTATGACTCTTTTTTTTTTTGTTGTAGAATCCATAATATTTACAACTACATGTAGAGGAAACAGGATAGTTCTCCTTAAACCCCAGTAAACTGAACTAAACAATCATCAATGACACTCTTTAACTGACTAATACAAAACCTTTAAATTTGTCAAATAACTACAACCTACTTAAGTTATTAAGCCTTTTAATTTCTTTAGGATACATAATTACATGATATCATTATTGTTAGATATCTAAGTTTATCGCATTCTTCAAGATTCAAACAACACATATTTTCTTTATTCAAGAATTTCACTGCAAACATTTTCTTTTAGAAGAAAATCTGAAGAGTCATGAAGAGACTAAGTTATTCTCCATTTGTGGTGGGTCTTTTGATTTATCATACCTTCAAAATTAGTTGATCTATCTCAATTTCTTAGGTCCGAAATTCAACTTTATGGGCAAAATAAATGCATGAACAAAAGAGATATCACTTTTCTTGTTTGTAAATTCAGCAGTCCATTAGGTTTCTCATTTTGTTTATGCCAAAATTATTAGTTAAAACAAAATTCAGAAAGTCTAAAATCATTTCCTTTTTTGATTGAGAATTTCAAATCCATGATCATTTGACAACACAACTTCACCAACTTCCACACCAAAAAAAGTTATAATAAAAACTTACAGGATAGTTCTTTGCAAAGAATAATAGGTTCTCTAAGGATATAAAACCACCGCCCCTGCAATCCAGCCAAGAAAACCCCTTATAAATCTCAGTTCAATTCAGGTAGGTTTTTCCTGCTAATATACACTTAAGGAGGAAAAGGTAACATAGATACCGGAAATCTGTAGATGGATCTTTTCCTTGCCAGCCCATTTCCTTCCATTGTTCAGATATCAATCCACGGAGTTCAACTCCAGGATAAGCAGCATACCAAAGGGCCCTTAAGGCTTCCTAAAAGTACACCAGTAATTGAAAGTGATAAAATATAAGGGAGTATTTCTTGATCAAATATTAATTGCATGTATGCACTAACTACAGGATGTCAATAGCACACTCCCAGTACATGGTCATAAATTCCAGTTTCTTGCATGGGATACGATACGAACTGTTAGTTCTATAGGATGGAATATTGCAATTCATAATCAGCAGAAAATTTCAGAATTGCTGTGCTACTTATGTATCATCATATAATGCAGGCCATTTAGTATTTCCACATCACAACAATTAAGAATATGAGTTCTTCCGCATGATACTTAAATTCTAAAAACATGTGTATATATATGTAACAACCCAGGACCTCACCCAAAATGGCTAGCCGGAAGGTATTATTTGGGTTTCTTGATCTTGTATAAGTACCCAAGATTTACCCAGCAAATAACCGATGTGGGACTAAACACACGCCCGTACGGATCTTCACATACTCTCCCCGTTCAAGCCCTGACGTCCTCGTCAGGCTAAGAGTTCAAATCCATTCAAATCTAATCACAAACACCACGATCGGCCCGTGGTCAGCCCCAATGGATCCGTGTTGCAGTGTCCCCTAGTCCACATAGGTTATGGGCCGGGTCCGCTCTGATACCATTTGTAACAACCCAGGACTTCACCCAAAATGGCTAGCCGGAAGGTAATATTTGGGTTCCTTGATCCTATATAAGTACCCAAGATCTACCCAACAAATAACCGATGTAGGACTAAACACATGTCCGTACGGGTCTTCACAATATATGTATATGTATATGTACACGTATGGTGGCAGAGAGAAGAGCAGGAACCAAGAAGGTAAATAAAGGTATGCAGAGGTTTGATTATCGTGAGCAAGTTCCTATGTAGCAACCAAAATAATTTCTTGCACTCTAATGGAAATTAAACAAATTACAGCTCAGCTTCCTCCCTCCTTCCTCTTGTACAGCAAATATATAATTGTCTGGTGAAAAGGAAATCTTTATTGACATACACGTGGAAATACAACACCATCTGATAGGACAAGGATACAGATCCTTAATCTAGAGAGCGGCCAACAGCTTTCAGCTAGTTGAGATTTGATTAATCTTTGCTTCATCACTATTTTTAAAATGTATTAATAGAGACATGCTTGTGATTTCAAAACATACATTGTCTAGCACTAAGTACGAAGAAGTGTGGAGAAATTTCCCTTATGTTGTAAGGCAAGAGACAGAGGAAGAACAGAAGAATCTTCTAAAACTGCTCTCTTAAGTTTTATCTAAGTTGGTCACATATAATAATTGATTTTGGCTCAAGAAGCAAACTCTCGTTTAAACAGAGAACTATCTTAGAAATTCTTGATAAGAGGTCCTTATACTTTTGGGCATTATTCTTCTTTTTCTTTCATCAGTTTCCTGATAAATACAGTTTTCCTTAGCTCTCTTTTTTTGATTTGTCTCTTTGACCATTGACATTCTGTCACTTCACAAAATGGACCAAAAAGAAAAAAGGAAAATGGAAAGAGAATTATCTACAATGTCAGCAAAATTACTGATTGTGTTTACTAAGCACGTCCATCACTAACCCAATGTTGTATTAGATATAGTTTGCGTTGTCACATGAACCATAGGAAAGCATATAAAGTGTAAACAATCTGAAAAAGTTGAAGAAACATGACTGAAAGCAAAAGCCAACTTCAATAACTCATGCTTATTGCAACACTGTACTACCTTTAAACATCGTAACTTAGGGTACCAGGGAACTACAGTAGAACCTCAAAATTAATTTAGAATAACATTGATATTAAATCTAGTACCTGATGCTCTTTCTTTGAACCATCATAAGCAACTTGTATGCGGCTTTGTAGCCTCTGCAAGCATTCCTCCTAAAACACAAACACATGAAATCATCATCCTTGTAAGCAACTTCAATTAAGTTAATAAGAGTATGCACATCACTTCTTCAAAACGAATCTGGAAATGACTTTATTTTCTCTGTAATATTTGTTTTTCATCGTAATAATATTTGGATATCAGTTCTTGATTTTCCAAGCATAATGTGCCTTAGTAATATTCTCAAAAAAAAAAAGTAATCATATTCAGATGGTTTTAATTTTTAAAACATGTAAATTCATAATATGAACCATCAAAAAAAAAACATATCAGGGGCACAGCATCACATATATATTTCATAAATTGTACAGCAAATAGCATGATAGTGAAGCTGTTCCTCCCTTGTTGGTGGTGGCAAATATTCAGCACGACATGAGACCCTCACTTTCAAACTGATATTTTGCAGCATGCTAGTCAATGTGCCAAGAACAGCATCTAACTGGTTTCCGTACACAAACATTTAGGTATTCAATTATTCTGAGATAGGGTTTAGAGAGTATTCATGCCAAGATAATAATGTAACATATATGTTAAATATATTGCTATCTAGGATTCTTTTCTTGATGTAAGCATTTGTGGATATCTTTATCAAAAGATCTTTTCTAAGGTACACATTTTGCTTTCTCTAGTGGTTTTGCCTTACCTTTGTTCATTCTTTTATTAAAACTTACAATCACTAAGTGCCCTCCTTTTTTGTCGCAGTAAAATCTCGGCTTTTCTACATCCAGATCAATTCAACACACCGATAAGCTCCCTCAAGGTACGTCATCTCAGTACTGGGCCTCGTACCTACGCCACCCTGTTACTGTATTGATACGCCCAGTATGGGGCCGGTTCGGCATACCGAGTATCGCTACGCCTTCCATATCGTATACCAGTACCGAACAAGTACGGTATGGTACGTCCCGTACCGCCTGGTTCGGTACGGTATGGCATACCCTGATTTCCCCCCTAAGCTAAGAAGTTAGGCATTACAAATAAGTAAAAGTCATCCACTCCTCTTCATGGGCATCTCATGTGCTAAAAGGTCTTTATTTTCTCGTCCATGATTCACATAAAGTATAAAAGTGCCCACAAGAAAAATGAACCGACCCACAAAATCAAGAGGAATTTCATTCCGATTTGATTGTGAGCATGTAAGTATAAATTCATTATCCTTCCCTGATACATTCTGATTCCGTTGAGGTATGAGTGCCACTAAGCCATTGTTAATCCTTGTTTATCAAATTCATCATGTCTTTTATATCCTCATAATCAAGATACAAGAATAAGTTCGATGAACAAGCCTCTTTCCATCAACATGGAATCAGCTTTATGAGTTAAGGCATGTTTAATTCAAGTTTAAAAATGTTTTACAAACAAATTAAAAATAACATCAGCTCACAATAAATTGGTGCCAAATTCCTGCAGGCAGAAATAGGCAAGAGAGTTACCTATGATAGTCCAATTTAAACCCCGAAAGCAACTTGATGGTACAGCAACAATATTCTTCAAATTATTGAAATTTTCTTTAATTGTTCAGAAATCATGTCAGCCAAATGGCTCTCAGAACTACTAATAAATAATCTAATAATACAGAAATTATCTATAACTTCTTATTTTATTTTGTTCACAAGTTATTCATGAGTATTTAATGAAATGGTTGCAGACTATACATTAATGATGTTACCTATTGTTTTTCGCGCCTCCCTGGTAGCCCCAATTGTTGATTTTTCTTCCTCTATGCTTAATTTTGCATGTAATAATGTAATTATTGTCCTTTTCTTTGTCATTTTTAATATTTTGTATCTGAGTTTTTTGTAAAAAACTTTCTGCTAATACCTCTTTTTATATAGAATTCCATCCATCCATATGTATGTATGATTGCATGTATATTGATATTATTATATACTATACATTTAATTATGGGATGGACAATGCTCCTCTCGAGAGGAAATGATATATACTCCTCTCAATTCCAAAATCAGCAATAAGGCATTCAGATTGACGGTCCAAATCATTAATCATGATTTATACCACTAAAAATGCCTAGAATCCAAATATCATGTATTTTGGTTGTCTCTAACACATGCATCATGGAGACATGAAAAAGGGGACGGTTTCCACTGTACTAGTATGCTAAAATACATGATGAAGTATTTAAATGGAGAATCTACCTTATTGATAATGATCTATGCAAGTTAGAACATATGTAGATTGACAATCAATAAATTTTAATGCTTACATCATAGCAAAACATGCTCTTATATCATTTTAAACATTCAATTTTTACATCCATTTGATGAATAGGTTGATTTTTGTCTTCTAGACATTTTTAGTGGCATGAATCATGATCAACGATTTGGATCTTCAATTTGCATGGTCCATTATTGATTTTGATGTCGAGAGTAGTAGATACCTTCTCCTCTCGAGAGGACTATATCTCTCTACACACACACACATACACTTGTAAGACTATCTTGGCAAGTCAAAGGACCCATCATTTGGTTATGCAATTTAAGCCCATGCATCCAGGGGACAACCCAGATGTTCCGACAGAGACTTGAAAAGAGTTCATAAAAAAAGGGAAGAAGGTGTGACATGCTCTATTCACAAACTTGCGAACATTTATGATTTCACGTTGATTTTTAAATGACTATTAAAGGTGTACTTCCCAAAAGCAATAGACACTTGGTTCAACTACATCTAGGATGAAGGAACAAAACCACTTTCTCTACTGTGGCTTGGAATTCCTTGCTCTCCTCATAACCTTGTGGTGCTCAACCTAGGTATGTTTTGATAATACTGCCAAATTTACATAGCGGAGCAGCTTAGGCTAGCTTGGCCCAAAAGAAAGACATCGCAAACCATAGACTAGGTTAGGCCAATGAGTACCTAAAATTGGTTAATTTGAGTTGGATAATTATAATTCAACTTGAGGTCAGTTTAGATTCCAATTGAAGCTTAGGCCACCAAAAATTAACTTGAATTTCTATAAAAGGGGTCCCAATCCAACCTAACTAAAATCCAGCCTGCAACTCTTTAATACCCAACCTAACTTAAATATAATCCAAATTACAAAGCCTTAAGACCAAATCCCATGAAAATACAACCATGCAACCCACATAGCCAGCACAATGCAAATACTCCACTTGAGAACTCTTAAGCTAGTAGGGTCAGCTTAGATGGTTGAGTTCCTAAATTGGTCAGTATTTATCTCAACAGTTCTCAGGCAAAAACTTGTTTTATGCCTCCTCAATGCTTTACGCAACATTGTATCGATTATTCACACCTTAAATTCCTTTGACTGTTGCATAAGATCACCCCCAAGCACGATCATGTGGCCTAAGAAGACAATGCCATGATAGAATTTATACTCCCTGCTTTTGTATTATTTAAGGTTCTCTTACTTACAGATATACATGTGTTTGTGCATCTGTGCATGCACTGACATACATAAATATTCATATACATAAACATACATATATACATACCACACATAAATGTGTCTTATAATTCTTTAAGCAGGTCCATATTAAATATCATTTCTAGTGTCACATTTATCATCATGGAAATTTTTCTTTAGTTCAACATTATATAAAACATTTGGCTTGCTACTTATGATATCTCGCAGAATTTTACATAAACGCCCCTTCAGCCTTAAGTTACCATGATAACATCCTTTCCTTCAAATATAAGAGTTTCAGTTTGTAAATTCTTAATGGATGGTTGTCTAGGCATCTCTTCAGTGATTTATCTATGACAATCTATCTTAATGCATTGCTTAAAGTTTGTTGTAAAAGAAAACAAAAGCTTGCAAACATTGAGATAAGGGAACAAGATCTCCATTAGTTACATGCAAATGCAACATTTGAGATATAAGGCTCGTGCTATTGTAATTCAATCCAATCTTAAATGATACTATAAAGACTAATTAATCAAAATCAACCACAACGGAATGGTTAAGTTGGAGAAGCTTTTATCCATTGTATCCAACAACTATATGGTTCTTAAACAGTTTTGAGTATTTCACACTTTCAAGTTACTTCAAGCTCAATTCAAGCAATAACAAGATGAATATTAATTAACAAATACTTAAAATTAGAGGACAACAAGTCCTCCCACTCCAAGGTTACAGCATAAGAACAGCACAACAATGAACGGATCTGGAATGGTCTCACTCCCACCAATTAAATGAGAAAAACGTGTGCATGTATATACACATAATATCTTTTTAGTTATTTCTATTATCTTGCCCATCATATTCTAGAAGGAAAAGCTG
This sequence comes from Phoenix dactylifera, assembly GCF_051530095.1. Taxonomy (NCBI): domain Eukaryota; kingdom Viridiplantae; phylum Streptophyta; class Magnoliopsida; order Arecales; family Arecaceae; genus Phoenix; species Phoenix dactylifera. Next base: position 48,221,849 of record NC_143192.1, on the reverse strand, counting down.
TCAACCAATAATTACCTGAGAAGGTGTGAGGTCAAATGATAGACGAGCATCACTTTCTCTTCTTTGAGCACAAACACATGAAAGACCTCTCCCAATCCATGCTGTTGATCCTGTGACGACCTCAGCTATACAAGATGAAAGATAACTGATATCAGATTCTCGCAGTATAAAAAAGCCAATTTGACATACTCAATATGAACATGTGCCTCTATTACCTAATGAACTAACAATACATGTTCACATAGACACATGTCGTTTTTATGTCAAAGGTTAGCAATAAGTCATGGCATCACCATGTATAGTGATTACTACTTAGCAACCAATAACATCTGAAGTCCACCAAAAAATTCAAAAATTCCAGATAAGCTTTCATCATGAGTATGCTATGAAGCCTAGCCACCAAAAAGCAACAGAAAAAAAGTATAGATGGCTTACAGAGAAATTACAAGATTGAAAATACAAGACTGCAACTCTGCTCCTTTTCCTCTATATTTTTTGATCAAGTAGTGCAGACATGGGATTATTATCTTAGAAAGAATTCATTCTTGAACATAAAGAACTAGTCAACATCCTCTGAATGGAGGATTTTCATGCATGCTGGAAATAGATCAATACTATCTAGCCTATGTGATCCTTCATTATATGTATCACTTGCATATTCCAGGTGATAGCTTGTCTGCTACACAGTTTTGCTCTCTATAGATAAAATACACTTTGACTGCAGTAAATCTGTGACAGAAGCCTTTGATATCATCAATCACATCGAATAATTCACAAAGGGATTTCTCATTGTCTTTACTGTAAGTGAATCTACCTGTAATGCTTCTAACCCAAATATCATCTACCATTTCCAGTCCCAAGTGGCGTGCTGATTTATAGGTATTGCAATAAATTATACCTCAATACGTGCACAAGATAATTGAAATTCTACTGGTTGGTTGAAAGATAAAGATAATTCTTAAATAGGTTATGGAAACAAAGGATAATTGAAATTTAACAGCTTTCAACAAAATGACTATCTTGAACAAGGAGTGAAGTACTGTGTTTGTGCCTGAATTGTGTCGGCATAGAACAATTACACGATCCCACTGTGTTGTTCCAATTACATGAGAGGGGCCCATTTCAGGAAACAGGGATAAGTGTTGGTTTGCATTGGTAAGCATGAATCAGCAAGGTATAAGGATGTGAGCTAATAGGGGAAAATAGCAAAACAACACCCGTTTATCATGCTCATGGGCCCTTCTCAGCTATCACAATCCGAAGAACTGATATCCACAGTATAGTAGGTTTCTAACGATTGCATATACATTTTCTTTAACTATCAATGGTATCTGAAAATCACATAAATGCTCCAAAGGTAAACCTCCACTTCAGAGATACTATTTGAATCCTATAAGAAACATCCTCATCAATCTCTCCATTTAGAGAACAGATGCAAAGTTCATGCAACTAATTACATTTTTGGCTGCTACTATAACAATGTTTTCATCATGGCCAAAATCACAGCTGAGATATCAGCTGATGCAATATTGAGATATGAGTCAAAGTCATTTCAAATTTACTTTACTAAATTATACTGTATTATTATTAAATATTAAAATGAAGGCTTATAAATGTTGTTAATCTTTTATTTTACGATATGAGCTTATTTTAATATCTCGGTGAATATACTCAGCCGAGATGTTGTTCGAATTTATCTAGCATTCCACTTGGCCAAGAACTGATATGTCAGTTCATCTAGGTATCAGCCATCCACCAAGATGGCTGAGATTTTGGCATTAGTGTTGTATTTTCTGCACTTTGTTTTGTTTTAATCCATACGTTAACCTTAGCTTTCAGAAATATCTCCTTTTCTAATTCCAATATATTGCCAAAATCATCGATTGATAAACAGCCTACAACAAAGGGCCGGTGTACTGGATACAAGGCAGTAGCACATCTAATTACAAAAATCAGGGCCATAAAGGCAAACGCATGTTGAAAGCTACAAATCAGGGGCTCCCCAGTTCATTCGTAAGTCTGCACACACGTTTCATGTAGAAATACCTTTAACATTGTCAACGTGCCCATTTGCATCACCTTCAATTCACCTTGCTTACCGAACAACCTCCTTTTATTCTTGACCATAAGTCTTACCAAATAACCATATCTAGCAATGACTAGTTTTCTGAAATCGTTATTTCTTCTGTCAATATCCATCACATTTCTTCTACCACAGTTCCATATCTTCACTCACAAGTTTGACCCAGAATAATTAGTGCAATGTCTTTCCTCTAGAAAATAACCAACAAAAAACAAGAATCCCTCTGCCTCTCAAGATCTCAGTGAATAAATTTGCTGGCCAGACTATTCCATTTGCTCCATCATAATTTAGTGCTCATATAGTTCAAAAGACACCCCTGCATTTATAAACTTAGAAGGTAGGGATTCCTCTGCTTTCATCAATCCTCAAATGAATCTTCCAAAACCCAATGTGTTTAGAATACCTCAGCCAATAATTTTCAAACTTATCCACTCTAGCTTTCTATAAATTGATTCTTCATGGGCACCAAATGGAATCTACATCCCTACTTTACCATTTGTTTGGTTTTCCATGTCTAGAAGCAAATATAATAAAATCAAGCACAGAAAGCAGCTTTCTAGCAACACAAGATCTCTTTGATGAAACTCGCATCCAAAATAATGGAAATAAAAGCCAACACTGTGCTTGAAACTATTATCACAAGTTCCGAGCCAAATAAAAATAAGCACTAAAAAAAAAAAGGAAAGAAAGAAGCCAACCGGTCAACCTAAACTTGCAAATTACCCGCAAAACATGAAATCAAAATAGTAATCTCCAAACGTTCAGTCAAGAATACAGCAGGAAATTGACTAACATGGCAATGCAGTAAGTCATATGCCCATATCGATCGACCACATCATTTCACAGATGAAGAAAAGGAAATTTGCTGCATACCAGGCGACGAGTGGCAACCTCTGCTTTGATCAAGCCTCCTCACTGCAACGAACGACCCGCTGCTCTCATCCATATCCCCCCTCTCGACCACCCACCTCCCCTAACCGACCAAACAATCCCTCATCTGGAGCCGGACCCTCACCACATCTCCCATATCAACCACCAAAACTAGAGACAGCACATGCCCATAATCCCAAACCAAGAACCAATCAACACCCCAGAATTCCCTCCCAAACTCCTAAAGTTCACACAAAACAATAAAATTCTAGGTCTTCCGCCGCACGCTATGGATCAAACCAAGCCGAGGGAAGGAAAAACCGAGCGAAACCTCTTCGAAATCCAACAGTTCGCCAAAGAAACCACGAGAAGAGAAAATCTAGGGTCCAGGGCTCCAATCCAGGCGAAAGAACGCGACCGGAGCGGCCTCGGCTTCGGGCAAGCGATCGAGGAGCGAGCGAAGGGTCCGCCGATCTACAGCGGACGGGGACAGGAGCAAGGGAGGCGAGGTATAGGATTTCTTGGAGAGGTAGGGTTTCCAAGAGAGAAGGAGAGAGAGACGGGAAGAGGTTGGAGCTCCGCCGTCGGTCCGTCTGGCGGTGGCTTCCTCTTTTCCGAATATAGCTTTGTTTCTGGTTCTTTCGTTATCTCTCCCTCCCCCTCCCCCTCACCGTTCTTGAGAGATGGCGGACCTTTTTTAGTTATTTAATTTATTATTATTATTATTATTATGGGGTTTACGGAATTTTACTAATTACGAAGATGAGAAGTTTCTGCAATGCGCTTAGGTGGGAACGGAAAAACATAAAGTTGTCCGGGTTTAGAACATGATCTCACCTCGGGCTAAAAATAGCTCTCCAGAATACATTTCACCAGACGATAGCATTTAGGCGCAATATTTTCTTTTGGGTAAAGATTTGGGCACTTTTTTTGGTGAACAAATTATTCCAGGGTGGATGACGGTGACCTTTCAAAAAAGGTGGCGGATTCATCTTAATGGCGTTGCCGTTCAAAAAAAAAGGAGGCGATAAATTAGTAAACAAGGACTAATTTTGGTACCTTATCGTTGAGTGGATTATGCCCATTGGAATCAATTTCCTTTTATGTGGGGTAGGGATGATGTTTATGGAAGATGGAACCTGATTAGCTGATATCTCAATGTCATGATCTCCTTTATAGATATCTTTTGGATTCTATGCAAACGTCATATGTTTCAGATGGATTAGGACACCAAAAAAAGAATATTATATAAGATAAAATTCAATATCTTTATAATATAGGAGCAGGATCATCGTACATCTCCATTCAAATCCCTCATGCAAATCCTCTTAATTAGACTTCACCACTTGGTATCTTCCTTTTATATTTAAGACATTCAAAACATAGAGAAACCTAGTATTCAAAAATAACTTTGGAAATGGTGGATCCTGCCTTCTTTATGTAAAACCTAATCAATTTGGAATAAATGCATGTAGCAAGCATTGCTTCATTTCATAGGAAACTTTATAACCCAGCATAGTTTATCAGACAAAGGAAAGTAGGATCTACATTTGGACGCATGCATTTTTTAAGGTTAATCTTTCTCTTCCTAAGAGCTTGCCTATATGGTCTCTTAGCATGCATATCCACTTGAAATTTTTGTGCTCGTACTTTTAATTAGGCCTGTTCTTAATCCTTTATTGGATCCAAGTCTAACACATACCATGTCAACTAGTTATTTTGAATTAATATCATAGAAAAAAAAAATCAAAATGATGGGAAAATGAGATGGAAAATTAAAAATTTCTTTATAACTTTATCGAGGAAGTATGCAAAGTATTAGCCAGCATAATATATCAGGATCTTGAAAAAAAAGACAAAAATGTATGCTTATTTTTCACATAAATTCAAGCCATCATACGTCCAAATAAAGTTTTTGAGAGTTGAAATAATATTTTAATGATTGATACAGGTCTTTAAAGTAAAGTTGTAATGGTGCAAACATGTAGCTATGGCAGAGATATTCTTGTACAATCTTGTCAAAATTCAGAAGTCATAATCATATTCAACTTTTTTTTAATCAAAAAAACATACAACTTTTCTAAAATCATAGTCGTCATCACCGCCATCATCATCCGAGCTTTTGAATGAAAGTTGAGGCACACTAATATTGTGGCAAGCAGTGAAATTTCTAAAGAAATAATAAGTAGATCTTGCGACTGACTATCAACTCAGCATCAATCCAGTAAAAATAAACATGGATTTCCAGGTCAAGATTTAAAAACTGAATTTAAGATCAAAGGTAGCATCTGCAGCCAAGGCCCCAGAACAAGCTTATTTGCTTTCCATGTCCATCCATGGAACCGGTTCTCCGAGCAACCGGCAAATGGCTAATGGGGCATGTGTCACGTTGCGATCACTTCTCCTAGCGAGCGCAAGAGTGCTTGGCCGGAGCCATGTCAACTTCCTCCCAACCCGGAAAGGAAAAGGACTCACACAGCTTAGTGGACTCACACATGGGGGCGCTCCCACTTCGAGCGGGCCCCTAATCATGGCCGTCCAATCACCGGGGCACATCTCTATCAGCACCGGACCTAATCCTTCCGTGCTGTCGGAACGGACGTTGGGAGGAGGACGGGGTCCACCAGTTGGACGGTCCAGATCGACCGATAAATGAATTGGTCAAGTGTGGGGTGTCTCCCCTTTTCCGTGCAACTTTTTGATCGAGGGGCTCCGCTGGATTGCTTATGGGCCGAGAAAAGGTCACATGGATGAGTGGTGGGCCTGGTGGCGGTGGTGGTGGGCCCACCGTTGCTTTCTCCGGAGGTGGGAGCGGAGGCGGTGACGGGACTCCCGGAATCATGGGTCCGTCTCTGATGGTGATCGATCTGATTGGGGATCTGGTCACGCTACGTGAGCCTAAGCGGGAGCAGACGGGTGAGGTTTTGTTTGGCACCAACTTCTTGGAAGCAGGAGGTGCGCCGATTCCAATAAGGTGGAGTCCATATAATTTTCGAATATCATTTATAAAGAAAACAGAATAATATATTTTTCTCAAATTTCTTTATCCGCATAATGTGGTTGTAATAATATTTTTTTTATGAAAACTATAAAAGTACCATCACTATCTATATTTAAAATACTCAAATCACGAAGCTTGTGGACCAATCCAACTACAAACAAACATGGCTAAATATAGAAAGAAAAAAAAAAAGAGCTGAAGCGTCTTTTTTTTTTTATGAAAATCCTTTGCTAACACGGATTCCTATTTCTCAATGATATCCCAGGATCGAGACAATTTGGTTTCAAATCGGTCTGCCTGTTCAGCGATGGATGCGGTCCAACTAAAAATTTTTAGTTGGAGAGAGAGAGCTAATCAGCTAAAACAAATCCATGGTGGTAGTTCTCAAAAAATATAATAACATGTCATCATCCAAGATTGCATATGAGGTCTCTTGCAAAGAGAAGAGAGTGGATTGGATCAAGTCATATTGGCATCACTTGGCATGATTAAAGTATGATATTGTATACATAACATGGTTTGATGAGTAGTCTGCATGGCTGAAAGACTAATAAGATGATGGTGCCGGCTTGAGTTATTCTGTAATCTCGATATCGTCACTTATTAGAAGAGTGATGCTTGTATATATATGAAGTTCCTGTTTGCATATTGGCACCTGTTGCCCTTTGTCTGCATGGCTGCACGAGTTTGAGAGGAAAGTTGGCTGGCTAAGATCTATTTATTTTTGGTGGAAACGTGAGATAGGCTAAATTAGTACTGCATGCGAATCTTTTTATCATTTAAATTTATAGAGTTGATGTCAGAAAAACATGCAGCTGTAAAATAAGGATTTCAGGTTGTAGTGTGAAATTTAGTTTAAAATTTGCTAATGTTAGGTCACTCCTTAAAGAAATTAAAAGTGCCATACCTTTTATTTAAAAAGTATAGACAGTCAAGATCAACAAAGTACTTCAAGATGCAGTGCAGTGGGAACTGATAAGAATCCATTATTGCAAGTGGATTGTGAAAAAGGAATAGAGTAATCTGTTTATTTTTGTTTAATTATCACTCCAGAAGAGGCTCTCTTTTCTTAAGGCTTCCATGACTTGTGGATAAGCTGCATAGAAATATGCTTTCATGAAAGAAACCATTTCTATCAGAAAATGCCCTTTTACATGCTCAACTCCTCCATCCACTACACAATACAATATTCTAGCCTTCAAGGACAAAGATACAGAAAGCTCTTCACAAGCTTGAGCTAGTAGTTTCCAGTGTTGGAGATTAGTTAACTAAGAGTTATCCTTGTCATCATGATGTTATGACTTTGGATCTTTCTTTGCACTTGAGAAACAAACAGCATCTCCATATTTATGTTCCACCATAGATATATGTATATGCATTTGAGAGAAACTCCACATGCTTACCTACCATTCTTACTTTTCCCACACATGCATGACCTACCATCTATATATCCATCAACTCCTCCATTCTTTTTCTTCAAATTGGATTGGATCAAGTCCCCATATTCCTTTGAGATCTTCTCCTTTGGTTAATGTGGATTGCATGTGCTTGTCTTCTAGGGATATTATTATTATGCAGCTAGAAGGAACCCATGCCACTTCTTCACTCCTCACAAGTGCTATGATCTATACAATCACAAAATATAGTTGAAAGCCCTTGTACCTTTTGAAGTTGGGGTTTCCCATGTCATTTTAGCGCAGCATTCATCTGTATGATACTGTCTTGAATCAGCTTTTGGTGATAACAAATTAGTTAATAAAGTAAATAGGTCATCATAGCTAGATCTCAATGACTGGAAGCAAAGCTTGTGACACAAGTAGGGAAGGCTTGATATAACTTCAAATGAAACAATGAAAAATTACAATTTTTCAAACAAGAAAATTAATTATTCTAAGCAAGATATGATCTGAATTTACCAGTTGAAAAGCAAGAAACCGATTTTAAAAACTAGAAGATTAGGAAAATTAGATCTAAGAGCTAAAGAGTACCTAGTAACTTCTTTGTCTCGCTGCCAAAAGGCCTATATGCACCAAAAAATTCACCAACTGATGCCTGCGAGCACACCACGACCGACTTGTGGACACAAGGAAAAGAACAAGATAGCATCCATAAGAATAATTCTTATTTTGTAAAACTAGTTATATAGAAGGTGTTTGTAAGCTTTGGGACACGTTTCGGATGATTGGGTGTCCTCTGAGTCCTTGGAAGACTTGAAATAGAGCTATAGTATTTAAACTAAAGACTTCTTGTCGAAGGAACGTTTCTAGAATTATAGTTCCAACAGTGAACTAACTGTCATCGAAAGTGTTCAAAAGGTGGTTATTCTACCATCAGATAATATTAATGGTGGCTTGTTCCACTGTCAGATATATAAAACTGATGGTGGCTTGTTGTTCCATCCTCGGGTGCTCCGGGATTGTATTTCTTTCTTTTTTTTGTTTTTGATGAAGAGGGAGACAAAGCCACCTGGCCTTTATGTTTAAAGAAAAATTTGCAGAAACTATTTATAAAGAATTTACAAAAAAAAAAACATAAAAGAGCAATAAAATTTTCTACAAAATATAGTGGTCGGTAAGTAGATCTGTTAAACTATTCAACAAGCTAAACAATCTCATAAGTGATTTGAAGGATCTCTGTAACTTCAGTGTGCAACTATATATACTCTGTATCCTGATTTGAGTTAGCTAGGATAGATCAACGTCTCTCAATATGTGGCACCAATGTTGAGAAGTTATTCCAAAGTTTGAGATGAGAATCAAGCAACTTTTCTGAACATAAATGCTTCCAGTTAAAGAATGTTGATAAGATTCTCTGCAAAACAAAATAAATAGAACTTGATTTCTTTAAGAAAATTCGAATATATCGCTCCTTCTATATTTCCTAATAGATAGCAACAATCAACTGATTCACAACTTTTTAGATATCCGAAATGGTATTACAGCTTGGACTTGGCTCCTTTTTAGAAGCTTTTCCGACGGCAGCTTGGATGCCACCGCTTAGCTCCCGTTGGTGCCCAATTCGCTGCCAATTGGCTTCTCAAAAGGGGACCCAAACTAGATCGGATCCAATGAGCATTCCAAAAGATTCTTAGCATGGTCTTCGAGGCAGCACGCATAGGTCAAATGGCCTTCCATGATAGAGATCAGACCATTGTTCATTACTTAAAATATTAATTTACACATGTTTAAGAGAGCTACTATATGCTAGAATTCAGACAACTACCAACACAAGAGAGCTCTTTCTCACTTGATTAATAGGAGTTTACAACGCTAGATTCTTGTGCCTCACACCATTGTTGAGAGGCATGGAGATGATTGCAATAATAATACCTCCACATCCCTAAGGTTGCCACTGCTAGTTTTTTAAGAGGCAGACCGTTCTCCAAAGCTCCTAGAAATCCATCCCAGGCTGGGAATGGCGTTGGATGGCATGGGAATCAGGCATGCGTGGGAATAGGTGTGTGGGGTTGGCATTCCACTAAAACAAGTGCAAGATGGGGAAAGGTGAGGGGGGGGATGAGGAAATGAGTGGACGAAACCTACTCTTAGACGGCCTCCTTTTTCCCTTGAGGCCTTGACCTGCTTTGGGCCCCAGAGACCAAGAAACAACTCGTTTAAGACTTAGAAGGAACTTGAAGATGCAATGTCCTTAGAGTCCTAGATTCTAGTTCTAAACGTAGAGGATTTGATCTTTGAGAAACAACATATACAGAGACTAAATTCTATATTCTTTTGGTCTATGTGTCATGTTGAACTAATTCAAAATTTGAGCCCGGCGATCCTAACTTTAGCCATGTTATTATCATGGAACTGCCCCCAGTTCTGGTCTCTGCAACACTTCCAATGTGATTACATGATGCTTTATAGAATCCGACTGCACGGTATCAATTCTATTCTCTACCAGAACATTCTCCTTATCTTGTCTATCATCAATCAAACTGGCAAATGCCACAGTAGATAACATTTATTAAAATGAAAGCATTATTTACATAGTATATTTACAGGAAAACAAAGTAGGAACAGAAGCAAAAGAGAGAGAAACGGAGAGGGGAAAAAAATTCGGCACAAGTGCAGAGGCTCAATTGAGATTTGAGTTTCAAAATATTGTCACATTCTAGAGAACATTTTCTCAACTACGATCATATATCTCAATATGAACTAATGGATGCATAACTGGTAACAAAAATTGGAGACTACTTCTCATAGATTGCTTCTTGGAAAAATGTCTGAATGTGATCGATCTTTTTGGACCACATAAAAAGGCACGCCTAAAAGTAAAAAGTGAAGCAAGCCTGTGCTCCATCATAACGGTCGGTGGTCGCTCAGATTCTCCAGAGATGAGAGTCGCCTGCGGCAGGATTACAAAAACTCTCGTCATTACACGAACGCAATTGACTACGTCTTCGACCGACATCTACTAAAGTAGACATACTTGCAAGAGGTGCCATATTAAATTTTTTGTTCTAGCCTTCCCTTGTAATCACCACATGATCTCGACTCTTAGATGGTTCTGATTACATTCGGTGTGACCTCAAAGACGGAGCATTTACCAGAATATGGTTGAAATTGAGGCAAATTCCTCGATCCAGACGGAATCCACTTGTCTCTGCTATACATGCATCTGTAAATATCCTGTATCAGCGAAGATTTGTAATAATCTTTAAGCGCATTTCTTGCTCTCATCTTAAAAACAGAGGAGCAATAATACAAAGAGGCTCCCCTTGCGTGCACATGAATAATTCTCTTATCATGCGGCAATTGGGGATCAGTGCAACTAGTGAGATTTTGCTGCCAAATACAGCGGTTCATCAGTTATAGAATTGCCAAATTAGCAGTTATATGCTCCACAAATTTTTCATGTGTGCATGATGGGCATCCTCCGAGCATTTTCCTATAGCACTCAAAAAATAGAAATAAATTTGTTAAATAAATAATACAGAGAAGATCTAATCACAACTTGTTAAAATTTTTTTACTTTTAATATTTTTAAAAAAATTATATATTTTTACCACCAACACTCCCTCCATTGCTGCTGCTATTATTACCATCACTGCCTCCACCATCACCACCACCACCACCACCATAATTGTCATCACCATCCCCATTACATCGCTACTGCCATCATCATTCTCACCAGCATATCATTGGTGCCCCTACCAACACAATGACTGCCACCTCCACAAAAGCACAGTCCCCGCCATGCCACTACCAACCCTGCCTCTGGCATCACCATCACCTCCATTGCCTCTGTTACTACCATCACCATCTCCACCATCACTAAATATATTTATATTTTAAAAATAAAAAAATAGAAACAAAATTTGTTCTATATTTAAAATTTTTGAAAAAGATGTAAACTCATGCCAATCGCACCTTAAATGTATCCCTTTCAACAAATGGGGCAAATAGGTTCAACAAAGCTGAGACCAACAATAGAAGCTTTCTACTTGCAACTTTTCAGCTCCAGCACGCATCCCGAAAGTTATGATTGGGACTAGCGGATCAAAAATTCTAACCGGTATAAGCAGGCTTCGACGGACAACCTTCCCAGATGTCACTTTGGAAGGTGTCATTTCAGTACAGAGTCATGCTAATACTCGGTGAAGAATCATGCTATATAAACAGTCTTTCCACCTTTTTTTTTCCAGAAGATATAAACAGAAACATAATGCATGTCTGAGGATAAGTACAGGCCACAAACGCTCAAAAGCTTAACATATATTAAGCGGACATAATCTATAGACCTTCGGAAGAATATATATGAAACATAACCTTTGATAGCTCTAACCAGCCAAAACAACCAGGGATTGCACCACCAAACGGTGCTTGTAGTACCGTCTTAACCATAGCAGCGAATAGGGTCATTGCAGCCTTTTGCTGCAGACTGCTTAAAACCAAAGCGACCGCCTTTCTCAAGGTACTGCTGATGGTACTCCTCTGCTCTGTAGAATTTTTTTGCGGGAAGGATCTCTGTCACAATCTTCCTGTTCAAGACCTTCTGGTGCCTCTCAAGAGATACCCTGGCAGCTCTTTCCTGCTCTGGTGTATAAAAATATATTCCAGACCGGTACTGGGTACCAACATCATTTCCCTGCATGCGGTCGTCAGGGGCAGATGTTAAGGAACTGGATTGCAGATGCTACCGAGACCAGGACATTAGATTCAAGCAACCTTTAAGATAACTCATATTTGCAACTAATCTTTCACCCAGAAACTTCTGCAACCAGATGATTATAAGATTATCATTTACAAAAGTCCTGGAATTCAGAGTTTTTCAGGAATGAAACCTAAGATGGCACAACTTTGTACTGCAGACTAGGTGAAGTATCCCATGCTCAAAATTATAACCAAGGGCATTAGACCCTCTTTCCTTTTCATCTAATCAACTTAAATGATCTTTCCACTTCTGAAGTTTTCATTTTTCAAGCTTTAGTTATCCAAAGAAGCTGTGTTTTTTTCTTGCTTGCATTTTTATAATATGCAACCTCAAGTAATTGGAAAACAAATAGTCCAAAAAAGAGAGCTCAGTAATCAGGAAAACTTCAAGAATATTTGGTAAAGAAATGTGAGATAATAAGCAGCATTTCCCCTTCAATCCTGACTGAGCGATAATATAATTAAAAAAAAAAAAACTTTAGACATTGGTAAGGTAAGAATCTCCATATGCCCTTGTTAATTGGCCTGGTACTGCATTGGAATTTGGGAAAGCTATAAAAAGTCAAGCCTACAGAACCACAAAAAGATGAGTCACATCTTAAAAATCATCCATTATGGATGCCAAATAGGTTATCCTTTATTACATAAACAGGATTAACTCAAGGCAACTATAAACTTCATAAAAAAGTTGGAAGCAACCATATTTAACTAAAAGACAAGTTTACACAGCCTAATTGAAGGCCAACTACTTCACAACCCCTTCCTCCAAAATTGCAGCAAGTTTCAAGCACAAGAGTCAGATATAGTTGAATGACCACTTCAGTCTTAGAATCCAACTGAATTAGACTTTTAACAGAATTTCTTTCCAGTCAGATTCAGGCTAATCCCATGTATGCTACTGCAAGATAGCACTGTTACTTATCGCCAATCTGACTGCTTAAACATTTTTCAGAGAAAATGTGATCTTATTTTGCTGTACATTAATGAATATTCAGTAGTTACTACTAACTTGTCCCTGTTTTCCAACAAATGTCCTTTGGCCGTGCTCAACAAGCTTTGAATAGTGACAAGGAGTGTGATCTTCAGAACACCATATGCAACTTCATGATCTTAGTAATGTAAATACTATTCGCATCAAATCTACCAGAATAAAGCCATTATGTAAAATAGCCCATGTATATCCAACAAAAAGTCAACACACATGGCTACAACCTGCAACTGTGCTTCTTAAACTAGAAGAACATGAAGTGATGTTTTCTCAGCTTAAGCTTTCTAGCTGATGATAAATACAATAAGGCTCCATCCGATGAACCAAGTCCACTTTTTTTTTAGGGGGTGGGTGGGGCACCTTCTAACTTCTGAAGCTACCTCCATATTGAACCAATAATAGCTTCATGTGGCACACACTTACAAAATCTTTGCCGTGATTGTAGAATTCCTACAACAAACCAAATAGCAGCCCTTCTAGCTGATGCATGCATCTCTTGAATATAACTGCCAGACTTGTAATGAATGACATGATGCTACTCTAGAAGTTCTGCAACTATCAATTATGCTTGTACTGCTAACAGGAAAGTTCAGAGCTTCATCATATGGTTATATTTATCCTCCAGAGTAAACAATACAGAATGTCAAATGACACAAAAGACACATTAGTGAAAAATAGAATGCAAACCAATCATTTTTTTCCAAGTTTCATTAATTGACTGCAAACAATCCCTCTACATTTGACACGAACAACCAATCTACCTCTTCCTCCTTAGGAGCCATTAAAATCTTTTTAAAAACAGGTGACCACCAGTCTTCAAATTTATCCTATACCCACCACCAAATACCCTCTGAACATTCTTTCCTAGGAAAAAAAGGTTAGGCGGAAGCAGCAATTGCTTCATGAGTATTATACAAACATTTTAACAATGGTGTTAGTATCAAATAAAAGCAGGACATTACAATCAGATTTAACAAAGTTGTGCCAACATACAGTATCCAACACCTGTGGAAAATTGCATGCATTATTTCTGATCCTTGTTATAAAGTCATTTAGAAGCATGGAAGCTTAATTTGCACCTGTCTTGTAAATGACTAAAGGTCGGTAATTTTAGTTCTCTCCTCGATAAGTTGAATGGACACTTGGAAAGTTGGAAATAGACTACTTGTCTCAGATGGGTAGATTGACTCTGCTACGATCTGTCTTAGCGCCTACACCTATTTGTCTTATAGCAAACTGTGCAATTCCTCCTAGGGTGATGGACTTAATTAGGGCCTATTGGGATATTCCTACAGGATTAGGCTAAAAATCCTGTAGGATTCGTGAATTGGGCTGTCCTTTTAAGCATTGCCTTGTATCAAATAAATACCACTTTGCCCAAGTCTTGTGGGAAGAAGAAAAAGACCTTCCTGCAGCCCGAAGACTAGAACTTGGGCTCGGTTTGAACATGCTCTTAGAAAATGCAAGCTAGATGGGCCAATAGGCTCGATTCCTACAAGATTTTCAGCTCGATCCTGTAGGAATATCCTAACATGCCCTTAAAAGGTTTTTCAAGTTCTTCTTTTGGGGGCATGAATCAAATGAGAAGAAGCTACATCTGTTGTCCTGGGACAAAAATTGCAAACCAAGGTCTGAAGCTGGATTGAACTACAGGACCTCCAGACCAGAAGAGAATTTTTCATGGCAAAAGCTGCTCGTCACATCATCCTTGAGCCAAATTCTCTATTGAGTTCTTGGTGTCTTTGAAGTATAATTTTTAAAGAGTTGAGCCACTTCACCAATATGGAATGCTATTTGTCAGGGCGCTAACTTAGTCAAGGATGGTTTTATGTCGGCTGTTGGAAAAGGATGGAAGATTGACTTAGTCAAGGATGATTTATGTGGGTGGTTGGAAATGGACAGAAAAGACTTCCTTACAGATCCTTGAATATCTAAGATACCACAAAATCACTGGCCTTGTCCTCTGAACAAGAAGAATTGTGAGGAGGGCCTCAAAGTTGCAAACTTTCTAACTTATGATCATCAGTGGGATGAACAAAAATTGAAGGCCATATTGCCTGGAGAGGCGGTTTCAATTATTCTTTCATTCCCTATTCCTAAGAGTGACTGTTAGACTTGTCCTGTTTGGGGTTCTTATAACCATTGCATCATCAGGGTAAAGAAAATCCAATCATCAGTTAGGCCCTGTATGCAGCAACATGAGGAACTTAACTATTCTTGGATCTGGAAGCTACAAGGGGGACCCGGTGTTCAACTATTTTGGTGGAACATAACATGGAGTAAAATTTCCAGCAAGGCTATCTTAGCTCCGTGCGGCTTTTTAACACTTAGTGCAAATTGTGATCTTCGTATGGATGTTCTAGATGATGTCGGACATGTTATTCTACGGTGTAGGATTGCAGGGGAGAATTGGCACCATCTATATCAAAGACTCATAGGAGTTATTACCTATCCTTCAATTGAGGTTATGCTAAATTTTCTTAAGGATAAAAGTACTTGTGATAGAACCAAATGTGTTGCTGCATATACTAGGTGGGCGCTTTGGCATGCTAGGGACCAAAGAATTTTTAACAATAGGATTTACGGGAGCTCTCAGATTGTTGAGAGACCCACAACAGGTAACCCAAACCCCAATACCCAAACCCAGCTCACCCTCTCTCACTCTATCACCTTTTACACAGCAACTATCCAACAAAATATTCCGCACCAATGACACCAACTATGACCAGACCCCTCATGGCTTACTAACTTGTTTCCTCCTTCCCACATAACTTCTTCCCGCGCTACCAAGAAGTTGTCATGTCCTCCATCTTAACCTCACCGTCTTTGCCTCCGCTCATTTTCGTCTTCTTCTCTTTTTCTCGCTCCCCAAGACTCCTCCCCACATAACCCCTATCTTTCTTCAAAATTCCAAACCCTTATCCTCTTTCTCGCTATCTCCCCTTTTGATGACGTGGCCAATGAGTTAGTTGGGGAAGCTGGGGCTGGGGTTCGAGAGTCAAAGAAGCCTCTCGACAGAGGCATCGTCGGTGATCATGAAGGAGCCAAACAACTACGAGCCAGCACGGCAGCACAGGTGTAGGAGCTCGTGCAATTTAGGGCAAGGCACTTCTAGGGGGTAGAGCTAGCAAGACAATGAAGATGGACACAACAAGGGGGAACCTTCACAAACCCACCTACAAGGATGTACGCACTAGGGCCGCCAACCTCTCTGAGGACGTCTTAGTCTATTATGATACTTGGAAGTGCAAGTACAAGGACCCGCTCAAAGGGGTTTGGGCACACCATGACCCCACCACCCTTAGTCGCAAGGTAAAGATTGTATTTTTGATGGGTTTAATTGGTTTGGTTAATTTTGCTATAAAATTGATTTTTATTGGTTTGACATGATCTTTATTACTTCTTTTGGGGCAATTTATGTTATTATCATGTTATGTCGTGCTAATTTACCTTTTGACATGAGTAGTTCTACTTTGGCCAAGAAACATTAAATTTTAAGTAGTTGCATATAGAACTGGGAATTCATCGTGCACAAGCATTTCTTGTGCAAGAATTGCTTAATCACTTCGAAGATATGGACACCAAGGATTTATCCCAGTGGGACAACAAGACATCCCACCATCCCAAGTGTCAAGACAAGGCA
The DNA here is from genome assembly GCF_051530095.1 of Phoenix dactylifera. Classification (NCBI taxonomy): domain Eukaryota; kingdom Viridiplantae; phylum Streptophyta; class Magnoliopsida; order Arecales; family Arecaceae; genus Phoenix; species Phoenix dactylifera. The sequence continues at coordinate 48,205,109 of NC_143192.1, read as the reverse complement.
CAATCCCAAGTATTGAGCCAAGGACCGGGATGGGACATCCACCAAGAGAGAAGTGAGGATAAAAGCGAGCAAATTGAAGGAGTTTAAGATAGAGGGAATGATGGCTTGTAGCATGGTTAGAAGCTTGTCGGTAAGAGGCAAAGCTTGTAGCATGGTTAGAAGCTTGTTGATAGGAGGCAAATGATAGGAATGGCCAATAAGAAGTTTGATCATTGGAGGAGAGGTTAGTCACCAAATGCTTTACTGGTTTCTCTTAACTAGTTTACCTTGATTTCCATAAAAGTATGCCTCTCAACTAACAGTCGCCCTGAAGCTCTCTCACCCTTCACCTCATTTCTTACCAACCGTTGCATAATCTCATTATAGCAATAATTAATGCTTACAAGAGATTGCCAGCATCTTCCCCTTTTTGCTTACCACATACAACATAATTTACTACAGGCCCAGTTGTTGTCCATAAAAGGTTTCCACAACCGTGGAAAACAGTGCCCCCAAAGTTTGGACCAACATGCTATATTTATTGGCATAGGCACACCCTGTGTTTAAATTCTGATAGCACAATCATTGCCTGTGTGTATTTATTTTTTGAGAATCTTACAGCACAACATCGGCATTGAGTTTGTAGGAGGTACTGCTGTGGATCTAATAGTTTTAATTCATACACCCACAAAAACACATCGCTGTAGGTCCTACAAGTGATGGTGAAAAAAGAGGAGCAAACCTGGAAATTTTAAAAATTAAGATTCTCTATCAAAAACATCAAATGTGCTTTTACCAAAATTCTTTGTTCAATTTTGGGTTGTTTTCCACAGCACAACCCTTACCACATTTACTTCTTCTGTTTCATTTTTAATAATATGCATTTAAGAATACCAAATAAATTCAAAGAGCTAAAACACTGAAGGACAAGGTGCAGACTCCTTACGGACAAAACTGGACTTCTTTTGCACCCAAAAAAACCCTAGAGTCAAAGCAAAAGAGATGAGCAAGATGTCGTCCAAAAACCTTTGTTCTATTCCCTTTCTTTCTTTTTCATTTAAGATTTCCCACAATAAACTCAATGTGGCCAAACTCATGAACTTATGGGAGGATAGCTATTGTTGTAATCTTCTCCACCTTCTTTATAATATAAAGGCTTTGTTCCGTAGGATCCTTCGCCTCTTTTCCGTTTCAGATTTTTGAGGCTTTTCTCAGTCCTAAAAGTTTACTGAAAAAATGAAATGGAAGAAAAATAGAGAAACTAGAACACATCATGCAAAGAGAGAGACTTTTGGCAGAAGCATTAAAGATTCTTCCAAAGACTTTGCCTTCTTAAAATCCCTCCAGTTAAGTCCACTCGGTTCACCATCACTTCAATCTATTCAGATGAGTTTTGCTGGGCATGTGAGATAAAATTATTTGCGGCCAATATTTATACTTCCTACAAACTCAAGGATGTTACCTACATTCTAAGATTTTTTTGAAGATAAACACATACCCAGTTGGCAATCAAATATTAAATATATATAGCCAAAAGATTATTGTTATAGTGAATTGAGTAGCAGATCTTAAGCAAATAACTAGAGAGAAAGGAGAGTCAGTTGAATTGTCGCATTTAAAGCATTTAAAATGTGCCTCTCAACTTACCTTGATTGCCACACAAAAACTTTGCATGATTTTTTCCTCGAGCAATGTACCCCAAGTGTCATACCTCGCTAATTTCATAGACTTGGCACTTATTTCACAACATATTGAGCCCTCTTTGAAAGCAACCTAATAACAAATACCTCCTTATTCTGGTGGCAACATAATGCCTATCCTCTTATCTAGCCATATTTGACACCAACTAATATGGATTTTGGGTTCCCTAACCCTGGGCTTGTGAGATGCTCAAATGCAAGCTTCCTTATCTATCTGTCAGTCCTACCCACCATCATTGTCTTTATGTTTACATCAACTTTTTAGATGTTATACACCAACTTATCCCTTAAAACAAATGGATCAAGAACCATGTTAAGAATTTTCAGCTTGCTTACATGTTAAACTTTCTTGACAAGCAAGAGAACTTGCTCTTTGTTTGTACTTTATAGTCCCTAACATGTCATGAATCAAAAGGAAGCCAGTGCATCCAATAGTCAAAGATCATTAAGAAGACCTTATGCAATTTTTGACAACTCACATGAAAAATCATACAAAATGTTTCAAACTCGTCTACCTTACCCCGCTAGCTCACAAATCCTAGAAGATTAATCTCGCATCCACAATGCCACAATCCTCTCGAGAATGTCATAAACTCTTCCTTGCCCTTGGCTTCCTTTTATAAGTTTTCCTATGAAATGCATGCCTCATAGAGGTTTCTTGTGCCCCCCAGTTTACACATCCAGACCACACACATATTTGTAAAAAAAAAAAAAAGGATCTATCACTTAGTTTTAACACTTTATGTGCCCGTATTTGGAGGGGCCACAATGCCCCCACACTCCACACGAATTCCTTTGTCAGGCAAGTCCCCCCCCCCCTCCATTTTTTTGCTTAATAGAATATGGCACCCCTATAATTTCCCTCAGGAATCAATCAGCCTCTTTAAAATCCTAATTATGACTGGCTCCTCTCCTTTCTATATTCATGGAATAACAATAAATTGAAATAAATAAATAAACAAAACTTATTCCCTTATACTCTCACCTAACCAACCCTTAGAATTCCTCTCCTCTCATGTTTTTTCCACTCTCTTTCTCCCTAACCCATGAGTGACCTCTCTTACCAACTCTTACTATTGATATTTCTAATAAAAATGCACTTTTTTTAATTAACTCTCTGTAAGGCATATAAACAAGAGAGTCGTGTTAAACAAAAGTAACTTTGTCAGGCTATATAAATGACAAGTGATGAAAATATAGATGGGAGTTACAAGGAGTCATAATAGCGTGTCTTGCTTCCTCTTAATCAAAACACAGTTTTTAAGGGTTTAGCTTCAATGAATTTTTTTTAAAAAAAAATCCATTAGTCTCTCTCTCTCTCTCTCTCTCTCTCTCTCTCTCTCTCTCTCTCTAACTGAAGAAGAAGAAGAGGGGAAGTAAGTACTATAAGATGATTGGCATATCTTTTCTTCTCTATTCTAAAGATATGCAGGTAATCCTTCTTGTCATTGACAATTTAACATGCCATCATATTGTTATATGCAACCAAAGTTTACAGTTTATCCTATGATGTTAAAAGTGAAGGCAAAATCTAAATCTCAAACTCTTCTCCTTTTCAATTTTGTTCCTCTCGTTGAAAGGAATCACAGAAACTTTTTTATACACGTCGTATTTTTCTTCTAGTTTCCATCATCAATAACACGATATCATGATACTATATATACCGATTGAATTATTTATTTTATTGCATGAGGTTGAAGACAAAGGCAAAATACAGCTCTTGTGTGTGTGCGTGTTGCCTTTCAGTAATACTAAATTTCATTCTTGTAAGAATATATTTAGGCCTCCCCAGTGAAAAATCCTGGTTCCATTCTTGCACTAGAAAAGCATGTGTGCACCAAATTCCCAGTTCCATATGTAACGACTCAAAATCTAATACTTCGTGCAACTAGCATTAAAATAGCTAGCTCCCAAAAGTACTTTTACAGGACGATCATGCAAATTCCAACTTCTATCAAACTATCCAAAAATCAATATCTTTTTCAGCATAAAATAGCGACAGCAATTGCACCCATCAGAAATCACTCGTAGGGCAATAAACCTTCCGGATCTCCAGCAAAAATCATTTTTTATCAGAAAAAATAAATAAAAAACCTACCAAACCAATACAATCGATTTTTTACGACAGAAACATGAATAGGAATCAAACCCATCAAAAATCGAGACTTTACCTGGCGATTGAGGGTGGTGGGATCATGGCGTGCCCAGAACACCTCAAGCAAGTCCTCATACTTGCACTCCTGGGGATCGTACTGCACCCGGACGACCTCAGAGTGGTTGGTGGCCCCGGTGCACACATCCTCATACGTGGGCTCGTGGTGGTTCCCCTGGCTGTATCCGACCTCGGTCTTGGTAACCCCGGGCACCCTCTGGAACACCAGCTCCACCCCCCAGAAGCACCCGGCCCCGAACTGCGCGAACTCCTGCCCCGGCGCCGGCACGTCGTCGTCCGGTCCCTGCGCGATCGCAGACGACGCCTCCGACGAGAACCCGCCTCGGCTCCGGAACCCTAACCCTAGCTTCCCAAGCCAACTCATCGGCCGCCCCGACGAAGCGGGTGACGGAGTGGAAGAGGGGAAAGATGATAAGGGTTTGGAATTGAGAACAAAGATAGGGGGTTTTAAGGGGAGGGTTCTTGGGGAGCGGGAGAGAGAACAGAAGACCAAAGCGAGCGAAGGCGGAGAGGACGAGATTAAGAAGGAGGGCATGATGGTTTCTCGGTGTCGTGGGGGAGAAGTTATCCTGGGAGGAGGAGGAACCAAACAGCTGAGTTGGTAAGGCCGGGAGGGGGGTCCGGTCACCGGAGGTGGCGATAGATGCGGGATATTTTCTGCTTTCTTGCTACGTGTTGGACAGGAGACTAGGAGAGTACGAGGTTGGCCTGTTTGTTCGCGTTTTGGGTTTACCCGTGGTGGGTGTACTCGCTCAGGTATTGGGTGGCGCTCGGGTTGGATAGCGCACGCAGGGGTCGCGGCCGACGAAGCAATTTCTAATATTAATCCGATGACGTGTATTGATCGGAAGATCGGATGATCAACGTTGTCTGCTCCACTCTTTGCCAGAAAAAAAAAAAAATTTCTAAATCCAAACGTCCGAATCATTCTTTTAGAATTAGAATCCACTGATGTCCGGCCCGTAGATCCCTAAATGCCATATATCGTTGGATCAACGCAATCAAACAACATGCACCATATAAAATACGGCGTGCGTCCATAAACTATTTTATTTGATGGATATTTATCTTTTTGACAACGGCCACTGCAAAAAAATCTGTGTTCCTTCTTTTGTCCCCAGCAGTGAAGAAAAAACTATTGTAGATATGGCTAGACGATGAGGCTTTGCTTGGTGCAACATGCAACTTTCACCATTTAAAAATTAATTATTATAATATATATATATATATATATATATATATTACATATTATACTCAATATTCTACGAATATTATGAATCAAACATCTCTCAATTTCTATTTGCAAATTGATCTAAATATGCTATATTTATTTGAAACTTGTCTTGGGATTGGCTCAAGTGCGATCAATGAGTAAATTGTTGTTTTTTTTTTGGTAGTTTGGTAACAAAATTACCTTCGCCCTTCCTCAATTTCTCTCCATCCAAGATCAAGCATCACTGGTACAAGCCCCCACAACACCACCACTGTGATCGCCATTACGAGAAATCTCTCAACAAGGACGATGCTACCATCCATCCACTTCTCGCAGCGATGGAGCGGCGGCATGGGGATGGTGGCCCAAGCAATGCATGCAAAGTCGAGAGAGTTGACCAACAGAAAGCACCAACCAACAATATAGGTCCAACCAATAAGGGCACCCATGGTGTAAAACTCTTAAGCGATGGGTATGAGGAGGGAAGAGACCAAGGGTGGAGGCAAACATTGAAGAGCTGGATGGAGAAGGAGGGGGATGCCGTGAAGGGAGTTGCCAAGGATGGGCGAGGCGAAGGGTGGTGCAACCAAAGCCAACATTGGGGAGCAACAGAGGAGGGAGAGGGGTAGAGTTCTAGCCAAAGATGAGGTATAGGAGGAACTCGCAAGATTAGTCGGTGGAGATGCAGATGTCGGGGCAAAGGAGGGAGGGAATGGATGAAGCTAATCTGTCGAACCGGATGATGACAAAGAGCAAGAGCCGGGGAGGGAGCACCAGGCTTGTGACATGAGAGCCAGGGTAGGGTGGGACTGTGGGAGGATCAAGGACCCCTATTTATCGTACTTACATAGTTATTTCCTACCCTTGAGTAATTTAACTAGGGATCATGGTCGGTATGGAAGATGAAAAGCTAGAAGAAGGATCGTTTTGCAAATAAATCTAATATTATGTGGATCGATTTGTAATTAAAAATATGAAAAGGTTTAATATGAAGTATTAGCAAAATACTTCAAGAAATTAACACCATAATTTGAAAGTAAAGAGTAACTAGTACTAGAAATCCACATCCCGGAATTAAGTTTACAAGTTGGTATCCTTCAATCAGTATATAAATTGCACAATTTAATATCTATTGAATCTTCTGAACACATTGAACTTCTGAAGGCTGCATATACTACCATGAAGGGGTTCTAAACATGAGCTCATGAAAAATCTGATCAAATGTTGATCCAAAATACCTATTAATTTTGCTGCTTCACTAATCCGGACCATTTGTTTGATTGCTATCAATAATTTGGCTCTATCAATTAATCTGGGGTTAAGGAGACTCATCATTTGAGATTTGAATTTTGTTGTCTAATGATGCATGCACGCATCCCTCTAAAAGTCTTTTTGTATCAACTATTAGCGCATATCTAGGAGCTAAATGTAGTTTTCTTTGAGAGCAGGGGTATAAACGTGCACTGCGGTCTAAAACAAATCATTTTGCAAAATATAATTAAAAGACTCACTTTTTGCAAAAAAATAAGCTGAAAGGTTCACATTTTATGCAGTCATTTTATCAGAATATCACTTTGCAACCATGAATCTCAAGAATGTATATTTCATGCAAACAATCAACTTGTAACAGTTCACAAATGCATTACCTCTCCACAGCATACAACTGACACAAGTTTGATCCACGGTAAGATGGCCTTTTTATTTTTGCAGGACATAATCCACGATTGATCTAGCATGGCTGAAATGGCTGAATTCCTGATTTTCTATTAATTAATACATGAATTTAATACAAGCAATACAAAGATAGTAAGAGAGCTGGGCAATCTGCTGAGACGAGGATGTACAATTGAGGCATGGCGGAATCTTTACAACAGTAAGAAGATTCCAGATGTCAGGAAACGTTGATGGTTTATGGAAATATTCCAAGCCATTCTTTTTAGAGCAACAGCATGATTGTTAGCAGCGTATGGTTCCAGCAAGATGAATCAAACATCTCATAATGATGAGCTTCCAGACTCTGAGCCGGCTGCCCTTCTCAGCATCCTCTGCTTTCTTAGGCTCTCATGGCATGGAGCAAAGAAGTCATGCAACAGAGCTTCCTCTGCAGTGATCCTACGCCTCGGGTTCACTGTCAAGCATTTGTCTACGAGATCAAAGAGTGATTCAGGAACAGTATCAAGGAACTCTGGTCTTCTAGTGTTAGCTGCACACCAATCTCTCAATTCCATGGATTGTAGAGAACGGACATCAAACAATTCCTGCAATAAGGCAATGTCATCCCACAAGAGACCCTTGTAATATTGTTAGCAACAGTGAAGTTCTAGGACATGGTACCGAGGGAAACAAGGACTCGCAGTTGTGCAGCTTAGCCACTTCCCATAGCTCTTCACTGCCCCTCAACTTCGCTATTTCCTTTATATTTCTATTGATAAGAGCAGCAACATCAGTAATACATAATACTGAAAAACATTTGCGATATTGTTTGAAGTGAACTCACTGTTCAGGATCACCACCGAATGGGGTTCTTCCAATCATCAAGTAGAGTATTGTAACACCAGCAGACCACATATCAACTTTGCAACCTTGGTGAAAAGACTTGAATAAGACCTGCATAAATGAAATCAAATCAAAAAATAAAAAAGGTGATTCAAACTATGCAAATGAAAGCAAAGATTAACCTCTGGAGCTCGAAAGCCTTTGGTTCCAACACAGGGCCCTTCTCTCTTATGCTTCCCACTTCCTGAAGGAAACATTCCATCAGGTCATTCGGATAACAGAAAAATTTAAACATCAAATCATAATTAAAAAATCAAAAACCTTTGTTCTTAAACATGCCAGCACCAGCAACAGCTTTGCCACCAGAATGCAGAGGCATAGGAGTTAGCATTATTACAGTTCTATCCACTTTGCCCAAAGGTGCAGCTACCCTCTTCCTTTGAGAAGCTGGAACTGTTGTCGCCTTTTGACTGGGACTTTGCATTGCCTCATGCAGAAAATTTATCAGCTCCTTCCGTCCTTTACAAGGAATGGGCTGCTTCAGCCTATCCACAGAAGGAGTCCTGGTGCTAGTTGGATCCTTTGTTGAGGTTATGCCAGAAACTTCAGCAGCTTGGCTTCCATATAACATTTTGTTTTCAATTTTCGGTAAGGCATTTGATGAACTTTGATTTGAACTCTTTTTAATGTTCTTGGAAATGAAATGCTTCTTCGAGTCATTAGCTGCTTCCTTATTGACATTGTCCAAAATTGCATTGTTTACAATTCTGTTAGCTTGGTTACAAGAGGTGGACTTCGCACTGAGAAAAGAAACTGGATCCAAGTTTGCATTTAAATTGACCTCATTTTTGCCTATTCAAATCAATAAAATGTTGGAGTGTTAGCTGCTACTAGTGGCACGTATGCTGGCATGGATGGTGCAAATAGACTAAATCAGCAATGAAAAAACAAGCATGAGCCTAATCTAATAAACATGTCTTCCAATAGTAGCTCAAATACTCAATGCAGAAGAAAACAGTTCTATAAGCTCCATAAGCTCTGCCTGGGAATATACCATAAATCTCCAGGATTTTAAAAACAAAAAGAATCATATTTACTGGTAACAGATAGATAAAAAACTTAACAAAAGAAAAGCTTCTTCACATTAATAATTGCATGCTCTTGTAGAAAGTGCATACACCAGCACTGGGACCAAACATAAAGCTAGGAATGCACCAGTGGCACTACAGTCCCCTTTAGCACGTGTTCATTCTTCAGATATTAGGATCGCTATTAGGTAGGTGTGAGAATGAATTCGTAAAATGGCTCTTGAAGTCAGGCCATTGAACTCGACTCATTCCAATAGCATTTCATAATAAATATTCTCCCATCATAGTAGGTCATATCTTAGGAAGCACTGATTCATAACAAACAGATCAGGTGCATTTCACTCGCCAACTAAAACAAAGGAGAAAGGAAAAGGCAGGGAAGTAGTAAATCCATTAATGTTGTTGAAGTAGGAGTCATTTGATATTCCAGATCAAACTGAAATCATGACAAAACCACAAGGTCTAACAAGTATACTAAAAAAAGAAACAATGTCTTGATTAGAACAAAAGCTGAAAACACTTGGCATGTTACTTTTGGGACCAGTGTAGCAGAACAAGGATATACAAAGAGCGCAAGCGGACACATGGTAAGCCCGACTGCATACTAGGGTTACTTTATCCAACTAGATTCCTGTTCCAAATAACAAAAATGGCATGTGTTTACCTTGATCTATACAGATCTAGACACATGCTCTAATGATTCTATAATTCCACATTGCATATAGGTGTAAAATTCATGAAGTAAATGAAGATATTTCAGAAACAACCTATTTTTCCACAATCACTAAGAAAAATGCATGAGGGGCACAAACTTACCATGTCTGCAGAATTTTTGGTGCAGATCCTGTATGGATATATGAAAAAGAAAAGAAAACCGATGGTTATGGTCTGATCACCAAGATACTACTATTGATCACAAAGAAAGAAAGTAGCAGCAGAATAGAGAACATAATGTCACTGACACTTGCTAGGTTGAAGTCAATGAGATATCCCTTGTTGAGTTTGCGAGAAAAGAGGAAGTTCCCAGGTTTAACATCTCGATGCACTATACCCTGGAAAAATTGGACATCAGAAAGAATGCAAACCAAAAAGATCGCAGACAAAAATAATTTGCAACCTTAGCCTCAAATGTTTTTACCTGCTTATGCAGGCTTGCAAGGGCTCTGAACATACAGTAACCGTACCACTGGAGTTCAAATACATCTATTTCCTTTTTCAAAACCTAAAATTAAAATCAAGATCATTAGTCTGTACACGGAATAACAATATAAATAACAAATACATTACAGTCACCTCTGGTCTGTCATGCTCAACATGCTCTAGAACAAAGCACTCAGAGTCACCACTTCTGAAAGAGCCTTCATATTTTATCACAAAGTTCCTGCCTCTGCATAAACAAATTGGCTTGCAAATTAAACTGATAACCCCAGACTTTCAAATGACAGAAGGAATACGCCACCTTAAAAAAAACACAGAGACCGCCCTTGCACATTTGACACTTACCCAAATCGCTCCAGCATCTTCATTTCATTGTTGACATGATGTGAATGAGCATTTGCATGAGGATCTGAGAAAGCAAAGAAGCATGTATCAGAACTAGGCACTTCCTTCTAACTTATTGGTCACCAGTAAAGCTTGCTGTTATCAGATAAGTCTGAATAACAAAAATTCTGGGTTTAGAAAAATTGTTCAAGACCATAGAATATTAAATGTTACAAACAGTTTATACAGCATGCCACAATGATCAGAACAACTAAAGATAAATCAAAAACTTCAGAGAGTTGTTAATCATGGCTCTTAAGCAAACATACAAACATGCATCCCTACCAGAGGAGATCAAGGGACACCTTAAATGCTTCATTAAAGTTTTGTACATGCTTGGCCTGTGAATGTAACAAATTTATGCAAGCCTAATTAGCATTTGATATTTTTCTGGCCCACTCTTTCTTTTACATTACTTAGAACCCCATATAATGCAACACCTTTTAACACCAACAGCCCCTCAAGTTGCATCGCTGAACAAAGCCACATCTAATCAGAAGCCAGAAAATTGACATGTTAGCAAATCCAGGATTGGAGAAAATATTTCAGACAAAATTATTTATATAAGGAAAAAAGCCATGCTGTTTCCCAGCAATAAATATTGCTCCTCTTGAGCTGGGCCTGATAAACTGTGTGACTAAACATGGAAGGACAATGCCCCTAAAAGACAACTTTTAACCAATTAACATCAAAAGCTTTACTAAATCAAACCCATTTTTTCCTATAAAGGACAATGGGACCTGATGCAGGTGCATGGACGTCATATAACTTGCATGCCATTTTCAGGGCATTAAATGGCCCAAATTAGAAAAGTTATTAAAATGAAAGTTTCAAGTCTCTTTCTCTTCTTTTCAACAAGCCTAAGAACATTAAAATCAGAGTTATGGTTGGAAAGTTATAGGTATTTTAAGAGGCAGATGTCTTTTGACCTTTTAAATTCTCTAAGAGAATTTAGTTTTGGCTTTGATGTTTTTTATCGTGTGAGTTACCCATATTAAGTTGACTCTTGACCTTTCATTTTCTTTTGTCTTTTCATGTTACCCATGACTTGCCTATAAGTAGTCATGAATTGTAATGAGGAAGCATCCAAGTTTTTGAATGAAAGTTATCTTCCTCCTTGCACAAGAAATTGTTCTTGCCTATAAGTAGTCATGAATTGTAATGAGGAAGCATCCAAGTTTTTGAATGAAAGTTATCTTCCTCCTTGCACAAGAAATTGTTCTTGTCTTTTCTCCCACTTCCATTGGATTGCAAATTGATCCTAGCAGTATCAAGTGGTATCAAAGCGAGGTTATCATCTCTTGACGTTTCGAGAGGAATCCTATCGCATTTTTCGTGGTGGTGTTGACGCAAACTTCAACCAACCATGGGGAGCCGAGGCAACCAAGATCCTTCTAGCGATGAAAAACCTCGTAGAGAACGAGATCTTTGCGACATAGAGAATGATGAATTGCGGCGGCAAGTCCAAAACCTTACTGAAAGGTTGGCTCATTATGAGCAAAATCCGAGTGAAGAGGAGGGCGACACCACTAAAGAAGATCGCAACACCTTCCGTGACCAAAGTTCACGTCGTGGTAGGAGGAGCAACTCTTCTTCATCTCACCAACATCGTCATCAATTTTGATTTCCAGACATTAGGGTAGACATTCTTGAGTTTGAAGAAAAAATGCAACCTAACATCTTTCTAGATGGGCTCAACATTGTTGAGCGGATCTTTGACTACAAAGAGATCCCTGATGAGCTTAAAGTGAAGATCATAGCCATCAAGCTTCGAAAGCATGCATCAATCTGGTGGAAGCGCCTCAAGTTGCAAAGAGCAAAGGAAGGCAAATCCAAGATCCGTACTTGGGGAAAAAATGAAGAAAGAGCTTCGCAAAAAGTACCTTCCCAAAAATTACCTTTAAGATGCAATTCTCACTATGTATCAATTCACTCAAGAGATACGAACCATGGAGGAGTACACTGAAGAGTTCGATAATTTTATGGTTCGTTGTGGTGTAGCGGAGCCTGAAGAGCAAACAATAGCTCGTTACCTTAGCGGATTGAGGCGTGACATCCATGATATGGTACACCTCCATTCTTTTATTTTTCTTAATGATGTTATTAAACTTGCTCTAAGGTGGAACGCCAACTTCAACAACGGTGAGAAAATGCTCCGGGAGGCCGAAATTTCAAGTGTGAGGGCATTCCTAACCGGGGGAGTGCATCGCAGTCTCATTCGTCTTCTACATCCAAGCCAACCACGATGGTGAAAAAAGATGCTCATCTTCTTCTCAGCCAACATCATCTCGACCTCAATGTTTCAAGTGTTCTGACTATGGGCACATTGCTTCTATGTGTCCAAATAGAAGAGTTGTTTCTCTTACCGAAGAAGGTGATGGTGAAAAAAATGAGTCAGATTCTATATATGATGAAATTGAAGAAGACATCACATATAGTGATCATGGTGAAGCTCTTGTGGTCCGTCAAACCCTGAATTCAATACGAAGTGAAGATGATCACATGTGGCTCTGGCACAACATCTTTCATACTCGATGTATAGCTCATGGCAAAATTTGCAATGTCATTATCGATGGAGGAAGGTGCAAGAATTGCGTCTCAATGGGGATGGTGAAAAAGTTGAAACTCAAGACAGAACCTCACCACCACCCATATTCTCTTTCTTGGCTCAAGAAAGGAAATTAGGTAAAAATTTTCCAACGTTGCCTTGTTCAATTTTCAATTGGGAAAAATTACCGTGATGAAATATGGTGCGATGTGGTTCCTATGGACACTTGCCATTTACTTTTGGGGAGGTCATGGTTATTTGATAGGAGGGTCGTTCATGATGGATACAAAAATACTTATGCACTCTTAAAGGATGGTGTCAAAAAAATCCTTGGGCCTTCAAAAATGGACAACACACCCAAACCCATTAAGGAAGAGGGAAGTACCTTTTTGTCCATGGCAGAGTTTGAAGTTGAAATTCGAGAAGCCTTCCTAGCATATGCTCCCATAGTGGTGGAATCTAACCCGGAGGGTAATTTATTGCCACCCAAGATTACATCTTTTTTGCAGAAATTCTGAGATGTGGCTCCCGATGAAATTCCTTCTGGTCTTCCACCAATGAGAAAAATTCAACATTGCAAAAATCTTGTACTAGATGCAACTTTACCAAACAAGACGGCATATAGAATGAGTCCCAAGGAGCATGAATTGCAAAGACAAGTAAACGAGTTGGCGGTCAACAGTTTGGTACGTGAAAGCATGAGTCTATGTGTGGTTCCTACCTTACTTGTCCCTAAAAAGGATGGAACATGGCGCATGTGTATTGATAAACGAGCTGTTAACAAAATCACCATCAAATACCGTTTTCCAATCCCTCGGCTAGACGACATGTTAGATCAACTTGCCGGAGCTTGCATCTTCTCCAAGCTTGATCTTCGAAGTGGCTATCATCAAATTTGTATGAGACCGGATGACGAATGGAAGACGGCATTCAAGACAAAAGATGAACTATATGAATGGCTTGTGATGCCATTTGGGCTCTCTAATGCACCAAGCACATTCATGCGCCTCATGAATCAAATCTTTAAGCCTTATATAAGTAAATTTGTCGTTGTTTACTTTGACGACATTTTGGTCTATAGCAGGGGTCAAGAGCAACACTTGGAGCATCTTAGATAAATCTTTATGATGTTGCGAAAGGAGAAGCTCTACGTCAACCTTCGCAAATGCGACTTCTTGACCGATAGCCTAATATTTTTGGGTTATATGGTCACCGCCAACGGCATCAAAGTTGATCCTAAGAAGATTGAAGCTATCTCTAGTTGGCCGGTACCTCGTACCATTCACGAGATCCGGAGCTTTCATGGGTTGGCCACATTTTATCGAAGGTTTATACGACATTTCAGTTCTAATATGGCCCCCATTACAAATTGTTTGAAAGGTGGATCCTATCAATCGACTATGGAGGCTCAAGAAAGTTTTGAGAAGCTTAAAGTATTAATGACAACGGCCCCTATCCTTGCCTTGCTGGATTTTAAAAAAGTTTTCGAGGTGGATTGTGATGCCTCTAATGTGGGCATTGGCGCAGTGCTTAGTCAAGAACGACGCCCTATTGCCTTCTTTAGCGCCAAACTTGGAGATGGATGAAAGAACTATTCAACATATGATAAAGAATTTTATGCTATTGTTGAGGCTCTTCATCATTGGCGGCACTATCTTGTGACTAAGAAATTTGTTCACTACTTCAATCATGAAGCCTTGCGATTCCTCAATACTCAACACAAGCTTAGTGCAAGGCATGCCAAGTGGATTGAATTTTTGCAATCTTTTACCTTCACTATCCGTCATAAAGTCGGAAGTCTCAATCAAGTTGCGGATGCTCTTAGTCGAAAACATGCTTTGTTGTCAACCTTGGAGATTAAGGTAATCGATTTTGATTTCATCAAAGATCTCTATTCTAATGATGATTATTTTGGCAAGATTTGGGCTCGATGCAGTGATGCTCCTCATGAAGATTATTCAATTCAAGAAGGTTACTTATTTAAAGGTAACCAATTATGTATTCCTAATAACTCTTTTCGCCAAGCAATCATCAAAGAAGCCCACAATGGAGGACTTGGAGGGCACTTTGGCCGAGACAAGACTTTAATCCTTATCAAAGAAAATTTCTTTTGGCCGAAGATGAGAAAGGATGTAGAGAGACATGTCAACTTATGTCAAACCTGCCATATTGCCAAAAGCTGAGCTCAAAACACCGGCGTTTATACTCCTCTTTCTGTACCTCAAGCTCCATGGGAGGATGTAAGTATTGATTTCGCCCTTGGAGTGGAAAGGATTCGGTCATGGTGGTTGTTGATCGATTCTCTAAAATGGCACATTTTGTACCTTGCGAGAAGACCTATGAAGCATCTAAAATTGCTGATCTTTATTTTCGAGAGATCTTCAAACTTCATGGCATCCCAAAGACTTTCACTTCGGACCGAGATCCAAAATTTGTAGGACACTTTTTGCGAACTCTATAGGCAAAATTGGACACCAAACTTCAGTTCAGTTCTTCTCATCATCCACAAACCGATAGTCAAACGAAAGTGGTGAATTGAAGCCTTGGCAATCTAATTCGAAGTTATTTGGGCAACAACAAGAAGCAATGGTACAATCCTAATGGCGCCCTTGATCTAGCTCCCCTTCCGCATGTTGTTCGATTTAGCGTGATGCAGAAGCAAGGGCTAATGAAATCAAAAAGATGCATGAGCAAGTTCGATCCAAGATTGAAAAGAGCAATTAAAAGTTTAAGGAGAGAGCTGATAAATATCGACGTTCGGCATCATTTAAGGAAGGTGACCTTGTATAGATTCATCTTCGTAAAGAACGATTCCCCCATGGACGATATAGCAAATTACAAGATCGTGCCGATCGACCATTTCGAGTTTTTTAAGCGTATTGGAGAAAATGCCTATCAAATTGAACTTCCCGGTGACTATGGAGTTTCTGCTACCTTCAATATTTCTGATCTAATTCCATATCATGATGATGAAGAGGCATTGAACAACTCAAGGACGAGTTAAGCTTCAATCGGGGGAGTATGATGCAGGTGCATAGATGTCATATAACTTGCATACCATTTTCAGGGCATTAAATGGCCGAATTTAGAAAAGTTATTAGATGAAAGTTTCAGGTCTCTTTCTTTTCTTTTCAACAAGCCTAAGAACATTAAAATCAGAGTTATGGTTGGAAAGTTATAGGTATTTTAAGAGGCAGGTGTCTTTTGACCTTTTAAATTCTCTAAGAGAATTTAGTTTTGGCTTTGATGTCTTTTATTGTGTGAGTTACCCATATTAAGTGACTCTTGACCTTTCATTTTCTTTTGTCTTTTCATGTTACCCATGACTTGCTTATAAATAGTCATCAATTATAATGAGGAGGCATCCAAGTTTTTGAATGAAAGTTATCTTCCTCCTTGCACAAGAAATTGTTCTTGTCTTTTCTCCCACTTCCATTGGATTGCAAATTGATCCAAGCGATATCAGGACCTCTCAACATGAGCACTTTTTAACTCTCATTCAATTTCCATCTAGGTTTTCATATACCTTCCCTCCTGATAGTTCCATGCTAATCCAAATTCACTCCTAAGGCCTCACCAATGGCCACCTATCTTGTTTGTTGCAAATGTCCATAACCTCACAATCAGATTTCCATAAATGCACACATCCTCTAATATCTCAATCTCTTACCTCCATGTTTCCTATCAAGTAAAATGCATGAACAAAATTTGATACAGAGAAAAACATCAGCTATACAAGTGATAAAACTTAATGGACTCAAACATGTGAGAACTGCCCCACAATTTTGGCTTCTTACATATCATGAAATAGAATTGTTGACAGCTAAAATAGTAGCAGAAATGCCACAGAGATATTCTACCATGCCTTAATAAACTAAGAGAAAACTACTTTTGAAGAGTTTTCCAGGAAATTCTGCCACAATGGGCTCATACAACACAGAATAAGAAGAAAATTTAGGGGCATTCAAAGTGCCTTACTTGTATTGATTAACATAACCTGCAACCACAGGTCACAAATTCTCTTTGCAGCTGTACAAAACTGTCATGTAACGCCTTTTTACGAGAATATGTTATATATCACAAAACACATGACTGCAAATTGTCCATGAGAATATCAATTGATCAACTACATGAATTTGGTTGAACTTTCTCATGTGCAGAATGACTGAAATGTGAAACTATACAGGAAAGAGTAGAGATGGCAAATCATAATACTAGATTATTCGTCTCATGATGCATGCTTCAAGTTGGATTAAGGATCAATCAGCTACAAAACTATATTAAACTAGACTTATCAGCAACTGCTAAAAAATTAACAATAATTTTCTCAGAGAACTATAAAATTTAATCCTAAACTCTACAACTTGGTACTTTAACAGGTAACCTGCAGAGTTTAAATTAAAGTTTACTAAGATTAAGAGATAAGTTGACTGTTTTTACATACACTTGACAGCAAATATTTTTCTATCTGTTTTTCTTCGAGCCCTGTAGACAGTGCCATAACCACCTGCATATATATTTTATGATTAAGTGACGAGAGTGTAATGCAAGATTTAGGATAAAGAACTTTTAGGGAGAGCAAGGTACTAGACCAATTAGATTTGTTACCTGAACCTTCTTCTTCTTCTATGGTAAAAGAATCAAAATCCGGCAGTAATTTGGGCTCAAAATGACTCTGCAAACCATGTTTAACCCTCAAATGATAATTTAGATGAGAAAAAGTTACAATTGCAGGAAGAAATTCCCATATAAAATAGGATTAGAGAACACAGAAGTGTGACATGCGACTATAACTTCAAAGAAGTTTACCTTTAGAGTTTTTGAAGCAGCATCCACTCTATTTTCTTTAGTAGGCATGACCTGGTTATGGCTTCTCCTCATCTTTTGTTTCATGATAAGACCTTCATCATCCCTTTTAGCTTGCTCCTGTTTAGAAGAGTTGCCTTTCCTTTTATTTTCTGATAACCCATTCAGACTTTGCAATCCAACAGTTGTACCAACTCCACCCATGTTCCTTGGTCTAAGAAAAGATTTTTTCTGCTGTTTATGGACGGTTCTAGGTTCAGACCGTGGATGTGATGATTCCAATTTGGAAGCTGTTTGATCTGTAAATAGACATGGAAATACATCATTGCAACCTATCCAACTCATGAATGCTGAGTAACCTACGTGTTATGTGCATGATTGAAGAATCTTACCAATGGGTATGATATTCTGATGGTCCATTCTTAAAGCAGAAGCACTGTGTGAAGCATCTTCTGCTTGGCAAGAGATTGCCTCGGTGGCTCCTGCTCTGTCCATCAGCCCTGCAGCAAGACTATTAAGAGTGCCAGTCTCTGGGGGAAGAACATTCAGTTCCTTCTCAGTTACAATAATGTTCCCAGTTAAAATCAATTCGTTTATAACAGGCAATTGTGCAGCCACTTGGGAGTGGCTTGCTTCTCTTAAAATCTCCTTATGTAATGTAGGCTTGTCTGTCATCATATCCTGTTGAATTGCCACTTCCAGTTCACTGATCTTGATTTTTTCAAGAGTAATTTCTTCAGGAACATTACAATTAATATCCATATCGAGGTAATTATTTTTACATTTCTGGAAATCTGGTAACTCCTCGTGCATGACTATGCCCTGTGTGTTCTTGCATAACTTTTCAGTTTCAAAGTCTCCTACATGCTCAATATTTCTAGATCCAAAATTTAAGAGGATGCTAGAGGTACCAATTGATGGAGGCAAAGAACACCTCTGGTTTAAAATGCTTGAGCTATGTCCCTTATCGTATGTGCCAATTGAGAGAGGATTTTTGGTAAAAATATCAGCAACACTAAAGTGTACCTGCATAGCAAGACAGGTTTAGAAGTGCTATGGAATAAAGAGTAGATGAATAACCATTTATGCGATTATTCATTTAATAAAAAGCTAAATACCATTTTAACAAAAGTACAGCTTTAAAAGACAATTAGAGTTGAATGAACATGATCAGGCATCCTCTAGGGGTCATACATTCCAAACTCGAAAGCAGGAATACAATAGTTTCACATTGAAGCACCCAATAGCAAAAATATTGGCGTTTACAATATAAACCATATATTGCTGAAAGTTAAATTCTACATATTGTTTGGAGGGAAAAAAGTAAAATAGAAAGCAACCAACACAAGATACCTCATGTGGCTAAAATAGAAACCATAATCCAGATCAAGAGACAAAAGCATTGAGCATGCGTTCCAACTTCCAAAAGTATAAATTTGATAAAGCCACTCCATATGCGAACTGCATTACTATGATTTATATAGAAATATGCCATGGTATAGAACAGCATTCCAATAACCAAATCTTTAGTGTATAGGGGTCAGCTCGTTTATGTCTTAGTTACATCATAACATGTCCATCAAAAGCAGTTCTTGATTATGGCATCCATTTCAGTTATGTCGTGACTTCTTTTTTAAACTAATCCACATTCAAACTCGCTGTAATTGCACCAAATAATTTTCCAAAAATAAATAAAAACAAGAGTTCAAATTGCTACCTCCTTTGGAATACTGAGGCTCCCATTTGCCATGAATAATTGATGGCAGTCACCCTCACCTTTCATGTATTCTTCCCCATCTGCAACAGAAACCCAAATTTGATTAGAATAAAGAAAAAGATCAGCAAGTTTACAAAGAAAATAACATTAATCACATAAGCACCTCTTCCAGAAGGCAGCAATAGCCTCCTCTTGGCTTTCGGCTCCCGGACTACTGTATTATCCCCCAAAGCCGGCGCCTTCCTCTTCCTCACATACATTAAGGAAAAATCTTTCCATGCTCCCCTCTGCCCGGTAACCCTAGCCGCGACCCTCGACACCAAAGGAGCGATCGCGCTTGAAATGAACTCCCGGAAAGCGGTGATCGCCGTCTCGGAGACCGTAACAAACCCACCATCCGTGAGCAGCAGCGGGGATCCACGAATCCAGCAGAGGAATTCCACGACATCGGGCGAAGGGGAGGGGGAAAGCGCGCACCGAGACGCTAGCTCGGCGGGGCGGGCGGGACGGCCGCAGCGGACGAGGACGGTGAGGAGGTGCCAGGCGTGCTCGATCTGGGCGGCGGTCGGCAGAACGAGCTCCGGAGCGCGAAGCGCTGCCATGGTCGGGCGGAGGGGCAACGCTGCTATGATTCTAGGGTTTCGGAACTTGGGCTCTCCGAATGATCTAGGGTTAGGATTTTTGATTTATTGCGGAGGTTTTCATGGCGGATGGAGATCGAGAACGAGAGAGAGAGTATTACCCGGCAGGGTGGGGGTCAAGACTCAAGACAAGAAAAGGGTGAGGGTTTTCTCTTCATTTTTTTTTCCATGATATATCTTGGCTTCGTTCCAGGGAGGAGGGATGG